>NW_023494789.1:10327551-10432551 GCF_904425465.1 Colossoma macropomum
CATGAAAGCGACATGTGGCAAGTGAATGGAGCTCCTGATCAACACTGATCCACAAAATATTCTCAGTAGCTGGCACAATATATCAATGCCAGGTATATTAATTGCAGATAAATAAAAAAAAATCTATTATTATGATATGTCTGATACTTGAAATACAGCCAATAAATATAACTGACAATTTGACACCCTCTTTGTGCTGAAATGTGTTGGGTTTCAAGGGTGTGTGCCCAGGGGCCCAAGCCACTACAGGGCCCCCAAAAGCGACAATGAGAAAATCTAAATAGTGTTTTGACTGTGGTGGGAACTTCACTAGTGGTACTGCAGAGGAAATGAGTTAATTCGTGTTAAGGATGATCATAATTGAAATAATCTCAACATCTTTCCTAAACTTTTGCTTCATTTTCTCCTTCAATCACTGCTTAGCAACTGTTTCACTATCCGCTATTATCTCGGTCAAGTTTTCAGTTTTCTTAGCAGTAAGCTAATGGGCCTAGAATATACTTTGAATTTGAAGCTCAGATACTCAACAGATGTGTTTGGATGATCTGTAAAAGAGAGACCTGATGCTTTGACAAAGTTGGGGATGCCCATTTCCAAAGCCAAATATAAAATCACTGTTAGCAGTGAGTCATCAGAGGTAAGATATAAATGGAAAAAAGAATTTCCATATCTGCCGTGGCAGTATGCTTTAGCTAGAACGCTGGATGATTTGGGTTTTAAAGTTTGCTGCTTTTTTCATTGTCTGTTATGTACATTTCAACGGTCTGATCTTAATTTATGTTGTCTTCATTGGAGTAAATGTTTTGCTTGTCAAAAGCAAATGGATACTTCATAGGGAAGTGTTGCATTAGCTGTAGGGATTACATTAACCCAGAGGTTGGCAACCCAAATGTTAAGAAGAGCCATTTTGTCTTTCCAACAAAAATCAAACCATCTTGGGAGCCACAACATTTTATGTCTATTTTACCATCTTGGCTAAATATGTCTTAGTACATGCTAATGTCCTAATAGGGACAAAAAAATATAATAGGGACAAATAAATGCAGACTTGTTTTGTTCTGCTTTAAGCTTTAGCTCATCTATAGCTGCTTTTCTCACATCTCTGGCAGGAAACTTTTCCACAAAAGTAGAATAGTTTCTTGTAAAATGTCTCTCAGCATTTGATTTTTTAGGAGGCTGAAGTCGCTTCTCACTCGCCAGCTTCTTGTTTGAATTTTCCCGTTCCACCTTAAATGGTGCCTGAGATGCCAAAATGTAACTGCTACACCATTTAACGTGGAACTGGACAATTCAAACAAGAAGTTGACTTCAGCTTCATGACTCTTTAGTGTTTCACAGTTTCTCATTGCAGAATAAACATATTAGGAAACCAGCTGGAGTGCTTACAAATGCAAATAAGTCCATTCGTCTGCAAATTATTGATGCTCGTCTTAAATCTCTCTCTTTGCCTTTTCGTTAGCTACTAGCTAGGCGAGATTTGTTCTCTGCATTGCTATGGTGACAGCAGTCTGCGCGTCAACCTTCAGGGTTAAAGGGTGAGTTAGCAGTTCTACGTTAACTTCAGCATTTAAGACCATTTATTGTTAAAACTGTGTTAGAAGGATCAGCAGAGCTTTATTTTACTGCAAAGGAGTATTATTTTATTTTTACCTAAAAATCTTATTCTGCTGTGGAGCCACAACAGGGCAGAAAAAGAGCTGAATGCAGCTCCGAAGCCACAAGTTGCCGACCCCTGCTTTAACCCCTTAAAATCCCAGATTTATTACATACTAAGGCTTATTATTCAGTAACTACAGGTTTTTCAATACAAACTGTCTGAGCTGTTCTTAGGTAATGGAAGTTTAAATAAAACTTTGACCATGTAAGGGGTTGACCTGTGTTCTCATTAATGTGTGCACAATCTTGCTATTGTGTTGTCACAATTGAAAAAAATATGAATTTACAGCAGTGACGTGCCTGTGACCGTGGTTAGTGTGCTGATATCATGGTGCTGCATGTATGTGTAAAATGCTGTGATGTCAGTGAAAATTAACTGACCACCCAAAAAAGGTTGCCAGGTAGAGGCTCATCAAATATTTGTGCCCAGAGGCCAATAACTTGATGATCCAGGCCTGCCTCTGTGGAGGTTTGATTCTCTGTCCAGGTAAGACCCCATTACTATACCACTATGAGTATATACACCGCTATATGTTTATATTTATGGGATTTGCCAGACACTAATGGCCACAGCAGCTTACAGTTGAACCCTATCAAAGTGAACAACCTGTTGATGGTATATTCGGTCTTTGCTGGTGTAGCCTTTAAATCTGCCGCCAGTGTATTTCAAAACACAACCAAATTCGCTATCCATGCAGATTTCTTTGAAAATCTGAAAGCATGTCACTGGAAAATAATGGAAGCTGTCATAAAGGCCAAGAGTGGACACACTAAATATTGAAAAAAAAAATTGATACTGTATTTAGTCCTGGCAATTTAAAATGAACACCTTGTACATAATCGCCATTTTGTAACAGATTACAATATATAGATTACAAATTATAGATTTTAGTTATAATTCAGAAATGAAATAATTAATGATTGTTCAAAATAAGGTGTTCATTTCCAAAATTTCCCTATCAGTGCATCCTGAATTCTCAGAAAGGATATTTTGAGCAGATAGAGCCTGAGACAAAATCTCATTGTCAATTATGCAGATAAAATGTATCCCCATCTTACATCATACAGCTGGGTCTGGGGGGGAGGGGCTTTTCACTCTGAGATCAGACTGTAGATTAGACGCACTGATCAGGCTGGATTAGAGCGTGTATACAGATGAAAACACACCAAACGCTGTGACAGAACACAAAGCAGAGCCTCAAAGCACAGGTGCCAAAACAGACAGTGAACGAAAGCTATATGCTAATTGTGTCAACATAAGCTCTGTTCCTCCTAATGCCAGTTTGATCTACAGCTACAAAAGATGCTGCTTTTTTTTTCATTCAGAAAGCAACAAATTCACAGATCAAAAAGGAAAATAAGGCTCAGGCTTTATAACAGTGCCAGCCACCAAGCTGTGATAAACAAAGACAAAGGGCCATGTGTAAGCCTGCTTTTCAATTAGACTCTCAATGACGTAGCTGTAATAAAGCAGTGCAGTCTTTAAAGGCATCTGGAGTACACAAATAGCTCTAGAAATCCAGATCATTCTTTTTTTTTTTTTGTTTATTAAGGTGTTGATGTACTCTATAAACAGTTGCTTGTCATAAACACAATCCATACAGTCCATATTTGGAAACTAGGCTGCGGAAACAAATAGTTTTGTATTCATATACAAAACGCATATGCAAAACAACACATTTATCTATTCTACAGTAATTAAGCCACGCCCGTACACATTGAAGTGATAAGCTATGTTGTTAATGAAGGCAGATATTGGATCGGAAAATGTGACGTGACATTCAAAATGTGATGTCATTTTAACTCTACTACAATCAAATGCAAAAGTATGGGCACTCCTGGTCAAATTCCATGTTTTTCTTTTCTTTTTTTTTTTTTTTAAATGAATTCTAAGTTAACTTCTAAGTACGTTAACACATTCTCTACAGAGAACACACTTCTGCACATTTTAGTGCACAATTACTGCTTATTTTCTGAGCTTAACATTTTAGGAAAAACAAAACATAAAATGTGGCCTGTGCAAAAGTTATGGCACATTTTATATTTTACTTTTTTCAACGTTAAACTTAGCAAATTAATAAAAATTGTGCACTAAAATTTGCAGAAAATTGTCCCATGAAAGTTTAAAGTAGAGGACGTGGGGAGCTGAGTTTCACTTAGAAAATCAACAAAATGTCATTTGATGGGGGTGTAAACACTTTTGCATATGATTATAGCTAAATGAGTTAAACAAGGTTTCAACATGTGCTTGGTTAAAGAATTTTTCAAACATTTCCAACATATTTTATATTAAGGAAATATTATTTAGCACATATGATTTCTTTTGCTTATTAACTTACTTACTAAGTGGCTTACCTACTTTGTGTAATATGTGCTTTTAATGTAATGTACAGTGACCTCCCATAGACTTTTACAGGGCCTGAAACTACATCCAGTTTCAGCTGGTCTTGTACAGTTGTGAACTGTCACTACTGGAGCTAGATCTTCAGATTGGGCCACAAAAGTCAAAAACAAAGAAAAAATAATGCTAATTTCTGCCAGCGATTGGATTCTTATATTGTTATCACTGAGCTAACGGTGATTGATTTAAATACTTTTAGTTGGCCATTCTAAATTAAACACAGGCATTTGAAGCTTTTAAAAGACAATCCATGTTTAATTTGAAGCTCATAACACATATTAATACAGTGACACCTTCAGTAAACAGTGCTGATACAGAGCTGCCACTGCAGTTCTAATTGTGTTAATTTGACACATTATGCCTTCAGTTCAGCTCCTGAAGTCTTAACCAATGGCAGACCTTGCTTAGCAGTAACTACCTGTATATCACAAAGAAAAATACAAATTGGGTTATTTTCTGTTGGGTATTTCCAGAATGTAACCCTTTTGTTTTCAACCAAAACACACAGACACACACCTTCTAAACCGCTTATGCTTCTGGGTCACGAGGGGAGCTGGAACCTATCCCAGCTGTCATTGGGAGGAAGGCAGGATACACCCTGGACAGGTCACCAGTCCATCGCAGGGCAGACAGACAGACATATACATTCACACACACTCACACCTAGGGGCAATTTAGCATGTCCAATTGGCCTGACTGCTTGTCTTTGGACTGTGGGAGGAAACCGGAGGAAACCCACGCAGACACGGGGAGAACATGCAAACTCCACACAGAAAGGACCCTGGTCACCTGGCCAGGAATCGAACCCAGGCCCTTCTTGCTGTGAGGCGACAGTGCTACCCACTGCTTTTACTACAATGCATGCAGAGTTTAAACACAAGTATGAAGATTCTATTAAAAAACAATGGACTACAAATAACAGACATACTTTTCATGTTACAGATTATTGGGCCTTCTCTGAAGGCCTAGAAGGAGATGATGGTTCCCCAATGGTCTTGTACAAATGCAAGCATAAATAAAGTTCAGTGACATAAAATGCCTTTTTCTGCATAAATTTGTCATTTATGGATTAACTTGGTAGCTAACCAAAGTAGGGTACAACCTTCACTGTTACTTGAGTTTAACTTTTCTTATATCCCTTCTTGGGAAGCTTGAGGGACATAAGTTGAAGACTGAGAAGTGGCTCAAGCATACGGCTTTAGGCCAACATTTTCGAAGTCTCAGAAACACAAATCATGGTCAGACCCCAAGAGCCCCAGGCTCAAACGCAAAATGCACATCAACTACAAACCACTTTTCAGCTGGGCCTTTACCCCACTGATTTCAGCCTGGGGTATGCCTGATCCTGTGCTCAGACTTAAATGTTAACCGTGTGCTCATGGCAAATTTGGACACTGTAAATTCTGTAAAAGCAAAATACATGCAAACCTGCAGTGCCTGCAGATCTGCTAGCAATATGCATTAGGTTACTGTTGGCACAGCAACCACAGAGAAAGAGTGAGGGAGGGTTTAATATTGATGAAACCCAGCTAAAGAGAGAAGAACAAGTTTTAATGAAATGGTGGGCTCAACTAGGCACCGAAGATATTTGCATTTTTCAAATTTAGATTCATAATCAGGCTTTATTGAGAGAAGCATATGAAGAGAAGAATGAGGAATTGTAGTGTGTGTGTATGTGTGTTTGTGCGTGAGAGAGAGAGAGGAATAGAGAGAGAGAGAACTTAATTGTTGGAAGGTTTTCAGAGTGTTCTTCACATTCTCACCAGTTTATTAGTTCATTTTTAGATTCTTCGTTCTTCATTCTGAACATTAAGTAAACAACAGCTTTATGACACGCACACACACACACACACACACACACACACACACATGCACACACACACACAGAGAGATATATATATGTGTATGTATCCCTTAAATTAATGTTGTGAACAAACATTCTCTGTGTACATGACATGGTCAGAAAGCTATATCAACTGTTATGGCAGCAAGTCAGGTTTATTATCGTTGCTCCCTTAACATCATCTACATAAAGTTTATTTAAGCAATAGGTTGACAACACAGTCATTTGTATTATGTGAAAATGCAAATATCACAGAGTGGTTCTGCATCACCACGCACGCTGTTCCACTTCTGGCGTGAAATGGGCTTCAGTAAAACATATGACATACCGGTATGTATGTAAATAGGTACCAGCTAAATGCAGAATTCACATTCATCCTGAAGCCTGAATTTTCTCTGTACATTCAATACTACTGCTTTAGGATGATAACACCACACTGTTCTGAGGAACTGAGGCCTGCTGAGAGTTGAGAGGTCACTGGGTAACTCACAGGGTAAAGTTCTCCTCGGGGTAGCACCGGTTACGTAGTAGCCCCGCCCACAGCTGCACACCGATAATGCCAAAGATGAAGAAGACGAAGAAGCAGAGCAGGAGCACGTTCCCCAGCATAGGCAGAGTGTCCAGCAGCAGGTTCACCAGGATTCGCATACCTGCACACATACACACACAGGATTGTCAAGTCATGTGGTCATTCATACCTATATTTAATAATAATATGTCCTTTATGTAATATGTATACGCTATAAACACTACTGTAAAAACTGCTGTTCTTTGTTCAATAAAGCCAGAATTAGACACTTTTAAAAGATTTATTCACTGTATATTAAGCTTTATTCATTACGACCCATATAGGCACACAATTGGAGATCTGTTGTGTGAAAATCACTAATAATTGCATTATTAGATGTAATAACACAGAATAAACATTACTGAATAATTGGCAACCGTATTTGTGTATATTCCATAGCATCAACATCTGAAGTTTATTAGTGTGACTAAGAGTTTAAAAAATCACTAAAATTCCAAGATGTGTTCAATATACTGAAGTAGAGTTTTAGTCCCCACTAATTAGGGTCTAAAAAGCAGTAAACAAGCTTTCAGGTCAATTTGCATATTGCAAATTCTAAAGTAAATATTATTTTATGTTTTTTGTTGCCAAAACATGCAAACTGGGTACCTTTTGCATTAGTTTAATCTCATTTTAAAAAATTAATAACTGAAGTTCCTTCTCAATAATTAATAACTGAAGTTCCTTCTCAATAATTTGCATTGCAATGCCTCAAAGTCTAGTTATTGTGAGTTACTATAAAAGAACTTCAATTATGTACTAACACATAATGAATAAAGCTTAATGCAAAGCGAGTGAACTGTTTGGATGGGATTAATTTGGGCTTTACTGAAGAAAGAACAAGACCTTCAAAAATGCCTAATAGGTGTTATATATTAGTTGTGTATTAATAAGTACATATATTCGTCATACATACATTATATACACCGATCAGGCATAACATTATGACCACCTCCTTGTTTCTATGCTCATTGTCCACTTTATCAGCTCCACTTACTATATAGGTGCACTTTGTAGTTCTACAATTACAGACTGTAGTCCATCTGTTTCTCTGCATACTTAGTTTTACCCTGTTCTTCAGTGGTCAGGACCCCCATGGACCCTCACAGAGCAGGTACTATTTGGGTAGTGGATCACTCTCAGCACTGCAGTAACACTGATGCGGTGGTGGTGTGTTAGTGTGTGTTGTGCTGGTCTGAGTGGATCAGACACAGCAGTGCTTCTGGAGTTTTTAAACACCTCAGTGTCACAGCTGGACTGAGAATAGTCCACCAACCAAAAATTTCCAGCCAACAGCGCCCTGTGGGCAGCGTCATGTAACCGCTGATGAAGGACTAGAGAATGACCAACGCAAACTGTGCAGCAGCAGATAAGCTATCGTCTCTGACTTTACATCTACAAGGTGGACTGACAAGCTAGGAGTGTCTAGTAGAGTGGACAGTGAGTGGACGCAGTGTTTAAAAACTTTAGCAGCACTGCTGTGTCTGATCCACTCGTACCAGCACAACACACACTAACACACCACCACCACGTCAGTGTTACTGCAGTGCTATATATATATATATATATATATATATATATATATATGAAAAAAATATAAAAATCTTCACTTTGCCTATTGCACTGTTACATGTTTAACGGAAATGACACAGGTCATCATAGGTCCCAAATACACTGCATTTAATTGGAACAGCACACTCAGATTTACAGTAAACACACACACACACACACACACACACACACACACACACACACGCACATATAGTGAAGTAAAGACTTTTGTTACAGCACTGTTATTTATTTATTTTTATCTGATACTGAGATAATAATCACCCATCATTATATTCATGCACAGACATCTGGCCGCTATGAAGCAGCGACGGTGTTCATGTTTATGAGAGAACACGGGCAAATAAAACAGAATCCCTCAGTGGCTGTGATCACAACCACAGCGCTGATGAATCACACATTCATCTCAATGAAAGCTCTCACAGGAAACAGCCTGCAAACTGCACACAGTGGAACAAACACTATCTAAACTCTTTTGTGATAGATATCTTCTTCTGTACAGGATGTTCTCAGCAATGCTACTTAGCACTTTCATATAAGCCACTGTAGCGCAAGAGGTGTTTAATGCACTGCTGTTTTTACTGTTCTTGTATGGTTTCATGCCATTATAAGTAAAGGACATTCATACTGAGTCTTTTAAAACCTACTCTTGCAAAAACAGTTACAGGACACTAAATAACTAGCGTGAAAAATATCAACTGTCCCTTACATAAGGAAGCTATTATCATTCTTGTGTTAGAAGAACTGCTACCTGTATCTTTCAGGATACATTTTAAAGTTCTGCTACTAGCTTTTAAAGCATCTAAATATCCTAAACGCACTGTTTATATCACAGAATATCTGTCTGTTTATGTTCTAGCATGTTATCTTAAGGCTACAGATACTGGTCTTCTGCAAAAACCTTCCACAAAATACAGAAAACATGGCGAGGCCTTGTTCAGTTATTCTGCTTCTAAACTGTGGATCTCAATTCCATCTTTATTAGACAGTCAAGCTCAGTGCTCACTTTTAAGAAGCATCTAAAAATGTATCTCTTTAACTTAGCATTTAATTAAAACTCTACATATCTTGGTATTTTTTTTTTTTATTTGATCTGTGCCATGGACTTATATGATTTTAAATTGATAGTCATAATTTCTTCTATTGCTGTTAAGCTTTATCACCTGTCTGTACAGCACTTTGAGTTGCCATCAGCATGAAAAAATGCTATGTAAATTAAGATTATTATCATTATTATTATTATAATTATTATTATTATTATTATTGCATGAACATGTCATGACTAATAGACCAATTGAAATGGTTTAAAATGACTTCCTGATTATTTATGTCTCATGTAAGTTAAAGTGCAAAACAACCAACCACTGGCCCTATTATCAGGAGATCACAAGTTCGATCACTGGTGATGCCACAGCCATCCATGTCTGGGTGTCCAAAAGAGCATAATTAGCCTCAATCTCTCTTTGGGGGGATCTAGGATCTAGGACTTTAAAAACCTACTTAACTTTAATGTAAGTCAATGGAACCAGACTTTTTACCATGTGTTTTTGTGTCATTTCTTTTAGCCCATTCATCATGAAATTTGCAGACAATGTAAAGAGCAACAGGGCTTTACAAATTATGTAAAAAAAACTAAAAGATCCTTCAAAAATTGAGATACGAGGTTTTCTTCAGACAACAGCAACATGTATATACAGATCATCTATTATAAAACTCACTATGTAATTACATGTGCAGTAGTGCACTTACATTTGAATAATATATCATAGCAAAAAGAAAATAAGAATTTTCAACTTCTAAGGGTTAATCCTTATGACCTAAGGCATATCAGCTAGCAACTATGTTTCTTTAAAAAAGACAGAGACCAAATATTAATTCGTTTAATTTCTAGTCAAAACAGTCCTTGAGTAAAAGTTATTCATTTTTCAGGAGACAGTTCAGAGGAGATATGATAATCCACTTGCATAGGGAAGGAGAAAGTCAAAGGATAATTAGTAAAAAATCAGGAATTCAAAGTTAGAATTAAAAAAAAAAAATTAAAGCTTTAGAGTAAACAGGATTCCAAACAACCACCCGCAAGACCTGGTGGACAATGAAAACTGTCCCCATTAGATAAACAGCACTTTCACCTTTGAGAGAGAGGAGCAAAACAAACTGCTTCCGATCTGAATATCCACAGGTGTTTCTGTCCATCCTTCCACTGTGAGAAGACCACTCAGCCCTATGAGCCTGAAAGGATGTGTAGCTGTTAAGGAGCCCTTCATAGACAAAAAAAATTAAATACGCAAATAAAAAAGCTGCTGTGGAACTGACCACCCCAGAGTCCAGACCCCAACATCACTGAATGTGTTTGTGATTACTTGGATCGCAAGGGGCAGAAACTACAACCAACTGCTAAGACTGAACTTTGGACGTGTGGAAAAGTATAGAAGCTGTAATAAAGGTGAAGAGTGGACACAATAAATGCTGAAAATCTTTTTCTGATGCTGCAAAGTGAATAACGTCTGCTTAATAGCCGTTTAGAATGGAAAATAAATTACGGTTTTTGCATAGTACTGTGTATGGAAACAATGCAAAGGTAGAGTTAATATAAAGTAATAAGAGAGGGAGGGGGAATTTAAGTATTTGTGAATGTTAAGGGTTAAAAAACTACACTGATGACTTTGCTGTGTCAGACTGAAGATGAGCAGGCAGTTTACAGAGGTGATCTATCAGATCAGACAGCAAAGGCCCAGAGAGCCAGAGCCTTAATGCCTTAATGCCCTTAATGGCTTAATGCCACTTAATCTCTGCTGGCCCTAATGGCACACCCAAAGAAACCCAGACACATTATGCACTGTAGAGGGCCTTTGGGAGCTGTTGTACAGACCTCTTTCACGAACACACTCACGTGTGTCTAATTATGTAATGTCAGCGGACCTCAGTTCACCAGTCAGTCAATAAAATCAGTCAATCAGAAAATCAATTAGAGGTTAGTCTGTCATCACTGTCATATTAAAAGTGACGGATGCAAGCTATAGAGATGTGACTGTGACTGTGACTATAGGAGATGTTTTGGCTTTTCTAAAAAAAAAAATAATAATAATAAATAAAAAATAAAATAAAATAAAATAATAATAAAAGAACCCTCAATCTTAGGCTGATCATATATTTTAGATTCTGTAAAATAATAAATAATATAATATAAACATGATATTTTGTAATATAATAGGTTATTAATCATATTTCCATATAATAAAGAAATCATTAATGTGTTTTAAATGAACTGGTATTCAAATTCTCATTGGGTAGGGGACCTGACAATTATGGTGTCAGCTGCCAATCGTTTGACCAGGGGGTCAGCTAGTTCATCAGAAGCTGCTTGGCTCTTATTGGCTGGAGAGACGCACAGGTGCACTGCTATTGGCCAGACAGACGGTTCAATTTGATGCAGGGTGGCTACAATCAACATGGACCATATTCTAAGCAGCAGGCTAAAGCTAAAAGCATGAAAATGGCCTGTATTTTTAAATCTAAGAAGAATTTCCCAGCATAAACGCATTTTGGATCATGTTTGTCGAGGCTCTGTGAGGAAATTAAGCACAAGGCTTTGCTGCAGTGGTCATTTATAGGTTTTACTAGAGAAAACATGCCTTACAAAACAAAATAAACATATTTGCTATACCGATTGGAAGAATAAATGGTGTCCAGAGATATAAAGCTGAGTTACAACACTTTCAAATTGTATATTGTATGACCATATGGAGAGAACATATCAGTGTATGATCATACCAGAAAGCTCTGTGGCCCGCTGGTGGGTCCTCAAAAGATATTTGAAGCTTGCAAAACACGTTCCATATGTTTTATTTATAGTTAACAGACATTAACATATCGCTGTTGTCAGAAGAAAACCTTGTGTCTCCAAAATGAAAACCAGGAGAAGGAAAAAACCTACTTTACTTTGAATGTAAGTCAATGGAACCAGACCAGTCATTTTGGGCCATTTTACACACAATGTAAAGAATAACAGGTATTTTCAAATTATGTCAAAAACTGAAAAAAAATTAAAGTGACTATTTCCTCCTGAAGGCCTAACCAAAGGGAGAGTTTACTTGTCTGTACCTCTCCTACCACAGACAAATATCCTGATTGGACAATGTTCCACTGGGCAGAGATTTTAACTTAACTATGAAATAAGTTTATTTCTAGATTTCTTGCATAGTTTAAATACAAACATGATCATTCTATAAAAAGATTAACTCAAAATTATTGACATATTTTCTTAGTTCCCAGAAATCAGTGGGCCTTCTCGGAAGACCCAGAAGGTTTGTATGATTTCTATTAGTCCATTCATCATAAAATGTTCACACAATGTAAAAGGCAACACTTTTCACATGCTTATATGGTGTAAATGAATTTTTAATATGACAACAACCATATGGTGGTCTGGGAGCAACTTTAACCCCTTTAATCTACAGGCTGATTACTTAAGTTATTAATCTTATTATTAATTAATCACTATTAATTATTCAGTCTGAAACTAATATGTGCATTATGTAGTTATGAGAGTGAGGAGCTGAATTGTGGGATTTCATATGGATCCAGTTCAAAACATTAAATGAATGTTCTTCTATATGATTAGAAGACAGAAAACACAGAATGTGCTTAGCTTTGAAAATAAAGCTTAGCGACTGTGAGTGAAGGTCTATTAGATGCCGCCACAGCTATGAATTGTGCACTAATCCAAAACTGAAATAAATATTTGTGGACTCTTCTTCTAATGCAAGCAGAAGCTGGATGCAAAGCAGGCTATTCAAAGCTCTGACACATTTTATCCCGTGGAATGATAATCCGTCTAAAAAATGTGCTTAAATGCAGTTTTTGGAGCTTCTGAATTTTAATGCAAGTCAAGAGGAAGTCTATAGGCCACATGGCCCACAAGGACGTGATGAGGGGAAAGGGCTGTTCACAGCAAGAGCTGTACAGCTGTTACATTTGGAGCCACTGTGCAGTGCAGTCATTTACACTTGGCACAACATTCCTGCACAACATGTCCATGTCTTGTAGAGTTCATGGCCAGGTGATGTTCTCAGGGTCGGGAGGGTTACTTTACACATGTATTCTGGCACAGATTACTGATAACCTGCTAAACAATATAACCCATAATGTAATCCAAAGGATGTTTATATATATAACTGGGTGTCATCAGCATAGCTATGAAAAGTTATGTTTCCTAATGACATCACCTAGAGGAAGCATGTACAAAGAGAAAAGCAAAGGGCTTAAAATTGAACCTTGATGGACTCCACAAAAAAACGCCAAATCTTTTAAGTGAACAATTTCCCACTGAAACCCTTTTACACGCATAAACATTTTACAGCCATCATTAGTAAACTATTGAAGAAATATATCACACATATAGCCTCTTTTCATGTTTCAAGAATGCTCTGTTCCATGTTATTCTTCTTAGTTAACCTTAATGTTAGGTCACTACCGGAAAGTCCCTGCAAATTTCTTTCAAAAACTGAAAGCAAGTCTCCTGAAAAGAATGTAAGCTGTAATCAAAGCTCATCGTGGACACATTTCTGAAAAATTATGATATTTAGTTGATGGTGCTTCTATGTAATTTTCTATTAAATATATTCCATTTTCTGCCTTTCTCATGACCCTGAAAAGTGAATAAGTTGTTCTTAATGGCCATTTGGCCTGGAAATAAAAAAAAAAAAAATGAAAGGCTGGCCTTTGCACAGCGCTACAGCACTATTTTTTGGCCACTGCAGGACAGTGATACAGCCCATTGCACAGTAAGGGTTCAACCCCATCTATGTGATGAACCTCTGCAGGCCACTCAGAAGCCACCGAAAGTCTGATCAGGGAAGAAAATAGATGCAGGTCAGCACACAACGCACACCATCAGATTCAGGGAAAATAATAACACAGAGGATATTATCTTAACCCGCCTGCACCTTGTGCTCTTGTTTTCTTCTCCATGCAATTTAAAAAATGAAAAGAGAGCTTTAGATAGGCATCGGAGGCTGGAAAGGCCGCACTCGCTTCTCTTCTGCTCTATTGGTTTTGGCTTCACGCACCTGTGGCATGTTGGCATCTTCTTTATTAAGCAGGGATGTAAACAAGCAGCCAGATACACACCTGCACTGAGGAACAGCTGTTTTAATTACAAAACTGGGTAACACTTTACTGTGGCGTGCTGTTCATAAGGCTACATGACTCTTACATAAGCTTGTCATGACAACTGACATAACCCTACATAAATGTTTATTAAAGCTTATTCCAATAGGTGTCATCTGTCATAAAGGCTACTTTATTTAACATTGATCAAATGTAACCTTTACAGCGAACAACATCTGGAACCAGTTTTGTAAATGAGATATGTGAGTGTGAGGAACCTTTTTAAAGTTTAACATGCATAATGTAAAGGTTTTGTTTTCATGGTATTATAAGTGAAAAGAAGTTCACACATCTTTACTTAGAAAATCAACAAAACAACAAACTTTTACACGATTGTAAACCAAGTAAATGTTTTTCCTAGAACTGTGCACCTTAGTGAAGAAGCCGGACACTGCTGATGGAACAAGTACACAAGGGGGCAAAAGAAACTACTGAGGTACAAACCAATCTTTACTCAATGAAGAGCTAAATAGGTGATATTAGGGTAACAGGCTAACCTGCTTGGCATTAGTGCTAACCAGTTACTCTTGGCAGTGCACTCACCTCATGTGGCCTACTTCATTAACATATGCATATTAGAAAAGTAATTAAAAAAACAGTGTAAATTAAGCTAGTTAATGCATCTTACATTTGGATAGCTTACTTCATCTCCTGTAGTACTGCTAAAGGGAGAAGAAATCTCTTTTTTTCATAAGTTTTACTTTTTCAGCAGTTTCTTTTGCTACCGTGATGACTGTGAGTGATGTAGGTCTATATTCTTGTTGGAACGTTGTAAAAGCTAGAAACATGTATCCACGAATGCCATAATTCCTGTGACTGATGTTTGAAAGATATGTTACATTGTAAAAATGGTCATCAGATCAACCCTAAAAAAATGACTTGATGTAATAACAAGCAATTGAACTAGTTTTATTCAACTTCAAAATTGACTGAAAGTTCGTTTAAAGTATTTATTTGAATAATTGAATAAAAATAATTCAATAAAACTCACTTTTAATACCACAAGAAGTAATTTTTATGTTGGTAGGATGAGTCATTTTTACAGTGTACCTCACAGGACAAAACAGAAACACATTTTTTTTAAGAGTGTAAGATATTACTGAGGCATTAAAAGTGTGCCAATACTAAGTTTCACACTTTTCCGAAGGTGAGCGACGCCAAAACATTTCAGAACATAATGTCTGGTTTCTGAGATGCTTCCTGCCTCCAGTTAGAAAACCTAAAAAAGGAACATTTTGCCTGAAATGTCTTACTGCTTACCAAGGCAGCCCTGCAGCTATCAGTTACCAGCTAATCTCCACACATTTAGCTTATTAAAGGCTAAACATGTGCCAAGTGCATCTTCACTGTATGAGGTAAAGCCTTCACATAGTCCTGATCCAGAGAACCCTGAGGTTAAAATCTATTCTGCTTACAAAGAGAGGAAAATGGAACAGGAGAGTCACATTTTTCGCTGATCTTCAGTTCTTGACATCTGGAGATGTTCAATTTAATACAACAAAAAAGACAATATGTAGCTCAGTTCTCTTAGTCTGAGATGCTTTATGCAGCGGCCTTCAAGCCCTTACCTAAGCCAGGCTTTCAGGGTGGTCCGGACAGCACTTAGATGCCCTCCATAAGCCCCTTTTGAAGCATTGTCTGTCCAGTCTGGACCTTTGGTACCAGATCCTTATCAAAGGCTCTGTTCAGGACTGCAGTGATTAGCCAACAGCAATGGCTCAGATTTAATACATCTTGTAACTTTTGGGTAAAATCAAAATACTGTGCACTAAATTCTCCAAATACATTTCAAGGCTTGTTGCACTAGCTATACACAAGTTAAAACCAGAGTTTCCATTTGAGCTTTTAATGCCGGTCAGTGTCCGGCAATGATTCAGTTTGCCAGACAAACTTTGGTCATATATTGGCTGTCGCACAAAAAGATGTAACATATTCTCAGGCAGCCCAAAAAAAAAAAACTTTTTGCTAACAAAAATATGTTTATATTTACAACTAAATCTAAACAATTACAGTGTTTCCTTAAGCAAAAGCTTAAATGCATTACAAAAGCCATGTACTTTTGATATGCATGGATAAAGAGGTGACATGTAGCAATGATTGACTCCTATATAAAGCAGTTTCTTCAACACAGGTTATTATATGCACTTTAGATGAATATATTTACTGGACATTGTATCTGGCGTGAGTTAAATACTTCTATTGACCAGCTTTTAGGAATTTGATTACATTAAAACATAGTAATATATATATAGTCATATGCAAATGTTTTGTACAAAAAAAAATCGGTCTTGTTGATTATCTAAAACAAATAAAAATAAAAACACCGCCTAGAGAACATTTTTGCACATTTTTGTTTGTCTGCTGACTTTAACACATCGGAAAAAAATCTATTATAAAAGGTGACTTGTGCAGACGTTATGGCACAATTTATAATTTATGTTTTTCTATTTTTTAAAGTCAGAAAATAAATGGACTGAGCAAAAAAATTGCATAAAAAGTGCCATATTTATGGAGCCCCATTGGTGGCATCCTGTATAAATGAAAATAATGATGGCCATGACTTAGTAAGGCATGGGGACAAGATAATTAAGTCATGGCCTTGACTTAGTAAGACATGATCTCACTCCAACGCCTTACAAAGTCGTGGCCCTAACTTAATTATCTCACAACTTAGTAAGGTGTGGGAACAAGAAAATTCAGTCATGGCCTTGACTTAGTAAGGTGTGGGAACGAGATCCTCATGTGTGGCCGTGACTTAGTGAGGCATGATCTCCTGTTCAAACTTTCCTTATGACTGTGAGCGTGAAATCAAAGCAGCTTCCAAATTATAGTTTACAGGTAGACGGAAATATTTAATAGCAACTATATTCAATGTAAAAACTGGTTTGTTTGGTGATATTATTTAGATTTATATTGTTGCTTTCCCAAAAATGCATGTATATAGTATATATTTCTGGATAATTTGAGCACACCAGCCGACCTTCATATTGTGTGAGAAGTTCATGATGAATGGACCAATAGAACTGCCTGGAATAACATTTTAATGTTTACATACATTCAAAGTAAAGAACTTTCTGTATAAAAATAGTTTTGTACAGCAATGATACAGTTTGAACATACAGCTGAAATACATGGTTGCAGGGTTTTACCAAAGGATTGAACCACACTTCTTAGGTAAAACATTCCGATCTTTCACTTTGGACAGGCTGTCTCTGAACATACTGTCCAAAAAACTGTGAGTGCAAGGCACGAAGCGGCTGCTGTCAGAAAATTGGCTTTAATAAAAGAGCTGATTGCCTCTTTTATAAGCGTCTAAATAGAGCAGGCAGAATTACAGCAGCCACAGCGCTGCAGCCGAATCCACCACGCTAAACCATTATAGCTCACCTCATTCCCGCCTTGCTAATGAAAGTATGCTCCAAAAAGTTTGGACAGGAGTTGAGCTAAACTTTTTCAGCCTGCCTTTAATAGATAATGCTACTGCTGCTGCTGCTGCTGATGTTGGTGGTGTTTTTTTTTGTGGCACAGTGCATTTTTACAGCATCATGCTGTAATAATGAGCAGAGCTTGACGATAGTAGCTGTGGCTCTTCAGAGTTTTGTTCTGCATTGCACAAATAAACATCGTGATTAGCCCTTAGTGTGGTCATGGTTTGGCTTTTGCTGGTTTTTTTATAACTACTTAGACAAATCTTTCAAGGAATATGCACATACACATAAAGGTAACATATAAACAGGCTTAATATTTAGGTTTAACCTAATTAACTTAACAAACTTGCTACACTCTTAAAAACAAGGCCAGGTGAGATGCCATAGTAGGGCTATTTTAGGTCCCTAAAGAATCTTCCGGTAGATGTCTTGTAAGAGTCTACTCTTAAATACATTAGAAAACATAAATTGAATGAAAAAATTACATCGATATCTAAACACATTTAATCTTCATTTACATTTATTATAGTTTGCATTATTTTTTAATAGACTAGCTTTTCATTTTTTAAAAGAAATCTGCAGGGATATTTTTCCACACCTTTAAAGTTCAGTCTTAGAAGTTGGTTGTATTTTCTCCTCCTCACAATCCAGATCATTTCAAACATATACAGTGATGTTGAGGTCTGGACTCTAAGGTTGTTCATTTTTCTGAGAACACAAGCAGTGTTTTGATTTACACACTCTCTTCTTTTTTGTCTGTCTCCTTTTCTCAGTGAGGCTTCTTGAACAGCTACACATCCTTTCAGACCCATAGCGCTGAGTTGTCTTCTCAAAGTGGATAGATGGATAGAAATACCTGTGGATTTTTCAGATTTAAAATAAGAGTGGAACTTAATTTTTCACTTATTTTTATTTGACCTTGGTCATGCAATGGGATTATTTTATTTCTAATTTCATCTAAAATATCATCTGAAAAAATGCATAACTTGTAGTTAAAAACTGGTTTGACTGGAAGTTAGATAAATGAAGGGTGGTCCCTGAACTTTATACGGTATATTTCATACATATATTCATATATTCCATATATTCGTATGAAAATATTGCACACATTTCAACCAAGTCAATTCAGTGCATGACTTTTACAAAGTTGGTAGAGAGAGAAACTAATAGAAAGAGAGAGAGAGAAAGCCCTGTTTGCTGTGTCCGGGATCAAGTCGTGGCACATGTTGCCAGTGTTGGGTGGCTTTGCCATTATGTGCAATTCGAAAGCATAATGAAATGTGTCATCACCACTGTGAGAAAGAGAGAGAGAGGGCGAGAGAGAGGGTGAGAGAGATGGCGAGAGAAAGAGAGAGAGAGAGGGAGAGAAGTATTGCTGGTTATTGCAAAAGATAAAAGCACAAAAGGCCACAGTTCTGTGTACTACTGCACAAAGCAAACCAATTAACAAATTCTACAACATCACGCTTTGAAGAGTCAGACTTCAGTACCATGGACAGCTTCCCACACTGACCAAAGGAACAAGCTAATCAGTCCAGCTTTATTGAAAATAACTAATTAACCTATCCATGTGTTCTTCCGTAGCAACTGCAGCGAGGTTGAATAAGCTGTACAGAACGAAAATCTCTTTCAGCCTAACGGGACATTACAGCACACAACTCAGAATACTTTAGAATACCTCAATTTAGAGATCATTATTCATTTCAAATGTTATATTGTGTCCATGTGAAAGGTCACATTGTCAGGAAGAATTTTGTGAATGATCTAATGTTAGCATGGTGGCACATCCACTGTCGCTTCCAACTAACCCGGTTTCAATTAGCTGCGATGCCTCAGTCCAGTTCCAGTTCTTTACTATAAACTCAACATTGTGTAGCGACTTTAAACAAACATTGTAGCTAATGCTGGAGTGGGTAATCTAGAGAGTTGGGAGAATATTTGGTGGGCCAGTAACATTTTGAGCTGGTTACTGTGAGCTTATGTTTAAACTTACACATAAAAACACAAGAACACTCAGACAAACTCTAAATGTTACCTCCAGGTGTACATTTGTAGTAATTTATGGGTTAAATCAGTGGCCCTCACCTCAAGTTGTACAGCCTCGGTTTACTGTCCCAATAAGAAGCAAACATCAGCCTTGAGAGTAGCATATCAAATTCAGTACAATGATGTAGTGCTGGCTAACACAACAGACAGTGTTCCGTAGAGTTTATTACTGTTATACATGAACTATGTGAAGATGGACAGCATCAGCAAAAACTGCAAAAAATTAAAAAAAAAGGGGATGAGGACATATCTGAGCAGGTGAGCAGTGAGAAATATTAAGAGGATGTGAATTTAAGTTGTTTAGCTAATGTTAGAATTTGTTTGTAGCAGCATATCGACTGCCATGATTATTAAGTCACATTTAAACCCCTTAAAATCCCAGGCTTAATACATACTAAGACTTATTATTCAGTAACTACAGGGACTTTAATGCGAACTGACTGAGGTATTCTTAGGTGAAATATAGACGTGTGTAATGAAACTCAGATGTCTGTTCAGGCGCTAGAGTGTAACTGCTGCACTATTTAACCCCTTAACAATCCAGGTTTATTTCATACAATGGCTTATTATTCAGTAACTACAGGGACTTCGATGCAGATGAATGGAGCTATTCTTAGGTCAGGGCAGCACGGTGGCGCAGTGGGTAGCGCTGTTGCCTCACAGCGAGAATGGCCTGGGTTCGATTCCCGGCTGGGCGACGAGGGTCATTTCTGTGTGGAGTTTGCCTGTTCTCCCCGTGTCTGCATGGGTTTCCTCCCACAGTCCAAAAACATGCAGTCAGGCTGATTGGAAATGCTAAATTGCCCCTAGGTGTGATTGTGTATGTCTGTCTGTCTGCCCTGCGATGGACTGGCGACCTGTCCAGGGTGCATCCTGCCTTCCGCCCAATGACAGCTGGGATAGGCTCCAGCACCCTACTGTGACCCAGAAGGATAAGCGGTTTAGATGATGTATGTATGTGTATGTATTCTTAGGTCAATCCCAAGCAGAATCACTGATGTTGAGGCCTGGACTCTGGCATGGTCAGTCCATTGTTCTGAGAACACCAGCAGCTTCTTTGTGTGATGTGTCTGTGTCCTTTTCTCAGTGAGGCTTCTTGACAACTACACATCCTTTCAGACCCATAGCGCTGAGTTGTGTTCTCACAGTGGAAGGATGGACAGAAACACCTGTGGATTTTGTTCAGATCTGAAGCAGCTGGATTTTCTCCTCTCTCTCGAAGACAAAAGCTTTAAGTGCTGTTTGTCTGGTGGGGACAGGCTCGGTAGTCTACCAGGCCTTGCACAGTTATTAGTTTAATTCTCACTGTAGCTTTTAATCATATTTTAAACTCCACTTTTGGAAAGTCCTAATTTGTTATTTTACCTTTGACTTTCCCCTTCCTCATGTAAATTGATTATCTAAAAAATATCTCCTGAAAAATCATTGTGTACATAATGGTCATTTTGACTTGACTTGATTTGAATTGACTTAATTCAAATGTGTACATTATTTGAACATTTTATGTTTTAGTTTTCTTAGTTACTTAGTTTACAATATTGTATTTGGTAATGATTATGTTTATACTAGCAATCTACACCATACTGTATGTCCAGAAATTTGAAGACACCTTCACATCCCACATTTCTTTTAAAATCAAGGGTATTAATAGGGATTTGTCCCCCTTTGCTGCAGGAACAGGAACTCTACTCTTCTGGGAGGGCTCTACTGTAGATGTTAGAACATTACTGTATGCAACAGCATTAGTGAGGTCAGGTACTGATGTTGGGTGATTAATTCAAGATCACAACTCATTCCAAAGATATCGAACAAAGCTCCATCACTCCACAGCCCAATGCTGGAGGGCTTTGTACCCCTCTAGCTAAGGTTTGGCACTGGGCATGGCAACATTAGGCTCTTGAGCAGCTGCTGCAGATCGTCTATGGGCAGTGGGCTCAGCTTAAAGCAGCAGAATTAATCAGAAGGGGTGTCTGGGTACGTTTGGAAACAGATCACATTCATGTAGAACTGTGTACACAATTGAATCAAGTGAATCCAGTACATTATGTTGTTTAGTTGATGATTTGTTCTCTTGTACTTCTGAACTGAACACAGTTAAAAACAACACACACCTCTGCCTCAACCTTGCTTGTTGTACAGTGACCTCAGACTCTTTCACTCTCAGAAACCAACTTTCTTTTCTTTTTCTAAAGCTTTACTTTTTTATTTTTATTTTTGCACCATACAGTGGTAAAGTCATTTCTTGTTTTGCAGGAAGGTCCCCTGAGGTCACGACGCCTGTGTTTAGTTTGGATCTCTCCCTGCATTGGATCTCTCACAACTAAAGAAACTCTTCCAATTATTCTGCATCTGTGCCTCCTCTGCCCATGTGGCTGAAAAGAAGAACCTTTACTTATGCTCTCTGACTCATTCTGTCCACCTCTCTCTCTCTCTCTCTCTTTCTCTCTCACATGTCAAAGGTATTGGACAGAGCCCCATCACTCCAGAGAACGCAGATCTATCTATCTATCTATCTATCTATCTATCTATCTATCTATCTATCTATCTATCTATCTATCTATCTATCTATCCATCCATCCATCCATCCAGCCATCCATCCATCCATCCATTTTCTCTGTATCTCATTTTTTGCCCTTTTCTTCTCTCTCTCTCTCTCTCTCTCTTTCTCTCTATCTATCTTTTTGATTCTCTCTATTGCTCTGTCTCTCCCAAGAAAGAGCCTTTACTTTTGCTCTCTGATTCATTCTGTCCACCTCTCGCTCTTTCTTTCTCTCTCTCTCTTCAGAGAACGCAATTCCATTACTCCACAGTCCAGTGCCATGATGCTTTATACCCTTCTACCTGACCCTTACCATCGATCATGTTGATCTATCTATCTATCTATCTATCTATCTATCTATCTATCTGTCTGTCTATCCGTCTATCTGTCTGTCTGTCTATACAACTCTTTTTTCTATATCCCCTCCATATTTCTCTCTCTCTCTCTCTCTCTCTCTCTCTCTCTCTCTCTCTCTCTCTCTCCCTCCAACTATCTTTCTCCCTCTTTCTCCTCTTTTTTCTCTATCTTTATTTTTCTTTTTTCTGTTTCTCTCTCTCTATCTCTGCCATACTCCTCTCTCTCTGTCTCTCTCTCTCTCTCTCTCTCTCTCTCTCTCTCTCTCACTCTCTCTTTGCTGAGGGTGAGAGAGCAACAGAAAAATCAGTTCAGCAGTAGAAACTGATAGAGAAGTGAGGCGTGGGTGAAACATTAGTGATGAATGTAAATATTAAGTGAATGCACATATTACCCAGTGCACATTACCATTATTTGCGCAGCCTGCGGGAGTTGGCCAAGTTGAATTTATCGTTCTACCAAGAGCATTTCATTACAATTGAAAGCCGTTTAATTGTGTAGTGTGAGAGAGAATGAAGAGCACAGTGGGGGAAAGAGCTCTAGATCAAATGAAGTAAAACCTTATGAATGTGACATTGATTAAGATGCATGTGATGAATTAAGAAAAGCCCTCGACATTTTTCTCTTCCAGTGTTTCACTGTAACACTCTCTCTCCCTCTCGTGTTCTCTCTCAGAGCATGACTAAGCCTATATTGGTCTCCATAGGAGATGACTCGGGTTAAACGCTGTGGGCCAGAAAAATCCTTCAAGAAATAAATGATTCATTTAAAGAAATGATTCATTCAACAACCTACAACTCATAATAGGCCTACATTCAGAGTTCAGCACCACAGATTCAGTAAGATTAAACAGAAGATGAGAATGTAAAATAAACCTTATAAAAAAGATGTTCTGGTCCTAAAATCTGATTGGCTGAGCCGCATTTGAAGTGTCCAAATGCACGATATATGCACATCTATGACTGACTCACAGCAACTGAACTCTGTATTACTGCACCAGGAAAAATCTTTGTACTGTTAATGGAATAAACTTTGGCCTCTTTTCCACTAACACCAATTTCTAATTGTTAAACGGTGCTGCTAACCAGGAAAGTGTAACTGGTGAGCGTTAGCTTTGCTAGCATGTGGCCAGCTCTGCTCACCACAGAACAGGTTCGATTCTGGCTAACAAAAGCTTTTCTAACACAAATGTAAATGATGATGCAAATCTGAGGAATCAAAGTAGAGCTGCTGATGACGAACAGAATAAAATTGAAGTGTATCTCTGGTGTCTGGAGCTGGAGCCTCCTAGCTAAGCTACTGCTAGCCAGCTCCTCTCTCCTAGCTAATTTAGCTTAGCTAAAGAGATCCAAACACCCCAGTGCAGGTTTGATTAGTTTAACTGGTGCTCTGCTATCACAAGTATAGATGATAAAAACTTATAACAGTGAAAGTAAAGTCGACTGATTGGCAGTGGAGTGACAGAAAGCTGACCTGTAGTGCTTCAAGCTGTAGCCTGCTAGGCTAAACTAATGCGGTGTGTACGGTGCTTCCCACCACAACACAAGCTTGGTTCTAACAAACCCATGATTAAAAACACCTGTTTTTAGAGGATAAAGACTCATATCTGAGACCACAATCTTGGAAAGACTGCTGTTGAAGTGACAGAAAAATAAAAAATGCACTCGTTGGTGTTTTGAGCTGTATGCTGCTTGGCAACACTAATGCTAGTGTAGTTAGCCGGCTACAGGTGAAACCTACCACAGAACAGGCTGTTTCAGTAAGAGAGGCTCAAATATCACCCGTTTAGAGGATAAAGAATCTGAGAGCACGAAGAGAGACTGGAGGTGGAGCTGAATCAAACATGTTTTGTGGTGGATGCTGTATGAGTAGCTATTAGCCAGTTAGAAGTGCCACTTGTTTGTGTAGTTTTTTTCAGTATTTCCTGGTTCTGATTCAGTGGGACAACAGATGGAAAAAGAAACCGTAATTGGTCTAACAAGACTGGACCAGCGCAGAACGCTCCTGAGAACCATTTGGCTCAACAGTGGAAAGGAGGCCTTTGACTTTAATGCTGCTTGCATGGACCACTGACTGTACTGAGCCTTTTTCTTTGAATAAGGGGCTTATAACTTATTATTTTAACTAGAACTAGGCTGGTCAGCTAGCTAACAGGCTAAAAGATAGTCAACAGGCTAAAAAAAACTCCATTACTAATATCACAGGCTTCAATTAAAGTACTTCAAATGTCCAGGTTTCAGTCAGAAGTAGCACAAAGCCCAGGCTGAATCCCAAATGGCTCTGTACTCCCTAAATAGTGTGCTATGTAAGATTTGAAATTTTAGCTTTAGGCCAAATACTATTTGAACTATTTGTTGAATATGGATGTGACTGAATCCCAAATGATTTTTTTTAGCTATGTTAAGTGCTGTTGTGGTGCAGGAGCCAATATTTACATTCCTATGTGGAGCACTATGTAAAAAGTGGACAGTTATTTGAGATTCAGAGAGGCACTGCTGGATTGGTGCTATACAAGACTTGCAGTGGTAATCTGGTGAGCAAAAAGTACTTATAAACGAAGGTCATAAAAAAGCTAAAAAGATAATGAAATGACTGCAGTATACAGTTATGGGAGAGAGGTCATCGGTTACTATTATTTTATCACAGGGAGGGGAGTTTTTAGGCACTGTGCTTCATGTCGTGCCTAAGAACACCCCTTCCATGATAAAACTCATGGCCTCTCATGGCTTATTGCTTTAATAAGCAAACCATTAAAAACAATGTTTCAACAAAGCCTTTCAAAGTTAACAGTCAGAGCAGTTAACATCCCCCTCAAACAAATTTAGCTCCTAACTTCTTAAGAAGAAAGGTCTTTTTAACACCCACTTATGCAGCTTTCATGAAGATTCTGATATTCACCAAAGTTTTCTTATTTGGGATTTGGGTCTCACTTTATTTGTATAGTCCACTATAGTCCCCTACAGATTATCTACAGATGTTCAAATTGTTAACTATCTGTTGAAACTTGATTCTAAACAGTGGTGGGGTTAGGATTTGGACCCGGGTTAGTGCTAGGACCAGGGTGAGGGTTTTAGGTTGAGGTTAAGGTTAGGGTTAGGATTAGAGCCAGGATTAGAGTTAAAGAAAATTATGGCCAATTTAGTAGATATTTAGTTGAATCTAACTTGAAAGTAAATTAAATATCTACAAAGCATCTAAAGTGCACTATCCAAATTGACCTTTTCCTATGACCTTTCTCAAGAACAAATTTAAGGAAAAACATAGGAAGATGTTGGTGAGTGAGGCCCATTTTTCTTTTCCTAGAAAAGCAGAGGACAGCAAGGACATTAGCCTTCTTTTCTCAAGCTTTGATCTCTGAGAAAGACTCTGAGATTTTCACACATAAACACACATACACATTCTCTCCAGCACAAGAAATGGCAGAATCTTGTTCGAAATCCACCCCTGGGAACAAGGGAATACCCAACACCAAGCTGGCTTGTTTTCCCTGTTTTTCATCTGCTATTTCATTTTCTCTCATTCCATTTGTTTTTGTGTATATTCCATCACTCAGTATTCGCCTTTCCACCTCTTCTATTAAAGCTTTATTCGATTTTAACAGAAATTTTCCCAAAACCATCCCATCACCAAGAATTCCACATCACCTAAAGCTGCCCTGATTATCCTGTACTTCACACTGTTACACATTCATATATACCTACCATGAAATTCAATGTAATGATCAAGTCTCTCAAGTCTATTAACTTCTTGTTAAAGCCCACCATTCTTAAGATTAAGAGGATTTAGTGGCCTTATCCAATCACCCTTGAGACTTCGGGCAAATCAACATTAAGTCAAGGGCAATCATTTTTGATGGAGGAGGCTCTTGGGTGAGTTCTTACTATGATTGCTCTGATCTATTTTGCAAGTTAAACAGGAAATATCATTACTAACTCTTTAGTCTCATGCCTTTATTGCTGTACCCTTGAAATTCAACCAAGCAATCTTGTCCAAATTATGTGTCATTAATGCTTAAGTGATTCTCGAACAAGTTATTTTATGGCAGACTGCAGTAAAAGATGCAGTGAAAGAGAACTGAAGGAAACATTTAAGAAACTGTGTGAGTGAGCAACACCTGACAACCTAATTCTGAGAGTTTGAGAACAAAATACAAGCCCTCAGCAGGAGAGAACTGACAGATCTACCAGAGCTCAGACGAAAAACAACACGCTTTCTTGGGACTGCCCTATTCGACTGAGAGAAAAGCATGACTGTGTCAACAAACACTAAAACAAACACATAAACCACTCATAGCAACTGAGAAAATAATATTTCACAGTTATAAGTGCAAGCTTTCTCTACTAAACAAAACAAGATGAAAGCCATAAAGAATCACATCTGAAATGCGCAAAAGAACTTACTTGGGACTCTGTTGATGGCTTTGAGAGGTCGCAGTACCCTGACTGTCCTGATGGCTGTGAAATTTATGTTCTGAAGGTCCAGAGAGTATTCCACAACCCTAGAAAGACAAGGTTATAAGACATGATAAGTGACACAGTACAGGCTAGTCATAAATGTGCTATTCACAGAAAATAATAAATGTCATAGTGGTGTACCCCAGGGCTCTCCTTTAGGACCTATGTTTTTTTTTTTGTTTTTTTTTTGTTTTTTCTGTTGTTTACTCCTATAAAAAGCAAATTTAAGACAACTGGCTTCCACATCATAAAGCAAATATAGATTGAGGATGGTGGTGAATGATTCATTCAATTTCCACAAGTATTTTCTCATTGCAGAGTCAATAAGTAATAGGTTGATATGAAAAAAATAATAATTGTAGAATAATAACCAAGAATTCCACCTTATCTAAAGCTGCTGTGAGTATCTTGAGACTTACTTCAGACCATTGCACGTTCATATATACCTACCTTGAGATTCAACATGAAATTTATGTAATACGCTTCCCTTTTCAAAGACATGATTTCACTTCTTACAATGCATCTGGATAGTGACTGCTTGGCTACCGCAAAGCTTTTGGAGATCTTCTATGACAGTGATGTCTTACTGTGCTTGGAGAAAGAGAAATGTTTAAAACATGGAACGGATATTAGTCAATTATCTCCCTAAGCATATTAACTCCTATTATAATCTCATGACATGCCATACATCATGCCCCACTTCTGCTGCACAGCTGCACATTTCCATATAGTACAGTTGCATATATGCACTGATCTGCTTTCCAGCATTCCTTTGAAGACCAGAGTAATGCATATATAATCTACAGCTCAGTTAAGTTTAACCACCGGCAGTCTTCCAAATATAGGATGACGCCCCATCCTTTGGGAAAGCCTACTGATAAAGCTAATAACTCAAAGCCGGTGGATTCGCTCAGCAAGCGGAGAAAAGTGCCAACTCGGGCTCTTTCCACTGGACCCTGCTACTTCAGGTAAGAGATGGGGCTCAAAGAAATTGATGTCAATTCGAACCATAACAAGCCAGATTTCACAGCAATTTCAGGCACACTCTAGTGATCATTAGAGACCATGAGGATCCTGAGAGGAACGTGTATGTGTGTGTGGTGCAGACCAGGTAAATTCGATCTGCAGACAGGGTGTGTAACGAGGGTGAAAAGCATGTCAGTCTGCTGCCCCAAACTGCTGTAGGCTTTCGGAGATTGCAGAAACACATGGTGTCATCCAAGCCCACCAAGACTATCTGCCCATCCTTTCGTTTGTGTGAAATAGGGTTTAAAAGAACATCACTATGTGTATTTGTTAGTTACTCAACAAGTTGAAGTAGGTGCCTAAAGAGTGATCATTACAAATGACTAATTACTTTGGTCTCACTTTATTTGGATAGTCCACTATAGTCCCCTATTGATTATCTACAGATGATCAAATTGATGATCAGATGATCAATCTGTTGAAACTCAGTTGATTCTAATCAGTGGTGGGATTAGGGTTAAGATTTGAACCAGGGTTGGGGCTAGATCCAAGGTAAGGTTTGGTTTTAGGTTTTGGGTTGAGGTTAAGGTTAGGGTTAGGATTAGAGTCAGGTTTAGAGTTAAAGAAAATTCTGGTTAATTTAGTAGATATTTAGATGAATGTAACTTGAATGTAACTATCTATAAAGCATCTAAAGTGGACTATCCAAATGGAATTTACGCATTAGTGGACAAGGTGATCTTACTACTCATTACTTTACTTCCAAGTTACTCTCTAAAACCCTAAAAGTACAAATCTTTTCCAAATGGAAGGGACAAAGGAAATATCCAATAGTCTTTGCAAACTCTTGCCACAAGGTTTGAAGCATATAATGGTCTAAAATGTCTTTGCAAGGTGCAGCATTAACATTACTCTTCAGTGGAGCTCAGGGGCTGAGCCCAAACCCTGAAAAACACGCCCATTATCCCTCCTCCATCAAACTTTACTGTTGGTACTATGCATTCGGGTAGGTAGCACTCTCCTGCCATCTGCCAAACCCAGATTCATCCATCAGACTGCCAGATAGTGATGCACGATTCGTCAGCACTCCAGATGCTTCCATTTCACAATAATAGCACTCATCAATGCTTGCAGCAAAGGTGGCATCCTATGACAGTGCCACGTTTAAAGTCACTGAGCTCTTCAGTCTGATCCATTCTACTGTCACTTGTTTGTTAATGAAGATTGCATGGCTACTTGCTTGATTTTATACATTTGTTAACATAGGATGTGACTTAAACTGTGTTTATTCCGTGGAAAGCATGTTATTATTTAGGTTCAGCTTCATGTGAGCCATGCATTCACATAAGAAAATCAAGTGGGGGGCACTGACAAAAATGGTCATTTTAATCAGTTATATCTGGATCTGTATTTGTATCTGTTTATACATCATCTGTTCATTCTGCACTGCACTTGCATATCCAGTTTCAGGCGCAGGCTAACAGACACCGCTGGACTGCTGTTTCTAATCTGGGCCCTCTCCGAATGGTGGCATAAATATTTGAGGTGACTCTCAGGCCTGTCTTTGAACTGGGTGGTCTGGAGCTTTTCAGGGATGCGCAGCAGAGAGAAAACTGCTGCCTTCTCCTTTCTGACTGTATTCCTGCAGTGTTTATAGAGCTGCTGGAGCTGGAAAAAAACACAGGAGCTTCTTCAGTCACTGTGCTGAGGGATGCTTTAAAAGACTCCTACTAATCAGCGAATTACTGTGGTTTTGTTCCACACCATATTTGTCTGTAAATATTTTGAGACTGTTTCTATGGGATACCTTATCAAAACAATATAGAGATGCATTGTGGGGGTTAACATCCAGTTGTCCCTGGTAAAATAATGATAATAAGTATTAGCTTACTTTAAAATACTAAAGGCAGCAGGTTGCATGGATGTGCTGGTTTGTGTCAGTTTAACTAAGGCGACGTTTTTTAATTAAAAAGAGCTCATGGGTTATTTCTTTTATCAAGTACACTGGTTTGCGCTCAGTCACATCTGATTCAGCTTACTGGATTTAGTGCCAAGTTCAGCTCAAGTTCAAAAAATTCTGAGAAGATTTTGGACAACATGCTGCATTAAGAATTAAAGAGCAGAAATGTGGTTTTTGAATGCAACATTGGTTGTGTACATATTGCTATTGTTACAATGCCAAGCTAGTCACAATACAAGAATGCTTTTTGATGCTATATTATAGAGGACCAGATTTGCCAAATTGAAAAATAAATAAAATTAAAAATAAATGACTTAGTAAATTAATATATGAAGTTGAATTGCAAAGAATAATGATGATGAACCTAAAAATAAATAAATATGCATAACAATTAATATATTAATAAATAAAATCTTATATAAATTAATATGTCTGCATTTATTTATATGTCTATTTAGTAATTTCCCCTTCTCAATAAATTTTGTATTTCTTTTTTTTTGTTATTTGTTTCTTTATTATTTTTTTTTTCTGTTTTACTATTAATTTATTTTATTAATTTATTTCCATAACTATTAATCTCTATATTTATTTATTTCTCTATTTATTTCTGTATTCCCTTGTCCTTATGCTAATAAAGGGGCTGTCAGTCAATGATGTCACAGCGTCTTAATATTCCTATTGGTTGATCGATTGTACATGTCTTGCTCTCTCAGCGGTAACTAAGGACAAGACAGTACAATAATGGCTTCTTACAGGCAGCAGACAGTCAGAGATCTGAGAGTCTCGGCTGATCTGGCTGAAAATGCAGGTCCGGATTATTCACTCTTTCCTGTGGAGGCTGTGGGGACAGTTTGCTCCATTTAGCTGATCTGCTGATACAGAGGTCGATCTGTAGTGTTCAGAACTTTGGAGGAGGTGGTTCAGCGTCTTTTTCTGTAAAATTCAGATCACTCAGACATTTGGACGCCCTTCTCACACACTGCCTGTGGAGCCATCGAGAGTTATTTATTGGCAGGTTTGTCTGTCTGTGACTCTGCAGCTCTTTATGGAGTGAAAGAACAGTTTTATCAGCTCTTCTCCTGCTGGGCTTTATTGCTAAGCCTGAACGTGAAAAATACGCCCCCTCATTATCATATGAACGACAAAATACAGAAATAAATAAATGAATGAATGAAAAATAAATAAATAAATGAATATATGCATCAATGAATAAAGCTAACAATTGTTAGAAACATAGATATGGAAAAAAATATAAAAATGGCATTAATAAAACAAAATAAATAATAGAGAAATAAATAAATTGAGAAATATATAACTGCAGAAAAAGGAAATATGTGTATAATTACAATCACAGTAAGCAATATATACTTTATTTAAGTTTTTTTTTTTTATTTATTTATTAATTTACTGAGCCTTTTATTTTTTAATTTTATTTATTTTTCAATTTGGCAAATCTGGTCCTCCATACTATATAGGACAATATACTACACTGTACACCGAAATATATATGACACATTTTCCAGCAATCTGAAGAACCATTTCACCACGCAAATGGTTCTTTGAGTGTTCCTAGTGAAGCTATGTCTCTACTGAAGAACCCTTGAAGAACCATTTTTATAGAGTATAGAGACAGCATCAATCTGATTCTGGGTGTCAGCAGAAAATGCTGGATGCTAAAGTTAGATGGAAAAGCAGAACAGATGTGATCCAATTCTGTAACAAACCTGCCCTGAAACAGTACACATTCACATTGTGTGATGTGATGCTGTTAGTTTTGTGGTTCTTCCCCTGGGGTTAACAGTAGTTGAGTAGTATATTAATTGATTGAGTAGTGTATTAATATATATTCATGTATTTATTTTTTTTTTTACCCTTCCAACCTTCCAAATAAATGTATTTTTATTATTATTATTATTATTATTATTATTATTATTATAAGCACTACTCAAAAACTTAGTATTAGATATTTAGATAACAAACAACAGAAAACAAAACAGCAAAATGATGATCAGTGTATGAAGCTGAAGTTGGCTTTTTATATACATTTTCTATTCCAACTTAAAAGGCGCATCACAATGTAAGCACAGATGTGGAACAGAATTCTAATATAAAGTCAACATGGTGAACATTGTGCTTGTTTTAACTGCAGAAGCCCTTAAAACCATTCAAATAGAGAGAGCTCTGTTTCTTTTGTTTAACTACCATGAAGAAAATGGTACGTTTCTCCAGTAAGACTGGAGTTTACGTGCGTAGCGAGAGCTTATTACAGCTATTGATGCTCCACCTGTTTCTAGCTCATGGAGGAAAACTTGAATTCTCACACTTCATTTCTCTTCTGATGTAAAATAAGCCATGCATAGGCATAGGAATCTGACGACGGTGCTGCATAATAAATGTACATTTATGCAGTTCTGGCCAAATGGAAATGAATCCTTTAACATGAAGAGTGAGCGACTGTAGAGTCAGATGCCTCTTTATGTTTCTCCCACTTTCAGTGTCTCGAGTCTTCCTGAGTTATAAAGCTCAAGTCTAAGTCAAAGTCTGAGTCATTGGGGTTCAAATCAAAGTCGAATCGCAAGATTTATTCATTTTTTTTTTTAATTTGTCGAGTCTCAAGTCATCAAATTTGTGACTCGAGTCTGAGACTTGAGTTATTTATCTTCTTACCTACTTTCTTTGCAAAATAATGTACGCGTTTTTAAAACAATATACATTTCAGATACAGTCAGAAGTACAGAAGTAAGTAAACCCTGTGAAACATTTAGGCCTTTTCAGCATAATTGGACATGATGATGTTGATATCCAGTCTTTATTTACACAGTGTTGATAGATAACGGTGATATAATCTAAGAAGTTGCACCTAAAATTATTATTTTTGTTGTCCTTTATACAATTGAAATAAACAGAAATGCAATATCCTTATGTGGAAAAAGTAAGTATACCCTTATATACACTCCCCAAACACCTCCTTACCATATAGGAGCACTTTGTAGTTCTACAATTACAGACTGTAGTACATCTGTTTCTCTGCATACTTTGTTAGCCCCCCTTTACCTTGTTTTTTAATGGTCAGGACCCCCACAGGATCACCACAGAGCAGGTATTAATTGGGTGGTGGATCATTCTCAGCACCGCAGTGATCCTGACGTTGTGGTGGTGGTGTGTTAGTGTGTGTTGCGTTGGTACAAGTGGATCAGACACAGCGGTGATGAGGTTTGGAGTAAATATATCCCTAAATTGAATGTCCTTTCATTCTCTCTTGCAATAGAAACTGGCTGAATGACATACAGAGAGGCTCAGGAGGCTTAGAGCAGTGAGGTTTCCAGTATTATTGAGTTGTGAAATATTGACTTAATCTTGTGTTCCTGTTAAATTATGACAAGTGTGCCTGAGTTCCACTGAAAGTTTCAAACTCATTCAGTCAAATGAGCTAAAAGAGCCCACAAGGCATTCTACACAATGAACCAATTTAGCCACAAATGTTCAAATACAAATTAGAGCCTGTTTCAAAATGAAGGAAATCAATTACACAAAGTTATTCTTCTTTATAATATTATTGTGCTTGTGTTCCACCCTGGTACTCACATTACAATTTCTGCACCTGTGTCTTGTATATGGACTCAAAAAGAAACACATATGTGGTCATCATTCAAAATGACCTGAAATAAAATCTTTTATTTATACATATAACTCAGAAGATGAAGGTAGGTGTATCTCAATGATTGAAAAATGCAGAAATGTTGGAAAAAATGGTGGACTTTGTCTTTAAAGAGGACAAAAACACAAAACTTTTGTTTGGATAGAGTTAAAAATGGGTTAATATTTAAAAAAGAATAACTTCGTCATTATTAACTTATGATCAGCAAACTGTCAATGCCTAGAAATGACCAGTAACAAGGTGAAGGACCTTTGAATGTGAATTTAAAAAATAAAAACTAAAGTAATACAATGAACACTGCACACGAATTGCAATGCAAATCAAAGCAAGTCCTACTTGGCTGTGAGAAGATAAGAGAAATAATCCTTATTTCATATTCAAAAAATAATTTCAATAATTATTGTGCTTGCAGCCTCCAAGGACAGAAGCTGAAGTAGGCATATTTCATATAATGGCAGTATAACATAAATCAGATTTCCCCTTTTTTTAAAAACAAATAATGATTAAAATACAAGGAAAAAAAAACACGGTAACAATAATTTACATGAAATTGAATCTGTAGCAGGGCAACAGAACCACTGGCGCCACAGTGCACTGTCTGTTGGCCACTATCCACAAGCGTGAGTGAGTGTTTGTGACCAAAGAAATGTTTTGTAATATTAGCAGAAAAGTCTGATTTAGAAAAATAAATAAATAGATAATAATAATAACAACATATTTCCCACCTTTCCCATTCTCAAGGTGATTTTACATAAGCACTATAAACAATAACAACAGTAGCAACAAGAAATTCATAATTGCCCCAAAGCAAAGGCGTTAAACAAAAATAAATCAATAAATAAATAAATAAATAAATAAACATACAAGGACAAGATCAACAAGAGTTATCAGGAGAAAAAAAGAGAAAGACTTATTTAGTGAGTGCGCTGCATTTGCACACTTCCTTTAGTACACAGGCCCAGTGAGTTAATAGTTTACTGTTACATTTAGCACACTGTCATTAGTCTGGTAACAACGACCTGCAATAAAATAGAGACCTTCTGCATTATTAACAACGCAACACTTACAAGGCTACAGCCAATAAATTGCTCACTGCAGACAATTACGCATTGCAGACAGTTACGCATTGCAGACAGTTATGCATTGCAGACAGTTATGCATTATAGAAATTATGCATTGCAGACAGTTACACACTGAAGACAGTTACACACTGCAAGCAATATGCTTTGCAGACAGTTATGCACTGCAGACAGTTATGCACTGCAGTCAATATGGACTTTCTCTTTAAAGAGGACAAAAACACAAAGCTGAAGTTAGGGTAGAGTTAAGAATGGGTTAATATTTAAAAAAAAAGAATAACCTAGTGATTAATAACTTATGATCAGCAAACTTTCAATGCCTAGAAATGACCAGTAACATTGCAGATAATTACACACCGCACACGGTTACGCACTGCAGACAGTTATGCATTATAGAAAGTATGCGATGAAGACAGTTACGCACTGCAGTCAATACGCATTGCAGACAGTTACGCACTGCAGACAGTTCTGCATTTTAGACATTATGCATTGCAGAGAATTACACACTGCAGACAGTTATGCACTGCAGACAGTTCTGCATTATAGAAAGTATGCATTGCAGACAATTACACACTGCAGATAGTTACACACTGCAGGCAATATGCATCGCAGACAGTTATGCACCGCAAACAGTTCTGCATTATAGAAATTATGCATTGCAGAGAATTATACACTGCAGACAGTTATGCTCTGCAGACAGTTATGCATTATAGAAATTCTGTGATGCAGACAACTACATACTGGAAACAGGTATGCACTGCACGCAATTATGCATTGTAGAAATTATGCACTGCAGATAATTACACATTGCAGACAGTTACACACTGCAGACAGTATGGATTATAGAAATTATGCATTGCAGGCAAATATGCACTGCAGACAGTTATGCATTGCAGACAGTTGTACACTGCAGACAATTTTGCAGTGAAGACAATTTTGCATTGCAGACAACTACACATTATAGACAAATACTCCTTACAGACAAATACTCCTTACAGTTAAGCATTACAGACAGCTATGCATTGCAGGCAATCACACATTGCAGACAGTTATGCATTGGAGGCAGATATGCACCGCAGAAAATTACACATTGCAGACAATTCACACTTAAAGGAAAATGCAAGCACTACTGACAAACCATTAAAAACAATACAGAGTAGTGATGATAGAGACAAATAAACAATCAGTGAGTGCGTATACATGCACTCAATAATCCGATCATAATCAGATTTCTGCAGTTATCCGATTATTCAAATGGTCATGTAAACATCATACTCCGATCTAAAAATCCGATTAAGAAATCTGATAAAGAGAGCTGGATTTTAGCTCAGTAATCAGATTTCTCAATGCATGTAAACTCGTACTCTGATTTCTATCGGATTTCTCAGTCAGCGTATACGTGAGAACAGACGGTGGATGTTGTGAGAGGGAGGCAAAACACTGTTGGAGCGGCGCTGAAACTAAACATGAAATAAAGGATTTGAATATCCTTCATCTTCTAGATGATGTAAGTTCATGTTTTCCGGTAAAGAGGCGCAATGATTAAAAAAAAAAGCCGCAGTATGAAGTTTGAGTTTTACATTATGTTTACGTCACGTCTTCTTCTGTGAGTCTATTGGCTGGTTGCAAAGCAGAAATCCGATTACTGCCTGACTGATGTGGACCCAGAGTTTCCCCATTATCTGATTATTCAAGTGCATGTAAATGCATGTTTCAATCTGATCTGCACTGATTCCTGATCCCATCATCATATGCACTTCCAATTCACTTATAAAACTGAAGTGATTGTGTAATTTTGCTGAATGATTTGTCTATTCAACTTACAACTGACTTCATGTGGTAACAAGCAATTGAACAAGGTTTGTTCAACTCAAATAGATACTTTGAATGAAACAATCCACAGTAAAATGACAGTTTAGGTGAACAAAAGTATCATTTTACATCAATTCAAACCACTGAAATACTTCAATCAGTGTTTGCCCTGTTTGCGTGACTGTCACCAAAATCACAAGGTCTGCAGATCTGTCGGATTCTGCCTGAACATGCTCAAAGGAAAGCGCCAACTGCCAGCTCTGTTACGTCAGCCAACAGATGCCTGCGCTGGCTAGCATTGTGCTGGGTAATGGTGGGGGACAGGTGCAAGACATCCTACCTACCCAGAGAAAGCGAGACCAATAATGCTATCTTGGACTCCCGGCCATGGATGGCTGTAACATCAACTAGGATTGACCATGCAAGACTGGTCAATAGTACTGGCATGAGATTAGCAAAACTCAAACACGTTAGTTTTTTTCTTTTTCATTTTGTTTCTCAAGCTGAAATTTAATAATTGCTAAGTCTTGATTTTGAGTCAAGCTGCATGTCTTTCAACACACGACTCGAGTTTGTGTCGCTGACTTGAGTACCCATCTCTGTTGATAAGTGTGAAAACTCTCATTGGATTTCTTTCCAACGTCTAATTCACACTCTTTTCCAAGTTGCAATTTTGTGACATCACTTCAACACAGTGGAACCCATAGAACAAGAAGTAATAGTGTCTTAAGATTTTTAAGCAGACTTTCAAGTGTCTGTTTGCGCATGAATATGCATTTTGTAAATGTTACTGCTAAATAAAGGGGGATCCTTGGATTATTGGAAGGCTCCATAAGTCTGCGCAAGGATTTTTGGATGCAAAATACCTTGTGACCTCCCTCCCTCCCTCCCTCCCTCACTCACTCACTCACTCACTCACTCACATTTAGCTGGCAAAAAACTCTCCACAAGTGGTTTTGGGTGCTTTTTAAGAATGGCGCTCTGCATTAATGACACTGTGTGTTTTGTTGTCATTTTCCTTTTTTTTTTTTAAATCAGAATCTGTTTTTATTTGGCAATACACAGATTTTTAAATGATGCTGAAAAGAGAAATTAACCTCTAGGTAGCACAAATACAGACAAATAATGTGTATAGTCAAGTCTCAAAACATCGTAGTCACATGAGTAACTAATTAGTGAATCAAAAGTCAATTAAAAGCGCTTAAACACTGAAGTTCTTGTTTGTGGGCCCAAACGTCAGCTCCTCATTTGCAAAGCAACATTATTTCCATACCAGTTTCATAGTAGTAATAGCTTTTTAGTACACTCTCAAAAAAGGGAATGCTCCAAGATTTGGGAACTGAACTTAACAAACGGAGTTCTGTAATGAAGTAATCTTCAGTGCTTCTTTTTGACAGGTAATTTTGGGAGAGAAACCTGGTGTTGCTACTATATCACATGCAAAGTTTATAAAACTGCAGTTTCTAAATTAGATTTTGTTGTCATTTTCCAAGCTTTATTAACTTTACATTGCTACTGCCTACTTTTAAATCGGTTGACATGCTAACTAAACTAAAGTGTCCAAATCCCATTGCTGTAAACATCCATTTTTGTCCGACCTCAGATTGAAAACTCAGAGTTCCCTGTCTTCTTGAATTTTGCAGCAAAAGATACATTCAGTCTCTTGGGTATATACTGTACTGAGAGGATTTCAGACGGTTAGCCACTCGCACATGGACAGAGTGTTTGTGAGACAGGCGAGTAAAGCCTTTCTGTTTATTTTTTGCTGAACATATTTAGATATATGCAAAAACACACACACCAACGTTAAGCCTGATATCAATTAAATCTCTCCATCTGTTCCAGCCTTCGCTCTTCACACATCCTGCCAGCTCACACAGCAAGGCTCAAACCTGCCAGTGGAAAACACTGCTTCAGAGGAAACATACGCACCACACCACCCACCATACACCAACGCAGGCATGCACACATGTACCGAACACATGTGCACATGAAATGCATACATACGCACCTTGTCTGCTCTTTCCCATCTCCTTAATTGAACCACAGTTTGCATGTTTAAAGTGTTTTGAAGTGCCTCGCTAGTGTGCTTCTAGATTGTTCCATTAGTCGACACTTCAAGCTCCATCAATCAGCTGGAGTGTTTGGTGGAGTAATTAGCAGCTAGCTCCCCGACTGCCTCGTCTACACCTTCTTCATTTATCTATGCTCCCCCTTCCATATAGGCATACTAGGGGTGGGCACCAATTTGATTTGATTATACAACAATTCTCGACACATTTCCATTGAGTTGCCATGTAAATACTATGATTAATATTTACAGTACTCACGCTGTAATATTTGTTTACAAATTGTACTGTATTTGCAGCACAAAAATCTAGTTTTACAAGACTACATATTAATGGCAGTATAATTAGTATAATCAACAATATCCTCTTTTCTGAATATTGTGTACAGTCAGCAATCATATAAAATACATAATACATATAATGATTTAAATGTTCCTTAGAGAAATTGCTTGCCATTTATCAAATAGAAATTACCCTATAAGAGTGCTATTTTATTTTAGGAATAATGTATTCTTTCAAAAGCATATGGAGCAAACTTATTAGAACTCTTAATAATATCTTAAATAAAAAGAAATTTGAATTTCTGGATGAAAATATCTTTCTTTGACTGCAAAACTTGTCTCCAGGGACTCCATCATTGTCTAGGACCATTTCCTGTTTCGCTGAGGTATAAATATGAGGCTACACACAAGTAAGATGCTTTTATCATCCATCAATATGTCTATAACAGCTGTGGACTTGTACAGATTAGGAAACGGTTATAAAAAGTAATAATAATAATCAGTCAAAATTACCATTTAGCACAGCAATCAGGGCAATAATAAAAAAGTTTCCAAAGCATAGAACAGTTGATTTTTAGGTTTGGCAAAAAAAAACAGGGACATGTATTCAATAAAAATCCTGATACCCTCTGACAAATAATAGAGGTGGATCATTGATGCTTTGGGGTTGTTTTGCTGCTAGTGGTTCAGAGGCTCTTGTGAAAATCAATGGCATAATGAATTCCACTAAAAATCTGTCTGTCTCTGCCAGACTTTGGTGGACCTTTCAGCAAGATAATGACCCCAAACACACATCAAAATCCACACAGAAATGGTTGCGGGAACACAAAATCAAAGTTTTGCTATGGCCACCTGTAACATAGCAACAGCAAGCTGTTAAAAAAGCAACAGCCACAGCTTTATTACAAGTGTCAAGTATGTGGAAAAGAACTATCATGACTGACAAGTGACACAAGAGAGCGACAATTACAAATTCCATACCCTCCCATTGTAATCAACTCAGCTAATTACACCAGATCTAAGTGGATGCTGTGTTTTTGACATCGCGCTGATGTTCCACCTTAGGTACTGTGGTTGAGCCAGATGCTTTTCACCAAAACAAGTACAGGGAACCACTGGAAGTTGTTACAGATACATTTGCACTGGCACTAATGTATATTACCCAGAAATGTTTTATCAATTAGGTATTGCATATTCCACTGTGATAGAGGCAATCATTGGGAAATCACAGTCTCTGGGTGGGTAGGATGGCCTTAACTCTCTCTCATGATGATACTAGCTAACGGGGGTGTCTGTTAGCTGACATAACATAATTGGCAGTTAGCGTTCTCCTCCAAACGTGTTGAGTCCAAGGACACTGCGTTAGCAGCTGTTTGAAAAGAAAGGAAGCACTTGCTAGCATTCAATATGCTAGTAGCATCATGTGATAGACAGAAACCTAGGTAACTGGAGAAAACTTCCAACTACTGAATTTTGGGTTGTGGGGTCACCCGATATTCTTCCCACTAAAAATCACCCCAACAGAACAGATCTTCATTCCACACTACAACAGTATCCATGAATGCACACAACATTGCAAAAAGTATGTGGACACCTGACCATTACATGTATATGAGCTAGTTGGAGATTGTATTCCAGAACAATGTACTTTAATATTGAGTTGGCCCCTTCTCCAGCTATAACAGCCTCCAGTCTTCTGGGAAGGCTTCCCCCAGAGTGTGTCTGTGGGAAATTGTGCCTATTAGCTCAAAAAACATGTGAGGTCAGTCACTGATGTTGGACAAGAAGGCCTGGCTCACAATCAACATTCTGATTCATCCCAAAGGTGTTCAGTAGGTTTGAGGTCAGTGCTCTGTGCAGACCAGTGGAGGTCCTCCACACCAAACTCATCAAACCATCTCTTTATGGAACTCACTTTGTACATGGGGGCTCAGTCATGCTGGCACAGGAAAGGGTCTTCCCCAAAGTAGCCACAAAGTTGGAAGCATATAACTGTCTAGGAGTCTAGTCCATACCCTGATAAACAGCCCTAGGCCATTGTCCATCCTCCACCAAACTTTACTGTTGACATGATGCATTTCGTCAGTATGACCTTCTATATGACCCATTCTCTGCCAAAGTTTGTCTGTGGATATTGCATGGCTATGTTTTTACTTTAATACTCTAGCAATGAGTGTTGCAGAGAGGTGTCCATGAACTTTTGGCCATATAGTGTATAGAGATGCCACAGGCTATGTCAAGAACACAAAAGCAAGGTTCCAAACTACAAAAGGGAAACATAGGTCTGTGGAGTTGTTGGGCAAAAGAAATCTGCTGACAATCCAGTACAGATCACTATGATATGGGCATGGATGAACCCAAATGAGCTGAAAGGAAAATGAGCATGAGGACGTGTAGATGAACTCTATCACCCTTTTAGTCTTCATGCACTCCTCCCTCCTGTAATTCACCATCTGGATGAGACTGATATGTTGAGGCTGAAAGACTGATTTGCTGTCTTCCTATACACTAGCATCAGACAATATATGAAGACTGTATAGGAGGAAGATTACGACAGTAAGGCGTGCACTGAGGGAGACAGAGATCAAACACACAAAAGAAAGAAAGACAGAAAAACAGCAAAAGGGAGACAGATATCTTTTGAAGGAGAGTTGTAAGCCAGGTCTAGAACCAAAGATATCATGCTTGTATTCTTCATACCATGGCAGATGGATTATAAAACCTGTGACCATTAGAGGCCTTCAGTTCAAGCCATAAGTGTCAAAACTTCTCTAACACCTCCACAATATTGGTCAGACATTAGCATGTTTTACCTTATACATAGCAGTTGTACAGTGAATAAAGAGGCCTAGTGCAGAACTGTTGCTGTTTTCCATTTCTAACAGCTGACAGAAAGTCATTGATCAGGTTACTGCTTGTATTGAGTGTTTTTTTGTTTGTCGCTTGCTGATTATGATGGTTGTCAATCTGATGCATAAAGCCTTTAGTCCAGCTCATGAAGTTCTGCCAATGGGAAAGCTTTCACCAGTGAACCAATTTTCATTAGCTATACGCTCCTTTGCCTGGCATTGCTGTAGATGTTGCATGATAAATGACTGGATGTATAGATTCATTCCACGTTTTCACATTTTTCTCATCCATCTTATCTATGTACTTACTATGGATGCGTACTTCCACTAGGTAGATGTTGTTTCTGGCAGCAGTATAACAAAATTTTGACTTAATATTTCAAAGTAATGACTAATTTGTTTGATATTTTGACTTAGCATCTTGAAATAATGAAATAAATAAATAAATAATTTCTTAAAAATGTAACAAAATAATGACTCACCATATCAAAATGATGATGTATTTTCTCAAAAGTTTGACTAATTATCTTACAATAATTTCTTTTTATCCTAAAATAATAACTTTAGAATTAAAAAGTTATTATTTCAAGCAAAACATTTCAAGAAAATAAGTCATTATTTCCAGATCCTAAATCTAAGTTTTAAAATACTACAGAAATTTGAAAAAAAAAAAAAAAAGGGTTGAAATTTTATTCTCAGCCTGGCTGGAATGGGCTTTCATAACTTAGGCTTCCTTAAGCAACTATCTAAATTGCTTTAAATTTAAAAATAAATAAATAAATAAATAAAAAGTCAACTGTCCCTGGTATTATGTGCCTAGCACATCTTCTTCCTTTCCTTCAAACTCCTTTAAACTCTCCAGACAGTACAGTTAAATTGATGTATGACCTCACATTGCTGCTGGCTTGGCATGTCCATCATATTTGACCATTTACATTCCATGCTCATTTAAGTTGGCTAGTGTTTTACCTGTTTCATACTCCTATTAAATTCTGTGCTATTCAGTGCCATTAATGAGTTGTTGAACTTGAGAACTGTACACTTATGGCAACCCATGAGAGTAGTTACCATGTGAAATGTTTCTACTGCAACACATTCCAAAGATGACTTAATAGTGGACTCCATTTTTAATAAAAGTTCCACACTCACCAACTGCTTTATCTTTATTTAATGAAATATAACCTGGAATGTGAAATGAAAAAAAAGTATTAACCACAGTATTTCAGGCTCTGTTGTAGATTCTGATAAAAATTTCTTAAATTCTTGGTCCAAATTACCAATTAGGCATAGCCCATTTCACTGTAAAGAAACAATGTCATCCTTTATCAGTTGATTTGCCTGTAACCTCCCAACACTAATAGAATACCTCCAGCTGAAAAAAACAACCTGACAGACCACTAAAGTCCTTTATAGTGACTAAAGAATAACTTCAGTTATTAGGAGCAATTTTCAGGATGCAAATATGTTTAACATAAAGAAAAGAATATGTTGGCCTAATCTCAGAAGATTTACCACAAGATACCAACCAATGCAAAGCCTCAAGGCCAGGTTTCAAACTGCTAAGGTTTGTAAAAAGTTTACATAAAAACATGCATAAAAACTTTGTAGCATTTGGGGAAAGTGTGAAGGACTCTGTGAACAAATGAGGTGAAGATTATTTTGTGCTAGATCGAAATGTGTGGGGAAAAAATGGACCGGCTAATGCTCCAAAGCTTATCACCTCATCTGTGTGTATGGCTGCCAGTGGAACAGGTTCATGTGTCTTTATTAATAATGTGAATGCTGACAGCAGCAAAATGAATTCTAAAGTGAACAGAAGCATCTTCAGCGCTCAGATAAAATGTAGCTATCAACTGTGCTTTACCTGCAGAACGACAACAGGCGAAACAATAAAGCAACTATGGAGTTTCTAAGGAACAATAACTTGAATAGCCTTGACAGATCAAATCTTAATCACACTAAGCAAATATTTCACGTACAGAAGACAAAACACACAGGAATCACTCTTGTTATTAGTAGAACTTGGCAGATCAGCAGGGCCAAAGCATGTGGCTGTCATTGTCACAAGAAGTAACTCATCAAGATTGATCATTGGAAATATCAAGTTATTGGGTCTCCAGTTGGTGGCAGATTCAGGTTGGGTTAGGACAGAATTTTGCCAGGCTGCAGTCAAGTTGGAACAGTTCTGTTGTGTCAAAGTTGAGTTCAGACAGAATTTTCACAGGTTACATTTAAGTTCAGATGGAATTTTGCAGGGCTACAGTTGCGTTCAGAGGGAATTCTGTTGGTCGGGTTCAGAGACAATTCTGTTGGGCTACAGTCAAGTTTTGACAGAATTTTTGTCAGGGTACAGTAGGGTTAAGACAGAATTCTTCTGGATTACAGTTAGATTTAGACAATTCTGTTGGGCAACATTTGGGTAAAGACAAATCTGTTGGGCTGCATTCATACATTCAGATGCAGACATAATTCGGTTGGTCTACAGGTTTACTCAGAATTCTGTTGGGCTACAGTTGGGTTCAGAAAGGTTTCTGTCAGGCTACAATTGGGTTCAGACAGAGTTCTGTTGGGCTACAGTCGGATTAAGACAGAAATTTGTTGGGCTACAGTCAGGTTCAGAAAAATTTCTGTCAGGCTACAATTGGGTTCAGACAGAGTTCTTTTGGGCTACAGTTGGGTTCAGACAAAATTCTGTTGGGGGTTCAGTAGAATTCTGTTGGGCTACATTTGGGTTCAGACAGAGTTCTGTTGGGTTACAGTCAGGTTCAGACAGAATTCTGTTGGGCTACAGTTCGTTTTAGACAAACTTCTGTTGGGGGTTCAGACAGAATTTTGTTGGGCTACAATCGGGTTCAGAGAGAGTTCTGCAGAGCTTTAGTCGGGTTCAAAAAGAATTTTCTTGGGCTACATTCATGTTCAGACTGAATTTCGTTGGGCTACATTCGGGTTATGGCAGAATTTTCAGGTTACAGTCAAGTTCAGATAGAATTCTGTCAGGCTTCATTTGTTTTTGGATTCAAAACATGTTGCTAGGGTCAGGTAGGTTGGTCTAGGACAGAACTAAACTAGACTGAAGTTTATAGACTTTCAAATGATTTGCAGTCGAATACTAACAGTTTTATTTATGTCAACCGTTCTCATTCCTTATGGTCCCCTGCAATGAATGATTGTGTATATGAAGGACTTTTATATGATTCCTGTATGGTTCACCCAAAATAGACAAAAGCACTCTCAATTCAGAGCTGATATTCTGCACTTTAATCTTCGTTATCATTTTTATTTCACATCAAATGTGTTAAAGCCAAATGGAAATCTTGTCACATTTATTTACAGACTGCGCTTTGGTGCATGGCAGGAAAGTTAAAGGATTTAGAGACTCCTTTCCAGCCAGGATTTCTGTGTGAATTTTCAGCTGAGCTGTCATACATGACATTTGATCAAAAGAAGAGAGGGGCTATAGTTTGAGTGTGTGTGAGTGTGAGGCTGATAGTCCTGCTGTCAGTGTGAAGTGGTTCATGCATACATAACGACCTTCAGACGGCAGTGGGAGGTCAAAAACAAAGACAGCTGAAGAGAGAAGGTGAGAGATAGAGAGACACTTCTTTACCACGGAGAGAGAGAGAGAGACAGAGACAGGCAAAGACGACACAGGAAGAAAGAAGAGAGAAAGAAAGTGTGTTTCACATACTCAATCGAGCTGCTGTTGGCGTGAGTTAGTTACTGACTAACACTGCTTTAAATTCAGCCACTGGTTTAAAGCCGAGTCTCTGGACACTTACTTCCACCGAGAGAAGGCACACAAACTGGACACACACACACACACTCTCACTCACTCTTCCACTCCAAGGCCATCCCCTGGGCACTCAGAAAGTCTGCTGAGATGTTTCCACCATCTGGCCAGTCTGCTGCTGCTGGTGCCGGTGCAAAAAAAGGTCATGACCCAGTACATGTCCGCTAAAGATGCAGTATGTGGACTCTGTTCTAACAGCTTCCTCATGTGCTGTCTACTCATACATTTACTGTTACAACACCACTGTATCATCCCTGTACTTCTCCATCTAAAAGTAAGTGGTGTAGAGATACAAATATATATATAGAAATACAAAAGTTTGGGGACAGCTTGTTTCTTATGAAATCAATTTAATTTGCACTTATTTTTCCTTTAACCTTTAAAGACCAAAGCCTAAAATGGTCTGAGCATATTTTTATATTTGGTGATATATTACACCATTATCACGATATATATTCTCTGATTAAGCAGCTTTAATCAGAGCTTTAACCCAGCTTTCTTTTAGCAATACGAGTTATTAACACAATTGTTCAATTTATTTATTATTTAACCCTCTACTGTACATGTTATGAGAGCAATTAAAAAAATATTTGATTCACTTTTCTTGCATAAAATGGACCTAATTATTAAATATCAAAACAAACATATTTCTGCAAATTCTCATAAAAAATTTAAACTAAGTGTTAAAAAGGAGGTTTAAAAGTGCCCACTAAGAGATCGTACTTTTTATTGATATACTCAAACTGTTCCTTTTATCGTTAACCCTGTCATTGTCTTTAAATATGGATAATGTTATTGTTAAAACTGAAAATTGAGTTTGTTGCCCTGAGGCAACATTGTGCAATAGAGGGTTAAGATTAAAATACATAAATACATAAAAAAACACAATTTTTCATAATATTTTTAGATTTGTACCCAATTTCCACTTCAATTTAACTAATTCCACCCACTAATAAGGGCTCCCACTTTCACATTATGCTACCAGTCTGGGAGGGTGAAGGCTAGCATGTGTTTCCTACGAGACACGTGAAGCACCACTGCATCTTTTCAAACTGCCACTAATGCATCATCATTGGACAACTCAACGCGCTTGGAGGAGAACCTTGACTACCAATTCTGCACTGGCTAGCAGGGCACTGAGAAATGGGAGAGAGTGACATCTCCCATCCTACCTTCCCAGACCAAGCAAGGCTCTCTCATGATCAAGAACTCATGATTTACAAAAAGATATAAAGTACACAACAATTTGAATGAATTATCCAGTGGCAATCAATGACTTTACCATAGTCACTGGAAGTCTCTATTGTCTTAATGCACACATATATGACAATTCTTCTCAATGCTGTCAGTAGATCTTTTAGTTTATGCTCGTTCTACTGATGTGTATTGTTAGCTAGCTGTACATAGCCACATCTTGGTAAATGTCTCTGGCCTTGTCACTGCAGCCCTTAAAAAGCATTTGTAGTATTTCAGCATTTATCTTGAAGAAAATCTTGTTTTTCTAAAGTCTTAAATCTTATAGAATCTTTAGAACTAGCACTGGAATCAGCCAGCTACATTTGAACTATGCGTTAATATTTTGGATATGTTTAGCTTCAACACTCTTCTTTGCAGGGCCGGAGTAGGATTAGTTTTCAGATCAGGAGTTACATGATGCAGACCATCCCACCCCAGACTCTAACTGCATTGCCTTCACGCAAAATAACTGTAAAATCCTCATTTATTTTTCTTGTTTATTATTGATATGCTACACTGAGATAGCCAAGGTGGCTACCCAGTGATAAAATGAAAACTGGCGAAAGCTTTTATCTTACATGTGACATAATCATGACAATCAAGCTTTTTTATCCCTGTCTTTTCTGCGACACCTTGTTTTTTTCTTTTTGTTTTGTTTTCTTGCTAAAAAAGTCTCTAAAACAATTGGAAAAATGTCTCAAGGCAGATATTAGCTTCTTATTCGAATTTCCATTCTCCCTTAAAAAGTGCAGTTACACACTAGCACCCGTACAGTCGTCCGAATGTTACTACTACATCCTTTAACCCCTTAAAATCCCAGGCTTATTGCATACTAAGGCTTACAATTCTTAACTACATGGACTTCAATGCAAACTGGCTGAGCTATTTTTAGGCTATAGATATATAGTTATAATAAAACTTTGGGCCTGCTGGTGGGCCCTGGCTATGTATGGGGTTGAGGTTGAATAGGAAATGAGAATAAGACACTAACTTTAGCTTCATCTACTGTACAAGACTCAGTTATAATGCCTCTGTTTACAATCAGCAAATTGGGGCTGTGCCATTTGAGATGGGTGCTGCTGGTTTGACCCCTAAATTGCTACAGATGTAAACTTGGATGTAACATTTATAGTTTGTCTAAGCATTCTTGTGCTTATATGCATGAGTTTATATATTAGCTCACATTAACAGGCCTAAAATGTTACCAGCCCACCAGGAATTCACCCAACTTTCCTGATTACCCACTCTGGCACTGCTTCCTTGGTTTGAAGAGCAGGTTTTAAATAATGATTTCTTTTCCAAACTATTGTTAAAAGCACATATTGAAACAACTTTGGCCCAAAGGTAGCCCAAAGATTTGAGTTATGACACCACAACAAGAAGATAAAATGTGTGGCCTTTGGCACTATCCACAATAAATGACTTTTGTCTGCTGTTTTGTAGATTTTGCAAAGAAAACTGGGAAGATTTTTGGTAGTTTGATATTCAAAAGTGAAAAAAAAGATCATTTAATAGATGTCCCCAAACTTTTGGCAGGCAGTGTATACACTAAAGTAACACCAATACCTCAAAAGAACTTTCTTCAGGTTTCAGCTTGCAGAACTCGCTAGAGTTTCTTGAATCCACTTTTTGTAATTAAACCTTCAGGGTTGGCTTTCTCGAGTGGAAATGAACATCTGGCACAAAACTGAACTTCATCCATTAATGGTTAACAGACATTGCTTGGTGACGTTTATGTCAATACTGCTGAATATACAGCGAAAGCTGCTGTTTATGGCAGATAGGAGATATGGCTGCCGTCCAGGATTAGAGACTGTGTTCTGCACGTTGGTCCATTATGTTTCTGTAGCTGCCATGCCATTCATTTGAATCTGCGCTTCTATCATCCTCGGGCCAGCACAGTGTTCTGGGAACCCCACCAAGAGCAACTCTGAAACGCCGGCCCCTCATACAGCCTGCTGCTGACACACCGCAAAAACACAAAAAACCCCTACAAGTTTGATGGAAGTCACATCCTGTTCCAGCTGTCATGACATCTGGAGACGTTGCAACCTCACCCTGGAATCGTATAGAGGGAAGTCTGATTGGTCGCTGGGGAAAACTCTCTGGAACTTTCCCTCTGAGTGACGGAACAGTCTGAAGCTGAAAGCATCTTAATTACTTGGGTTTTTTGTCTCTTCCTTTCAAATGTTACTTTACTTTTTATATGACGTTTACTCTGTCGCAGGTAAGAGAATCTTCTCGGATTTTCAGAGATCAAACAGTGAAAGGTCAGCAAACTGACTGCATGTGTATTTTCTTGATCATTTAAATGAAAAATGGAAAATAGAGAACAACTCTAAAGTGCCATTTTTCTTTTTTCCAGAATATTTTATGGTGTGTAGAGGAGCACACCAAAGAATGTATGTTTATAAGGTTTATTCAGTATTTCAATATTTTAATTTTTAGAGTGGAACCAATCAAAAGTATTTCCAAAATATGCTACAATTATCTACAGTGGTGCTTAAAAGTTTGTGAATCCTTTAGAATCTTCTTTATTTCTGACCTAAAACATCAGATTTCCACACAAGTCCTAATAGTACATAAAGAGAACCAAATTAAACAACAATATTAGACTTAGTCATTTATTTATTGAAGAAATTGTACAATACACTCTCAGAAATAAAGGTAGTAAACTGTCACTGGGGCAGTACCCCTTGTTTGTACCTTGATGAACAAAAAATGTACCTGTACAGAACCTTTAATTCTAACAGTGTATAACATATATATGAGTGGGAAACTAATCTTTAGGATTAGCAGATGATTTGAAGCTGAAATTAGATTCAGGTGTTTTCAGTCAATGGGATGGTGATCAGGTGTGAGTGACCACTCTGTTTTATTTAAAGAACAGGGATCTATCACGGTCTGATCTTCACAACACAAGTTTGTGAAAGTGTATTATGGCATGGACAAAGGAGATTTCTGAGGACCTCAGAAAAACAGTTGTGGATGCACAGTTATTGCTACACAAGGGGGTCACACCAGACACTGAAAGCAAAGGTTCACAAACTTTTGCCACTCACAGATACGTATAGATCATGTCCTTCAATAAATAAATGAACAAGTCTAATGTTTTTGTCTTATTCGTTTACTTTGGTTCTCTGTCTACTGATGCAGTTTTAGGTCAAATTTATGCAGAAATATAGAAAATATAGAAATTCTAAAGGGTTCACAAGGTTTCAAGCACCACTGTGTTTATAGTAATTTCTTGTCAACTTAGGATGTATTTGACCAGTGCATCCAAAGTTGCATTTGTACCTTGTACTTTATCAACCTCTGACAAGGCAAAACCAAAGAAAACATCCCATCAACTCGGAATTCCCACTCAGAATGTCAGGAAGGAGTTCTCAACTCTGGATTTAGATGTAGACATCATAGCAACATGACAGCTCACACTGTGAGAAGTAATAAAGCACCGTTTTGCTAGTTTTAAATGAAATTTGCTTTAGATCAACTAACATACAAACACAGTAGCTGGTTATTTGTTGACCATAAAGTTCACTATTTTGAGAAGGCAAATATATCACGAACTACAGTTATCACTCATATCCTAGCTTGTTAGCTTAATGCTTAGCTGCAAACAACACGTTCATGGAGGCATGTTTTGCTCCCATTTTGTAGCTCTAAAGCGCAAAGTTTGAAACTAATGTACATTCAAATTTTGAACATTCCTGGTAAAAGTGCATTATGTTGATTTTCTAAGTGAAAATAAATTTACAGAAAACTAGAGAGAAAACACTTAGATATGGCTTTTTTTCTGTGCAATTTGTGTTTGCTTTTTTAGTTTTACACATTGGAAACAAAATAAAACTTAAAATATGAGATGTGCAATAACTGTATTTTCACTTAGAAAATCAACAAAACATGTAATTTGATCAGAGGAACTTGCATACGACTGTAATTCCAGAGCTCCTTCCTCCACATTAAATCAAACACAGCCTTATCTGCCTCAGGGTATGATCATCCTTTTTCAAAGTATAGGCATCCTGTTTGTTAATTTTGTTATAACTCAGTTATTGTCAGTGGTGGACAGTAACGAAGTAAATGTAACTCATTACTGTACTTAAGTAGTTTTTTTGTGTATCTGTACTTTACTCAAGTTTTTCCATTTTGGGCGACTTTTTACTTTCACTCCACTACATTTCAAAGTCAAATATCTTGCTTTTTACTCCACTACATTATGCGAAATCTGTCGTTCCTTTTGGCTTATGTGTGTATAAATATGTAACGTCAAAACGAAGGACGAGCGAAGCAAGAGCACCAATCAGGGTACAGCGCGCACATAGTTTTGAGCTTGTTTTGACCTGTTAACCCTAACCCTAGACATACCTACCCAGTGCAAGTATACGGTTCAACATCAGTGCAGCAGCGTAAAAGTTTGGGAGTGCCTATATCAAGATAAATGATGGAACTAACCTAACTTGAAACCTAAATCTTAAGCTGAAACGTTGCTTGTTTACAAAAAGTTATTTCATAGCCACTTGGTTCTACCTAATGGAAAGTGTTTGCATTCAATTTTGTGCTTATGATAATGTCAGACTAATTAATGACATTCTATTAAAAGATTGTTTTACCAAGAGTGACACTGGAGTATTTTCACCTAAAATGAGTTAATGAAGCAAGAGTCTTGTTACAAAAATGATAATAGGACATTAAAGTCACAATTAATCTTTTAGTACTTTTACTTTCAATACTTAAGTACATTTGAAGGCAAATACTTTTGTACTTTTACTTAAATGGAGGTCTAAAGGGACTTCTACTTTTTTACAACACTTTTACAGTGCTGTATAAACTATTCACTTCTGCTTTACAACTTCTCAGATTCTGCGAATCATTTAAAATGTACTCACCCCGCCATTACGATAAAGAAATCCAGCCTGTTCCAGGTGTCGCCAAGGTAACAGCGTCGGCCAAAGATCCCAAGGGCCACCATCTTCACCACCATCTCCACAGCGAAGAAGATGTAAATCATTGCATCAAATGTCTGAGAGAAAGAGAAAGTTTATTTAAAGACGCTTTGCACAATCTCTGAAAAAGCAACTGTATAAGATAAGGAAAAAACATTTTTAATTTGAATGTGATGTAAAACTTTTTATGGCATTATATGAAATGATAAGAACATACCAATATTTATGATATGATATGACCATGACATTATTTTTCAGAAAAGAGAAAACAGACTTGTTACAATGTCAAACCCCTGTTTGCTACAATGTAGAAATATTTTTTAAAGGTCCGTAAAAGAACCTTATACAGTAATACAATATCCCTCGTACACATGCAATAAAAAAAAAAAACTTACATAAACAGTTTTTCCATCAGAGAAGAGCTATTAAACCATGTCAGGCACCATTCATGCATTCAAACGGTTCTTTAAGCTGTCACAAGTCTACAGTACTGAGACCACGCCCCTTTAATTTCATTTCCAGTCTAAACAATCATTAAGAATAAAATCCTTTTTCAGCATCAGGGGAAAGATAATATAATATCTTTTTGTCAGTATGATTTGTGTCTACTCTTTTACTTTATTATAGCTTTAATTCTTTTTAGAATACTTGTTTTCAGCTTTTCAAAGAAATCTGCAGGGATATTTTTCCACACCTCCAAAGCTCAGTTTTAGAAGTTGGTTGTACTTTCAGCTTCTTGCCATCCAAACACATTCAGTGATGTTGAGGTCTGTCCATTATTCTGAGAACACCAGAACATTTCCTAACGGCTTCTTAACAGCTACATATGTTTCGACTCATAGCTTTGAGTTGTCTTCTCGTAGTGAAAGGATGGACAGAAACTCAAAGATGAAAGTTTATATGCTGTTTATCTGATGGGGACAGTCTAGGTGGTCTACCAGGTTTTCCAGGTGGTTGCTAGGAGTCCCATTTTCTCTGTGTCTTTTAATCATTTTTTGAACTCTAGTTTCTAGTTTTCACAAATTTTCCATTGACGTTCTCTTTCCTTGTACAAGTATATTATCTGATATCTATCTTATCTCCTCAGAGATATCGCCTGAATAACTTACACTTATGGCTGCTTTGAATGGAAATTAAACTAATGAAGGGTGGTCTTTAACTTTTGCACAGTGCGGTATATGTACCCATCACTTTTACTAAAGAACCACTTTTTTAGGGATGCAGAGTAAAAATATGCTTGTTTCAAAACAGCAAACTGAGTAGGACTGAGCAGCTTCAATTAAAGGCCTCTTTCCTCCATCAGTCTTTTTTCCAAGTTATAATTCCCTCAGTAAATAGCAGCATATAGAAAGCTGGGGGGAAATAATAACAATAATTTGAAATGTAATCACAGATAAGCTTACATCAAAACATGACTTTCATCAAACACCTAATTAAACACAGCACACGGATCAAGAAGTCTCCGCCTTTACACGTGTTGTTTTGTAAATGGGATTATTTGTTCTTTCTAAAAAACGATTGGGGTTGTTCTTGTTCCACTTATGCACTCCATGGATCTGTGTATGTGTGTGTGTGTGTGTGTGTGTGTGTGTGTGTGTGTGTGTGTAAGAGAGAGAGAGAGGCAGAAGACTGCATCAATTGAATCTTAATGAAACTCAAACGTGACTGCAATATAGCTCTCATATCAGCATCTGAATGTGTGTTTAACATTTTTTTTCATTTATGTACTATTTATTACCTTCCTTTAATTGCCAAATCTGTCTGTGCGTGAAATTCTGAACCACCCACCCCCTCCCCCCGCCTCCTCTCCCTGGGGCACACACTGATTTAAAAGTAGCTATAGCTAATAGCTTCAGAGGGGGTAATCAACAGACTAAGCGACACAGCATTTCTCTGTGAAGGGCATTGATAGCTTATTAGTGAGAATTAGCTTCAGTGATTAGTTGAGAGTCAGGGTCCAGCAGTCAAAACAATAATAAGCTCAGGTCTCTAATGAGAGACGTTCATTGAAAAGGAACAAAATAAACACTCATAGGTCAAAATATTATGACTACTCATAAATGAAGTGAATAATGTTGATTATCTCGTAATGATGGCGTCTGTCAACGTCTGGGGTATATTAGGCGGTAAGTGAACAGTTGTTTTTTACCGTTGACCTGTTGGTTGCAGGAGAAATGGACAGGCATGAAGGCCTGAGTGGCTGTAACATGGGCTAAATCGTTAAGGCCAGATGCCTGGATTGGAGCATCTCCAAAACGACAAGGTTTATGGGAGGTTCCTGGTCAGCAGCAGTGAGTACCTGTGAACAGTGGTGTTGGGCGTCCAAGGCTCATCAATACTCAAGGGCAAACAAGGTTATCCTGTCTAATCTGAACCAACAGAAAGACAAGTCACAGAAATATTTGGTGATGGTTACCACCAGGCACCAGGACACACTGGGGAAAGATGACAAGCTCGTGGAGAGAGTGTGATGCTCTGGGTAATGTTCTGCTGGGAACATTACCCATTCATATGGACTTCAATTCAGCATATACTACCTTCCTAAACATTGTTGTCGACACCTCTTCATGGCAATGGTATTCCATTCCACTGAGGGCAGCAGTCTCTTTCAGCAGGAACATGTACTCTACCACGTTGAACACATTGTTTGGGAACATAACAAAGAGTTCAAGGTGTTCCCCAGGCCTCCAAATCAATCATGGCCTCAAGAATCAGTGGTATACACTGGAAAAACAAGTCCAATCTGAGGCAGCTCCACCTTGCAACTTATGGTCTTGGTCAGAGCTGTTTTGGTGGCACATGGAGGACCACCAGTATATTAAACAGATGGTCATAATGTTTTGGCTCATCTGTGTGTGTGTGTGTATATATATGTATATATATATATATATATATACAGTACTGTGCACAATTTAATTTCCAGTCAAAATGGTCATCATTAGAAAAAAAGAAAACAGAACATGATTAATATTTACTCAGACAACCAATAAATCTAGTTTAGCTTCCATTCTTCTCTGGAGACTCAATTTCTGTTTTTCAAAGAGGTCTGTATGAATATTTTTCACACTTCCAAAGTTCAGTCTTAGAAGTTGGTTGCATTTTCTGCTTCACACAATCCAAGGAACCCCAAGCATATCCAATGATGCTGAAGTCTGGACTCACGGGTGGTCAGTCCATTGTTATGAGAACACCAGCTGCTTCTTTGTTTAGTTTGTACATATATTATATTGTGTAGTGTGTTTTGAGTAAACATATTTGGTAATAGAGCATATGATGCAGTAGACAGACATTTAGAAACACATTTCTTTAAAAACTCAAATGAACTTCTGTCCCATTATAATCCCATTATAATATGAGTTTCTGCCTCAGTACATGCCCCAATAAATTGGGTGTAATGATGCCGAAAATATTCCACTGAATGCTCCGCGAAGTTTGTTTTACAGGCTTTGGGAAAGCAGTTCCATTCTGACTGATAATAAAACTGACATTCATAAAGTTTCACAGCTGTGCGCTGTGTGCATGTCAGGAGAGAGTGAGACATCTTCTTCCTGAGGGAACTCTTTCATGTCTGAGCAATGGCAGCGTATGTGTATGTTTAGGGATGATGTGTGTGCGCTCTGATTGCACACGGGCTTTGGCTGTGTCTGTGTGTGTGTAATTCTGATTGGGTACAGGTTGAAAGCAGCTTCAAAGCAAAAGTTGGCCCATCTCATTCTTAAATAATCAGTGAGGATGTACAGATATTTCTGTATGTGTGTGCTCATGAGGCAATCTGCAGAGTTAAAGCCATGCAAACATTGCTGAACTGGGGCATAGCCAAGGGGTGGCCAGAGGAGGCCAGTTCCTTAGGGAACCCTAGAGGCCTTCTAGGTCTTTCGAGAAATTTGAATTGAAAATTGATTTTTTATTAATAATCCTGCTTGTTTTAAGTCTTTAATTACTGTTGTTTTTATATATCTTTTTTCTTTCTTGTATCTTGGCAGATATAGCCAGGCTACCTCTCCCAATTATTAGGCCTTGAGGAGCTGAACTGAAGAGCCTATGTGTCAGATAAGTCACTAACATAATTAGGAATGTACAGTGAATTCAATTATAATTTGTTCCTCAAAGAGTGGGACCAATTTTGTGAAACAAAAATATCACTCTAGGCCTTCTGGAAGTTTTAGCTATATCACTGACTGTGAATACAAATGAATTTTAGTCAGAGGTAAAACAGTAGCAGCTCCATATCAGGACTCTATATGAGTAACTGTAAATTTGCTTCAAGGTAAATAATATGCTAATATTGTCTGTTACAGTCTTCAAATATTCTGCCTTTAATCTAGACTGGCCAAAAATGCTCTTGTGAATCACTATTAGCTTAGTGCTAATATACTGCTGAAATTACTGCTAAAAGAAATTGGCATTATTGTAAAGGTGGTTTTTGACCCATTTTGGCATTTATGGCCTGTCTAGTAGTCAGTGTTGGCCACTGCATCCCAGTTATGCAAGATGAAACAACCACTAGAACAAAGTTCTCCCACTCTCTGAGAACAGCTACATTTTTTGATGAAGATATGCCATCAGTGTACAGTTACCAATCAGTTAGAGTCTGACCTCTCTACACTCAATAATCAACACATTGCACTGTGATGGGCTACTTTGCCAAAAAAACAGGCAAACTTCAATGTTAGTCTTGTTAATTTCGCTGAAAGAACAACTATTGGTACAAGAAATGTGACAAGCAGTATTTTTCACACCACTTCAACACATATAGAAACTTCAGTTACAGAGTGATTATTGTATTATGAGTTGTATTATATGTATTATGAGTACATTAATCATTTTCCCAGTATACTTGCTCTTCAAAGCGCCTTTCCCTTCAGCACTTCTGATGTACAGTGAGTTACATGGTGTGAAACAGACTAACCAATGGTGAGATGTGTTACAGTTAGTAAACTGTGATTGTTTATGTAAGTCAGTTACATGCATGTGTTTAATATTCAATCTCAGGGAATTTCTGTGGACTAATATTAATGCTAATGCTTGGTTAGCTTCACTCAATAAAACATTTTTAATTAATTTACTTATATCTTTTTCTGCTTGTTCTGTAAGTGCGTGCATATATATATATATATATATATATATATATATATATATATATATATATATATATATATACAGATCAGGCATAACATTATGACCACCTCCTTTTTTCTCATTGTCCATTTTATCAGCTCCACTTACTATATAGGTGCACTGTGTAGTTCTACAGATACAGACTGTAGTCCATCTGTTTCTCTGCATACTTTGTTAGCTCCCTTTTACCCTGTTCTTCAGTGGTCAGGACCCCCATGGACCCTCCCAGAGCAGGTATTATTTAGGTGGTGGATCATCAAATCAGCAGTAACACTGATGTGGTTTTGGTGTGTTAGCAGTGTTTGTTGTGCTGGCCTGAGTGGATCAGACACAGCAGTGCTGCTGGAGTTTTTAAACACTGTGTCCACTCACTGTCCACTCTATTAGACACTCCTACCTTGTCAGTCCACCTTGTAGATGTAAAGTCAGAGACGATAGCTCATCTGCTCCTGCACAGTTTGTGTTGGTCATCCTCTAGTCGTTCATCAGTGGTCACAGGATGCTGCCCACAGGGCGCTGTTGGCTGGATATTTTTGGTTGGTGGACTATTCTCAGTCCAGCAGTGACACTGAGGTGTTCAAAAACTCCAGCAGCACTGTTAACACACCACCACCACATGTGCTGAGAATGATCCACCACCCAAATAGTACCTGCTCTGTGAGGGTCCATGGGGGTCCTGACCACTGAAGAACAAGGTAAAAGGGGGCTAACAAAGTATGCAGAGAAACAGATGGACTACAGTCTGTAATTGTAGAACTACAAAGTGCACCTATATAGTAAGTGGAGCTGATAAAATGGACAATGAGCGTAGAAACAAGGAGGTGGTCATAATGTTATATATGCAAATTCAAATTTTTGTTAGGAGAAAAAGTTAATACAGCTACATAAAATATTTTACTTGAGCACTGAAAAAACTGAATTGAAATGAAGTATGAATGTATAGAAGGCGTGGCATCAACACTGTTTTGCCTTTCAGTTTGATTACTTTCAGCAGTACTCATGTTCATGTATTCTATTATTTATTTGAAAATACATACAGATTAAACTGTACAGCATAAAGTAATGCATTGCTTTTTTATGTTACATTAATAATGTTGGCTTCAGAAACAGAGAGTTATTTATTGCTTTTTTATGTATTTATTTTTCCTAATAGTTTAACACCCCTAATAAAATCTCTGGGTCTAACTGGCCACCCCTTGGTAAAAGCTCTGTCTACTCCCCTGCTGCTGAAGTCCAAATCCCTATCACAGCGCACTAGAGGAGTCATTGTGATATCAGCCGAACCAGAAGGACCCAAGCTAGTTCTGGCCCTCTGCCAAATCCCTACAAGTCCACCACAGCCCTTTGTCTTCAAACAATGAGAGAAAAGTATACATACGGATTAGCAAAAGAGGTTACTGACAGGGGATCATTCCTGCCCAGGTTTGACTGTGACCTGCAGAGGAGAGGTGGCTTAGCAGAGCTGTGATTCTGTGTGGAGTGATAGACATCTGTACCCTGGAGTTTAACTGTGGAGATGTGGCTTCAGATAGTGAAGAGGACATGAAAGGAAAAACATTCTCAGGAGGGGTTTGTGAGAATGAATGTAAGAGATGTTGGGTTTTAGTCACATGGTGGGGACCAAAACTTTCCCGCTCTGTGGGGAGACAGAGAGGGAAAGTATGCTGCAACAAGGAAAAATTCCAAATGTCAACACAATGTCCGGACATTCTTAATGTCCTCCCAATAAAATAAAATTGCAAATGTCCATACTATTATGTAAAATTACATATGCCCTCATAACGCAGGAAAGTTTCAAATGCACACACGATGATACAGAATGACAAAAAGTTAGAATATTTGGAATGCTCCAATTTATTTCTGCAGCAATAAAAATAGCTGATGTCCCCACAATGTTGGAAAATTCTAAATGTGCTTACAACGCCTGAAAATTTGAAATGTCCCCGCAATGAAATAAAACTCCAGCTATCCCCACAATGATTAAATATTCTAAATGTCTTGGCCATAAAGGACAATATCAAATGGTCCCAGAAATATGGAAGATTGTAAGGATCCTTACAATGTAGGAGCATTCCAAATATTCCCACGACACTAGAAAATTCCAAATGTCCCAAAAATGGCATACAATTCCAAATACATTTTTAATCATCTCCACAATGATTAAATGTTGCAAATGTCCTCACAATAATGAAAAATTTTTAATGTTCCCACACTGATGAAAAATTTCCTAACAAGAATGGAAATTAAGGAAAATTTCAGTTATATTTAAAATTAAGGAAAATTCTACATCCCAAAATTATATAAAATTCTATATATAAAAAATAAAATATATATAAAACTTCCCCACAATGATGGAACACTTTAAATGTCCTCACAATGATAGAACATTTGACATGTCCTAACAATGATACAACATTCTAAATGTCCTCACAATGATGGAACCCTCCAAATGTCCTAACAATGATAAAACATTTGACAGGTCCCCACAATGATGGAACATTTCAAATGTCCTCACAATGATAGAACATTTGACAGGTCCCCACAATTATGGGACACTTTAAATGTCCTAACAATGACAGAACATTACAAATGTCCTCACAGTGATAGAACATTCTAAATGTCCCCACAATGATGGAATATTTCAAATGTCCTCACAATGATATAACATTTGACAGGTCCCCACAATTATGGAACATTTCAAATGTCCTCACAATGATAGAACATTTGAAATGCCCCCACCATGACAGAAAATGTAAATATATTTCAGTTTTGGGTAGGTATCTCTGAATAAAAATGCTTGAAATATTACACATTTTTTTTATATTTAAACAGTTAAAGAAGCCAAAAGATTTATTTTGGACATGGAGAAGCTGTTGAGACATTTAGTAGATTCTAATGAGAAAAAAAAAATGCTTAAAACTCTATATGTTTTATAACATATAATATATGTTATATTTTATATTTGAAATTCAAAAACATTGGGGTTGGATTTAGGTTTGGGCCTAGAAATATTTAGCTGTAATTATTTAAATTTTAGAAGGAAATGCATTATTACAGTAGTTTTACAGGTGTCTGTGTGTGTAAATGTTTGTCAAAGTGTGTGCATGTGTAATCAAGGACAAGCACTTATGAAGTAAATGGCACTGCGCTGAAGTGGCTGCATTATATAATGAGAGAAATATTGTCACAGTACTTAAATGAGCTGCTGAGTGAACACACTTGAAGCAGGAGAGAAAGAGAAAAAGAAAGAGAAATGAAGGCTTCCTCACCTGTAGGATCTGGCAGCGCTGCGAGGAGCAGTCGATGTTCTCGCAGGGTTGGTACATCCCCAGCGTCACGCAGTTCAGCAGAATCACCATCATGCTCACCCTCTCGAACCATGTGCGGCTCACAGTTAAGGCCAATTCACTTCAATTCAGGTCTGTTCAGTTCAGTTCATTTGACTGCATGCCATCTGAACCCATTTGCATTCATCTGACAAGTTCAGGTCCCACACACAACACACTCGTTCAGAGCTCTGCTGTTGAGAGATTACTGGAATAACAGTGGTGTTCTAGGCCGTGTGCAACTATTTTATCCTAGAAAGGGTTTTGAACACATGCTAATGTTTGTAATGGTGTGTTTTCATTGAATTTTGGTTGTGGACTTCAGACGTGAGTATTCAATGATCATGTTTCCAGAATCAGTATATGGTTTATTCCACCACAGCAGCCAACTACAAAAGTTGAGAAAAGCTGAACTCTTGAAAAAACATTCTGTTCATTGCTGCAGTATGTTGCCATTGTCACTGGTGGTGGCAGAACTTTCTATGACTGCTCCACCGAAAAATATGGAACACCAAGTTTGCCGTCATCCATCTACCATCATGATATGAATATAGTCTATAATTTTGTTTTTTTGTTGAATAACTTTAAAATTATTTGAGCTGGAATAACATGTTTTTTTTCTACAAGCAACATATACATCTCTGCTACAAAACTCTTGAACTTTGTTTCTAGCACCTACCATTCATATGCAATTCCACTGAAAATGACAGGAAGTGCATTAATTTCATTTCATTTCATTTACAATTGCAAAACAGTGCAATGTTACAATTATTAATTCAATATAATTGCTGTAGGCAACAAGATGGTGATTAAAGTCATATAATGTTGGATTTTGTGATTTACATGAAATAGCTCAGTAAAGGAAAATCACGTTTGTTAAAAGAAATGACTTACATGCCCTGAAAACACATTTTAGCACAGATCTCTTATACATCTTATATCTTAAGATGTATGTATGTTACCATTCTGTAAAGCTTATCCAATTTTGCAATGGTTGCTTAAAACCAATGCATTTGTGGGTGGAGGTCATTTAAAGCCAATTCAGTTCATTCAATAAAGCAATAAGTCACAACAGGCCATGCATTACTGCGATTTTACACAGTGCACTATGTAGGAGTTTAAATACTGCAGTATACAGAGTTCAGTTGTTGTGAAGTGGTCATAGTTGTGTATATATTGTGGATTTTACAACGGCTTTGAACGCAGATGATCCAATCAGACTTTAGGACCAGAACTATCCATTTTATAATCCACATTATATAATATATATTATATATAAAAACACTACCTACTTAGCAGAGTTATTAATGTCAGATCAGTTCTAAAGTGCAGCTGTGATACTAGTGGTCTCAATCTCACTTCTTTCTGTCTCTGAAGGAGTGATGTCTTGATCACTTTTGCTCCGTATAACTGCACAGCAAGTAGAGTGCAGATTCTCTCGAAACAGATGCTGAAAATAAATCTCAATTCCTCAAAATCAAATGAAAAAGTTTGCTCAGATTAGAGAAACTGTAGAGCTACAGATATGAAGGAAAGAGACTTAACGGCCCTCAGGGAACTGTAGACATCCAAAGTAGGCAGGGAGTGAAAATAGAAAGAAAAAACTGGTTAAAAGAGCTCAATCATTAATTCAGAGCTCAATTTGAAGTCAATGCTTAATTCTGCCGTTTATATAAGAAGGCTTATATGAGATGCCAACACAGAGATCCTTTCAGATGATACTATACGTGTTACTGCAGCTATAAGTAACAGTGCTGCAACCTCCAACGGGACATCATGTGGTTCTGCAAAGCTACACTGAGAAAGTACAATTCATGTAGTTTGAAGGCAGGAAAATCAAAGTGACAATGAGTAAAACGGAGACGGCAGCAGTGAAGAGAAATCACAGCTTTCTTTCTAGACAGGAACATGAACACAATCAGAATCCTCTGCCTGCTTTTTTAACAAGACAATGGAGCAAGAACACAGCAGGAAGAAGAGAACAGCTCGCCAATGAGATACCGGGGTAAAAAAGAGGTAAAAAGAACGAGAAAGGCAAGAGAGAAAGACGAGAGAGAGAGAGAGAGAGAGAGAAAAGCAAGAGAGAAAGGCAAGAGAGAGATAGAAAGAGAGAAAGGGTGATGGGAGAGAAGAAGGGAGAAAGGAGTCAAAATGATAGAGACAAGATGTGTATATAGAGAAAAAAAGAGAATGACAGAGAGAGAGACAAAAGAGAAGGAGTAGAGAGCGAGAGAGGGAATGCAACAGAGAAAGGCAAGAGAGAGAGGAGGAGAGGGGAGAGAAAAAGGGAGAAAGAAGAGGGGCAGAATAATAGAGGCAAGATGTATATATATATATATATATATATATATATATATACATATACATCTACATATATACATCTATATATATATATATATAGAGAGAGAGAGAGAGAGAGAGAGAGAATAGCATAGAGAGAGGGGGAGAAACAGAGTGAGGGGTGAGAGAGAGAGAGAAAGAAAAGAGAGAGGAAAGCAAATGAAGAAAGAGAGAAAAGAAAATGGAGAGAAAGAAATCAGAGAAAGAGACAGGGAAAAAAGAGAGAGAGAGAGAGAAAGAAAAAATACAGAGAGAGGCAAAGAGAGGAGGAGAGAGAGAGACAGAGAGAGAGAGAGAGAGAGAGAGAGAGAGAGAGAGAGAGAGAGAGAGAGAAAGAGAGAGAGAAAGCCGAATGAGAATGAGAAAAGAAAAAAGAGAGAAAGGGACAAAAAGGTAAAGAAGAGAGAGATAGAAAGAGAAAGACAAACGAGAGCGGAGAGAGGAAAAAAGAGACAGAGTGAGAGAGAGAGAAGAAAAAAGGAGTGAACGAGAGAAAAAGGAGAGAAAGATAAATAAGACAAAGAGGAAGAGACAAAGAGAAGCAAAACAGAGAACAGAAAGAGGCAAAAGAGAGTGAGAGCGAGAAAGAAAATGAGAAATAGAGGGAGAAAAGAGAAAAAAGATAAAGAAAAGAGAAACAGAAACAGAAAGACAAACAAGAGAGAAAAGAGAGAATGAGAGATGCAGCAATGCAGAGATGTAACAAGAGAAAGAGAGGGAAAAACAGACAAAGGGAGAGAGAGGTATGGAGACACAGGAAGAGAGAGAAAAGGAAAAAGAGATGGTACAGAAAGAGAAAGTGCATAAAAAATGACAATAACAAAGTAATGAATGAACTCTCGAAGAGAAACGAAACCATTCGGTGTCGTCACACTTTCATACACATCAACCTTTTCACAGACATGATCTCTCTTTTTCTTTCAGCGCTCTAAAACGAGCGAGGACAGAAGTCGGGAGTGAAAAAAAAACAAAAGAGGCAGTTGAAGGGAGAGAGAGGGGAGGAAGCGAGGAGTGTGACAGAGGGAATAAACACAGAGGAGGGAGCTGTACGGATGAGTGGAAGAAAAAAACACAGATGAAGAATTTAACAGGCCACGAGGCCGAATCATTCTCCCTGGATTATTCCAGAATGTTCTAATGTTTGTTTCCCTCAGCGGAGCCGGAGTCACAGCCGCGGGCCAAATAAACCAAGCAAATAACCCTCTATACACATGACTTATGGAATAGACTATATTCTATTCTTTCTGTGACTTTTCTCTTTCACGCTTTGTTCAAAAAGGCCACGGAGGCAAACACTGCCAGAGTGGAGAGGAAATGTGAGCTTTATTTCATCTGTCTGATGTTCATATCAGCGGTGGTCTGACAGGGAAGGCAAGGGGGGCTCAGCTATCTCAAAAATATGCTCAAAATCGCTTAACCTATGAGACCAATGTGATCTAAGTGCCTAAAAGTTTGTGGACATCTGCCTCTCCAACATTTCAAGAATACTATCGGGTAGTTTGCTGCAGTAACATCCTGTACTCTTCTGGGAAGGCTTTACACTAAATGCTGGAACATTGCTGTGAGGGTTTGATTGCGTTCAGCCACAAGAGCATTAGTGAGGTCAGGTACTGATGTTGGATGATCAGTTGTGGACACTCCAACTCATCCCAAAGGTACTGGATGATGCTCCATCACTCCAAAGAAAAACAGTTCCACTGCTCCATAGCCCAGTGCTGGGGAGCTTTATACCCCTTAAAGGAGAAATTCTACATAATGAAAAGGTTGAGATGTAAACAAAGTCATGCAGAGTGGTTTGGTGTGAAATGCTCTGCTCTAGAGAAACTTCAGAATTGTTCACAGTGGTGGTGATAGGAACCAGACATCTGAAGAGTTTAATGCCTCTAAAAGCTCACTCACAAAAAGTCATTACATAAAATGGTTAGATATATATTCTGACTGATGACTGACACACTGTTTTATGATAATTATGTGATAAGGTTTTGGCTTAAAATGTATATTAATCTATTTATTTCTGTTCATTCACAGCAGAGGGATACACGCAGGGCGTTGTAAGGAAAAAGAAAATTTTTATTTTTTTAGATTTATCACTATTTTACCATCATTAACATTATATATAAAGACTCAGAAGGCATGTGTATATTCACTGGTGGTTTTGGACAGTAAATAAAATGGCTGTACATGTGGCGTAGACATTGTGACGCCTGGTTCCCGTCACCACCACTGTAAAGAAATCAGAGTCTGTAAGTTTCTTAAAATTTCTCTATAGTGAACCATTTCTCAACAAACCACTCTGAATGGCTCAGCCACTCCATCTCTGTTCAGGATTCAGGCTAGCTAGCATCACTGCAACTATGGAATGTATGTTAAATAATGCAAGAGTATCTGTTATCTGGGTGGTCTTTGCACTAGGCAAAGGTAGGCAGCTGCCTAGGGTCCGCCTGAGCCAAGAAATGTGAATACATATTAAATATGGGTTGATGTTCTCTCTCCTAGCTAACTTAGCTTAGCTAATGAGATCCAAACACCCCAATGCAGGTTCGATTTGACTAACCGGTGTTCTGCTATCACAAGTATAGATGATAAAACTTATAACGGTGAGAGCAAAGTTGACTGATGGTGGAGGGACAGAAAGCCGAAATCAAACATATTCTGTAAGCTGTAGCCTGCAGGACAGGCTCGGTTCCAGCAAACTGATGATTAAAAAACACCTGTTGAGTGGATAAAGTTTCATATGTAAGAGCACAAACAACCAGTGCTGAAGTGACAGAAAGATTAAAAAAAAGTATTATTCTGTGGTGTCTGAGCTGTACTTTGCTGTGCAACGCTCATGCTAATGCAGCTAGTTATCTGGCTACAGGTTAAACCCACCACAGTACAGGCTGTTTCAGTAAGAGATGCCCAATTAACACCATAACCGGTCTCTGGAGTCCGGACCAGCACAGAACGGCCCAGTATGGCCCCGAGAACCTTTTGGCTCGACAGTGGAAAAGAGGCCTAAGTTTTTCTATAATGAACCATTTCACATCAATCTACTCTGAATGACTTTATTTAAATCTACACAATTAAATTATGCAGAAATTTTTACAAATGTAATTTGGGCGTCAGCAGCCTCCTTGTAAAATTTTCAAAGGATTACATTGTAGTAACACAGGTGCACATGCCACACACAAACGTTTGCACTGACAAAGGCCCTTATTAAACACACACACACACACAGACACAAACATACAGACAGTGTGTTAGATTCCTTGGGGCGGTCTCAGGGGCTTTCTCAGCGCACCAGTGTATCGACAGCACACTCATTACTTCAGGATTCTCAGGTTCATTCTTTCTCTCTCTCTCTCTCTCTCTCTCTCTCTCTTACACATATGCTGGAGTGCTCAGTGAAAGCTTTCCCCAAGGCAACAGAAATCTAAAGAAAGTTTCCACTGTTCCAGACTCAACGTACACCACCCTAAACCTCTCGAACTCTGCTCTATAGACATGGCGCTGTCCGCGGTGCTGAAATCTGATATTATATCAAGCAAAATGGAAACGTTTCTATATGAGTTATATTTCTTTTTAGACCGTTCATAGACTTAAGTCAGATTATATTTATACAAAACTACTGGAGTTAAGAAGGACTTTCTCTATACTTTACCCTAATTTTTCTTCTAGACAATTTTCTTTCTTTCTCCCTCCCACTTCATGATCCCTTTGTCCCTCTCCCTCTCTCTCTCTCTCTCTCTCTCTCTCTCTCCCTCTCTCTCTATGTATTCCTCCATTGTCTCTTCATCTCCCTTCTTCTCCATTCCTCTCCCTCTCTTTCTCTTTCTCTCTCTTTTTGTCCATCTTGCTCTCTTACTTTTTCTCTTTGCTCTCCTTTTGTCCCTCAATCTCTTTTTTTTCCTTTCACTCACTCTCTCCCCTTCTCCTTTCTTTTTTTCTCTTTATTCCCCTGTTGTTTCTATCTTCTCCCTCCTTCTCTCTCTCTCTCTCTCTCTCTCTCTCTCTCTCTATCTCTCTCTCTCTCTCTCTCTCTCTCTCTCTCTCTCTCTCTCTCTCTCTGACAGCTCATTAGCGCTGGTGTAAGGGTTGTCAGCAGCAGCAGGAGGAGATGGGTAACCACTGAAGTCCCTCTGCTGTAACAGCTTACTGTAAACTGCCAATTTCTGCTCACACTCTCTCCAACAACCCTCCACTGGAGAGAATTAACCAGCCAAGGTGCGTTAAGAGCATAGGCTCAGTTTTAAAAAAAAACACTCCAGTGTTTTCCAATCTAATCTCTATCTGACGAATCTGCAGTGCACATTTGAATACCATAGATGATAACTTCGATACGTTTCCCCTTAGAAATGAGCAGAAAACCTGCTGACTTGAAATATGATTATAAAAGAAATCACTGAGTAGCTTCTGAATTTTGCCAAATGCTTTTATGTAAAAGTATTTGTAAATTTGTATTAATCTCTTTTTTTCATTGATTGGACTAGTTTTCCGAAGGGATGAATCTGTAGTTTGTATCCAGTGTAGTAGTGTGGGTGGACTTTCACAGGTTCTACTTGATGGCCATGGACAGCAGAAAAAGTACAACCTACTTTTTTATCACATTGCTCTGGTGTTTGAAAGTTCAATTTCACTTTATAAGAACAGAGTTTTTATGTCTGTTTATGCAAGTTTCTCTTTAATTAGTCATATCCAATACCACCCACTAGCGAGGACTCTCTCTGTCTCATGGTGTTGATAAACGGAGGGCTTGTGCTTCCTTCAAGACATTTGAAAAGCCACCACATCTTTTTAAAATTCTGCACACAATGTCAATTGATGGCTCAACATGCTTGGAGGAGAATGATAATTATTTTACATTAGCTAAAAGATACGTGTATCAGGCTTTTTCCCTGATTAGTGGGGGGGCATCCTACCCACCCAGAGAGAACCGTTATGCTCTCCTTGTCTCTTGGCTGATGAATGGCTGTAGCATCACTGGGGATCGAACTCATGACTTCGTGACAACATGACCTTAGACCAGGTGCCGGCTCCAGAGCTGCATGCAACTCTTTTACTGCCCTGTTGTGGCTCCACAGCAGAACTAGATTTTTACATTTTTAAATGCTGGAGTTAATGTAGCCTATAACGTAATTCACTGTAGGTTGGTGCATAGACTGCTGGTTACCACTGCAATGTAGAACAACAATTTCACCTAGCTAGGTCAGTAGATTTTGGAGGCAAATGGACTTATTTGTGCTTATAAGCTGGTTTCTTCATTTGTTTAATCTGCAACGAAGAAACTGTCAAACACTAAGAATCACAAAAGTCAGCTTCTCAGCTATTAGCCACTTTCTTGCATCTCCGGCAGGAAACTTTTCTGCAAAAGTAGAATAGTTTCATGTAAAATGTCTCTCCGCATTTGACTTTTTACGAGGCTGAAGTCAGCTTCTTGTTCACCAGCTTCTAGTTCAAATTTTCCCTTTCCACAGGAAAATTCAAACAAGAAGCTGGCGAATATGAAGCTGACTTCAACCTCATAAAAAGTCGAATGCTGAGAGACATTTTACTATAAACTATTCTACTCTTGTGAAAAAGTTTCCTGCTGGAGATGTGAGAAAAGCAGCTATAGCTGAGCTAAAGATTAAAGCAGAGCAATGTGAGTCTGCATTATTTTTAACCTATACTAGAACATTAGCACATATTGAGTCATATTAAAAGCCAACATGGTAAAATGGACTTAAAATGTTGTGGCTCCCAAGGTGATTTTCTTAATATTTGGGGGTACCGACCCCTTCTACCGACTGGCTTCAATTATAGACCACCTTTGAGTCTCTTTTTTCTAAATACAAGAAACCAGTGTTAGAATAAGATTTGGCTAAAATGTGGAAGGATTCCTTTAAAACAAAGGGTTTTAGAGATATGTTCCTTTAGTACATCCAGCACATTACATTATATCACCATCACTACTGCAGACACAGTAATATCTCCAAAACATGATCTGTACTGATGCCATGGCCATGGTGATGTAGAAGCCTTGGGTGGATTTCAGCTGAAATGGAGTCCCACACACTTTCCATCACCGCCAGAGGATTAATGAGTGCTGAAAGGGGGGGAATCTGCCCCCAGGCAGGCTGTAATACATGGGTCATTTGCTGCTGACCCTGGGTCAGATTACTGCTTCAATCTAAGTGGCTGAAGAGAGGGCTGAGAGTGGGTAGCTGCTCTCAGAGCTGTTACCGTAGGGAAGAGACAGGCTGTAGAAATGGAGAAGATAGTTCCCCCGGCTCCGATCACACCCACTGGATTCTGATAGGCTTCTATCTGAAATAAAGTGGCTACAGGAACAGATTGGGTGCAGAAATAGAGTCAGGCTCTATGAAATCTATCTGCCATCACAGCATGTGAAGTTGAAAAACGAGTCTATTAAAGCCGTGCTGTACTGACCCAAACAATCTGTAACATAAGCTGCAGCTATGGCTGTTGGAAGGCTCAGAAATGGAACAGCCATGCTGAAGGGGTGTGAATAGGGATGTGTGCTTCTAACTGGTCCATTACTGGTGAATAAGAGAGACATGCCCATTGGATTAGAAAGGATAGGACAACAACTCCCACAACAACTGAACAAAATTTAAATGGCTTGTTTGGAGACTAGCCTGAGTGATTCGGCTGGTAGCCATTTTCATTTAGCTTTTTTGGAACATTTGCAGTACTCTTAATTGTTTTGGTAATGGTTTTACTGGCATTTGGTGGTGTTTACTGGGGACTGTTTGGTGAGGTACTTCAGATTTCGGAAAGAGCAGACCACAAGACGTCCACCTCGGAGCTATACAGGTGTAGATAACAACATAGAGTACACTATTAGGGGTAAAAATGGTGAAAACAGTTCGACTGCATTGATTTTGGAATGTTAGAGCCAGTTGTATTTGATTTATAATAAATTATGTGTGCACTATTTTTTGGTCACATAATAAACTTTTGGCCTGTTTTCCAAACACATGCATAAATAGGTTTGGATTTGTCCAGGGCTTAATCCCTAAATGATGAGGACCTGGGACACTGAGTAGTGATGGATCCGTCAGGTTGATGGGGCGGGGGTGGTCCCCAAACAAAAGGTGCATGTGTCGTGGGGGTTCTTAAGCATCGAACATTTTCTCATATGTGGGCTTTCCAAAATTAAACAAACATCTTCTAATACATGTAGTGAAATAAATCAGTGTCACGAGTCAGTGGTTGAGCTCAGTGTTACTAAGCTCTTTTGAGGGATTAATAATCACAGCAGTAGTGGGCGCATTTGCGAGTGATAAACAGCGTCAGTGTTGTTTTTGCCAGTTCTGTGATCTTAAGCAGGAGTTTAAAGTGAAAGTGTGTAGGTGCTATGGCACGAAATGACACATCATGTTAACGTTTCCACATTTTATCATGTTCCTTGAGTTATTTGTACAAAATATGACATATTTTCTTGATACCTCTATAAATCATTGCACATACATATTTAACGTCTTTCTGCAGACCCTATGGCTCCACTGTCAGACAGTGTTGGCCCTCTATGGGTGAAATGTTGTGAATCTGTGTTGAGCTGCTAGCAAGTAATTAGTGCTTCCAAAACAGGCTGCTGTGGAAAAGGGGTTAAAGAGTTGCCAGATCCACTAAAATAGGGGCCAGATCCAATCTGGTAGGTGCTGGATCTGGCTCTTTCTGGCATAAAATTAAGCCCTAGATTTAAGTAAAGAAACAAGAAGCTAATCCACAGAGTAGAACAAGCAGCTCTAAGTCTACTCTAACTGTGTGATCTATATAGAGATGCTTATTCTAGTAACTGTTTCAAGAATGGAAGACAGAGAGAAGGAAAGAGAGAATATAATTAGAGAGATAGAAGACTAATGGAGAAGTTTTCTCTCATTCCCGTTCTCTCTCTCTCTCTGTCAGAGGGCTGGCTATGGCAGAGGGCCGGTTAGCTCGTTTGAGGAGAGCGAGAAGAACACGGATATTTAATTAGGGAACACCACATGCAGAATTATGAGGGACTGCTGGCTAAGAGAGCCATTAACCTCTGCCTGGAGCCACATACACACACACACACACACACACACACACACACACACACACATACAGCTACTGCCAAACAGACAATCCACACACACCCTAAGCTGGACAGACACATTGATGCAGTTATGGGATTTACACTGTTGCTATTATGAATATGAAAATGCAGTAGTCTTATTGTGATAAACACCAATTCTTTCACAATATCTTAATCTAAAGTACATTATTGTTTTGAAATGATGTGAAAGGTCACAGTCTTATTAGATTAGATTGATCAGCTAACAAGGTAGCAAATTTGTAGTCTTTGTTTCCAACCTACACAGAGGTTACTGTAGTTGTGGAACTACAAGACAGTAGACCATACAGTAGTAAGCAAAAGTTTGGTCACTCCAGGTCAAATGATATGTTTTGTTGTTTTTGTGCATAAAAATAAGTTAACAGATCCTCTAAAGAGAACACACTATTCACAAGTCAATTCATATTGATATAATAACTGATTACACAGCTTTTCTTGAGTTGACTCAACTTGAGGACAAAAGAGTTCACACAACTCAAACGTTCTCTTCAAGTTTCAGCACACAATCCCGCTAGACATTTTTCCTCTTGGGCACTCACTTAAGGATTGCTATGGCATCATTGGGGCACAACTCACAACTTCCTGTTGGGGTGACAGCTTAATCCACTGCACCACTCAGGAAGACATGAAGCAAATCAGATTTTGTGTCTACATATGTTTAATTATACTCTAGAAAGTATTTGTTGTTTCAACTTTAAAGCATGGCATCGTCTCATAGGGTGCCTGTCAAATGACTCATCCCAACATCAGGAGACATTAGGAGCCACATCAAATGAATAAAACTTGTGCACAAACAATTGCCATATTTAGGATTCTTCTTTGTAAAACATAACAAAGCATATCATTTGAACAGGGGTGCTCAAACCTTTGCATGCAACTGTCAATGGAGCTCAGAAAGTGGGCAGTGAGTGGAAGAACAAGGTAAGACTTCTTATAAAGTGGCCACTAAGATAAAGCTCACTCTAGGTTTTTCTAACAAAGTGGTCACTAAGTGTAGCTAGATATGATTTCATAAAGAGAACACTTGGGGCCACAACAGGAAATTTTGGGCTATATGTTTGATGCATCACAGTAGGGGGTGATGGTGGAGAGCTCATTAACACTGTCCAATTGACAACAAGCCAGTTGTTAGCCCATAAATGTAACGCAAGTTAGCCTGGTTCAACATTTCAATTGAATGTGTAGACATTCTGACATGTGTAGAGATCAGATTACAGGAGGTAAAAATAAATATTTAATTATAGCTTTTTGATATCTAGCTTGTTTCATTTGTGCTACCTATTGCCCTCTGAATATTAAAAGAGCATAGATTACAAGAGTTTGGGAGTGGTTTTCAAAGGGATGGTCCCCTTGTTTGTGGTGGATTTTGCCAAAATCCAGAACCAAAGGTGATTTGTTGTTACAGAAGAAAAAAAAATTGTTACCAAAAATAATTTCTCATTAGTTTGATTGGGATTTTTGAAAATGTTCTTGTCCTCACAACATGCTATGAAAGAGCACATTTGTGGGTGGAGCTTGGAAAGGTCAATTGAGATTGACTCCAGCTGTGGAAATACAGTAGTGCTTTTAAAACACAGCTCATATTTCAGAAAGTATGTGATGTAAACTGTGGTCTGAATCCACCAATCACAAAATACTTATTATTAAACTATCAAATAAGCTGTTTTATGAAACATCTTTCGGTTCTCAATTCTGGCCAGAGTGAAGTCCCCAGACACAACCTGTAGTGGCACATTCGGCTCACTGGGCTTCCATTGTTTCCGTGGTGACATGCTCATATGAGCGCTCTGATCTCTGATCTCCATGGCAACAGCAGGGCTTTTAAATAAAGTTAATTGAGAGAGTGACGGGGAGTTGATGGCATGCTCCAGGGCTACTAGTACGTCTCGGAAGTGTTAATGTCATTATCACACTTTCACAATGACAGACATCAACAATTCGAGCACAGAAAACATTACAAAACACCCTGTCATGTCCATGCCTCACTGTACAGAAGAAAAAGGGGCTGGAGAAGATGTGACTGGAAACCGATGTCATTTTGTGCGTTGAACGATGCCAGCAATATGGCAAATAGCTTCATAAATCACTTTTGTGCAATACATGGACGCATACTGTTCACATATCCAAAACATATTCATTATGCAACATGAAATGGACACAAAAGTACTGATGAAATTTTATATTTCCAAATAAATTCTATAGATATCCTACTTTCCTGCCAATTTTATGAATGATTTAAACTTATGAATTGGTTTAAAACACTATAAAGCCAATAGATTTCCAAATAAACTCTACAAATTCATACTTTCCTTGCAATTCATGAATTCAGCTTGTAAACTGGTTTAAAGCCACAGAGAACTAAAACTATGTTTTTTTTTTTTTTTTCTAAGTAGGTTAATCAGGCTCTTGTGGGGACACAGCATACATGTACAAAGTACTTGTAATACATAACTTTACATAACTTTCCAATGCCCAATAAATGATGAATATGTTTTACCAAAAATCTCCCCTTTTGGATGTAAACTGGACAGTCCTAATCTTTCATAAAGCTCATCGCTGTTGTCAAAACAAAACCTTGAATGTCCAAAATAGTAACTTTACAGGAGAAGGAAAAAAAACTATTTTACTTTTAATGTAAGTCAATGGAACCAGACTTTTTTGGGCCATTTCTTTTGGTCCATTCATCATGAAATTTACACACAGTGTAAAAGGCAACAGGCATTTTTAAATTATGTCAAAAACTGAAAAGCAACAAAAATGGAGATACAAGGTTTTGTTCCGGCAGAAGCGTTATGTAAGCATACTCATAATCAATCACAAGGCTGATGTAGCCTATCCTGCCCACACAGCTTTAAAAGTATATGCATATGCCATAAGTCTTATTCTGTCCTAATCAAAGAAACTTACTGACAGAAGGCTAATGACCAAGCGTTTCACTCATTCTCACTGCTCACACTGTTGTGTTTAGCTCTGTTTGAGTGGCGTAGCAGATTGGAAGTGTTGGACTGAGGGATGTCGGTTAAGCATGCTCATTAGAATGTTAGGCCACTCCCAGACAGTTATCTTGTTTTTTTTTCATTCAAACTTTACTGGATGTTTTACTATAATTCTCAATTTTAGTATCATACAAGCTTGGCATTTTTACTCCATATTGCCTGAGGACTCTATTAAAGACCACTCTATTAAAGACCACTCTATTAAAAAACCAATCTCAAAGCCATTATTCAATTACTAATCTGATACCCATATGGAATATGCTCACTCTGAAGATTTACAAGAGCAAGGAAAGTGTAGTTTTCCAAAATGGCAGTCGTCTATTTAGGATGAGCAGACATAACTCAAAGTCATGACCATAAACAATGCTTTTAAGCCCACTCATAAACATGCAAATCCGGCCTAATGTGATAAGCAACCAGTCAGTGCCCATTTCCCATTTACTTTGAACTATGCAATGCTTGTGTCAGCACTGGCTGGCTTTACCATCCAACCACCATCTCCAATAAATCATTCTTTCCTTCAAAGCGTTAAATCATTCTTTGAATAGAAGCAAATCGACGAGGCTGTATCTTAAGCCGTCCTGGTATTTGGCTCGCGTTTTCAGCTGACAAAGGCCATCTTCATCTGTGAGAGTCTCACTAAAATGTAAACTCCTTCTACTTCTCCTTGGATTTAACATACATGAGTGAAGTGGTTTCTCAAAGGTAGATGATGATATTGGTTATTTGTAGTGCTGTAGTACTTCAGTCCTGTCTGAGATGGTTTTATTATTTATTTTATTTTAGCTGCCAGCATCACACACTAACTCATCTGAATAATTTTCAGGTTATATAAATTCATTGCAAATATATCCCATTTCATAACTATAAAATAATTATTAAATTATTAAACAACATGCAAAGGCTAGCACAAAATTAGCAGAAAAATACCAGATTTAAGTTTTTTTCTTTCTTCGTAGAGGATGCATTCACTTATTTTCTCATTAAAAATCAATAAAACATATACAGGGTGATTCAAAAAGATTAATCCGATTTCAAAGCGCCATATGTTTACAACCGTGAGGCACCTATAGGAACCAATCACACACCAACTGGTAGAGGTGGGCATAGAGTTTCTGACTGTTAGCGGAAGATGGCTCCCTTCAGTCTGCGAGGAGATGCAACCCCTGAGCTGAAAGCGCTTTGCGTTCTCCACCTCAATACAAATCAATCCGTCATAACTGGGCAACATGATTTTTGTGGGCAGTGAACCTCCAACAATAGAGTGTTCATCGTTTTTTCCACAACACTCCAAAATCGCACTGAAAGAGTCGTGATTACAGCGACACCCGATATGCTCAATTGAGTATGGGATGAATTACCTATGGCGTTGATGTCCATACAGGAGGAGGATCATATTGAGCACTCGTGAAATTACATAATAAACTTTATGCTCATTTAAACCATTTACAATTTACTGCATTGTTCTTTAATGATTTACAAGTGAAAAAAATAATTTTGAAATCAGATTAATCTTTTTGAATCACCCTGTATTTTGAACAGAGGTGTTCAAACTTTTGCATATGACTGTGAATCATTTCAACAACTTCACCAAATAATTTTGGAAGCAGTTAAAGACCAGTTAATGGTTGGCCTTAAAGGGAACTGTCTTTGGGTCTCCATCTCAACTTAGTTTTGCTTTCATTCAGACTTGGTCTAGACTTGTCTTAAGCCACTGTCTTGGACTTGAAAAGGTAGTCTTTAATTGGGAGATGATCAAAATTTGTCCTGCTGAGGTTGGAGATTTCCATACACTGTTAAAAATGAAGGTTCTGTGCAGGTATATTTTTCGTTCACTGGGGTACAAACAATGTACATGTACCCTCAAAGGTACAACAGTGGTTTTAAGGTCCAATCGTGTACCTTAAATAAGTTGTTCCTAGTGGAAAAGTACATATTTGTTCCTTTTCATAACCTAATGTTTTAAAACAGAACAATAAAATAAGAAGCCCGGAGACGAGACGGGGTGTGTGGAGTCAGTACAATTTATAAAATATAATTTCAATTTATTATGGTACAATTATGTTCCCTGACTAAAGGTGCTGAGATGTACCCTTGAGGGTACCACCACAGTGACAAGAGGGGTACTGCCCCAGAGAAGTTTACTACCTTTTTTTCTGAGAGTGTACAATACTGTCTCTAAACCAGCCTTTGCAACTCACTGACTGTCCACACCCATGGCACTTGCAAGGTAAAGGCAAAAGAAATCAATTAAAAACAAAAACAACTGAGCTACCTGCTTCCAATTAGCTTTTATGCAACATTTTCCATTTAAACTTGCATTGTTGCCTTCAGACTGCGTCATGCATTAAAAGCCTGTATGTGTTTCGTAATTTGCACCAGTTTTACTAAGACGGCTGTATCTGACAGGTTCTGTGGAGCAGCGAATCTCCTCTGATTAAACACTCTTTCATTAGTGTTCCACAATATGCTAGCCGCTCAAACAGGCTTTTCTCCTGCCACTGCCGGCGGCGACGGAGCACTGCGAGGATTCCTCAGACAGAAGACAGAACCAGCCCTGTTGCTGTGGTAACACTCTCCTGACAGAAAAAAGAAAAAATAGGGAAAACAACAAGCATGCAGTTCTTTAGACAGAGTACATTGGAGACAGTGAGCAAAAATTTGAGTCTGAGAGGAAGACAATAAGTGAGGATACGCTCAAATCATGCAAAATGCGAAACCGCAAAGATGCATGTATATACATGCATATACTGTGCTAATTGGCCAGATCTTATGCAAATGAGTCTTTTATCTTTTCACTCTGCATGTAAAAGAAAGGTTCATCAATTTTTCAAAATTCCATGTTCTTTCTGTGCTGGAACCAGTTAATTATCGCAATTTAAATCCACAGTTTCAACATGCTGAGTTTGAATGAATTGGGCCAGCTTCCAACAGACATACCAGAGTACATACAAGAATATACAGTGAGGGGATACAAGGTTTTTTTATTTATTTATGCATATTATACTTAGCACTATCAATGAGGCAAAAAATATGCTTGAGCAAATTACACCTGGTGACATTATAAACATGTTGCCATTGGTTAGGAAGATTAGTGGAGGTGAAGGAGCTTCCTAAAGCTCTCAAACACAACATTATCCTCTTAATCCCTTAAACCCCCAGGTGTATTATATTCTATGGCTTATTATTCAGTAACTACAGGGACTTCAATGCAAACTGGTTGAGTTATTCTTTATACTGGTTTTAGAAGTGTGTAATAAAACTTCGGGCCCACAGTAAGAAGTTAAATGGCGAGGGCCCACCAGCCAGTTTGCATTGTAGTGTCTGTTGTTATTGAATAATAAGCCTTAGCATGCAATTAGCCTGTGATTTTAAGTGGTTTTCCAACACTAATTGATAAAGTTTCAGATTCAGAGCAAAGACCTTAAACATCCCTGTCAGTACAACTGGTTTGATAATATGCAAGTGGAAAGTTTATGGAACCACAATTAAGTGCGCTATGCACAATTTCATCAACACACAGTCAGATCAGTGATCAGGAAGGTATAAGTGAAGCCAATTGTCACTCAAAAAGAGTTCTAGTATGATCTGAAAGCAGCAGGAACAACAGTTAAACAGAGAACAATAAGTAATGACCTGCATTGCAATTAGTCCCTTTGCTACTCCCCATGCACAACGTCTCTGCTAAAAAAGTAGCATAGATATGCATGGCTAAAATTTGCATTTAGACAAATCAAAACTCTTTTGGAATAATATATTTGGGTCAGATAAAAATAGACCTCTTAGGTAATGATTCAGCTCATTATTTTGGAGAAAGAATATAATCCCAAGAACACCCACAGTGAAGTATGATGGTGGGAGCATCATGATACAAATAATACTGGGGCATTACATGTCAACAAGGGTAACATAACAGGTGCAATGTACTAGGAGATATTAAAGGAAAATTTAATCTCATCAGCTAACAAACTGAATCTGGAGAGAAGATGGATGTTTCAACAAGACAATGATCCCATACAGCCATAATAGCTGCTTTCTTTCTAAAGAACTCCCCAAACTGAACTACAATGCTTCAAAAAGGTACAAAGATGACTTTTTACCATAGACATCTTAAAGATGTAATTGCAAACAATGGCTTCGAAATAAAGGACTAATATCCTAAAGTAATTTGCAGTGTCTGAATACTTTTTTTTTTCCCTTTCCTTCTGTAGGTCTACATGTTTCCCTCGCTATGAATACAAAGGGTGCAAGTGTTGAAGCTTCAATGATGCTTAAATATTGTATAAGTTGTACTTAACAATCACTTTAACTGGAAGTGAACCTTATCTAGACCATACTGGATGACATTGTACTGGTACTAGCACACCACTGTCATAGCATTCATTTTCCTACATGCATTTTTTTATGCATCAAATTGTCCAGCAATGTGGTGATGCAGTGTACCATCAGAAAACTTGAAATCTCAGGATTTTATTGCCACAAACCATTCTATGATTCATTATTCACAGTAACAGCTATCATCTGATTTGCAATGTAAGCACCACATGAGCAAATCTGTGCATCCTTACCTTTAAAGCCTCAACACTATCCACAGAGACATCATAATCCAAAACAAGTGGAGATAACACAGCAAGAGTCAGAGATCAGCTCAGAGATCTGTGAATCAGGTGGAAGTAAAAATCCTTCATTCTAGCATCTGTTACTCTGTAATCTTTTCAATTATTCTGAGAAAAAAAAATGAGTGTTACCTTTCAAATAAGACCAAGATCATTTAGCCAAAGTATGAGGAAACAGCTCTCCCTTTACTTTGGGTGCGCCACTTTAAGTAAAAATGGGGCAACAGTTAACAGGTTAAATAAATAAAGGTTGTGCAGTACTTTTATAGTGCTTTTGCACAGTACTTTACTTATAGGATGGAGTATACAGCAATACATCATAGCACATACAACTACAGGCAAATTTCGACACTGTCCCAAGTCGAATACTGACCACACTTTGGAAAAACTTTTCCAGACCTAGAAAATCACAAATAAATCCAGCCAATAACTATGTGTTATCCTAATGAAGACATATTAACACCCACCTCCCCTCTTTCAAAAGAACCTACATGGCCCAAGGCAGCTCCGCAGTCCGCTAGCAATTAGCACTCAGACTGCACCGCTAGGCCAAATACTGAAGCTTCCTGATGCAGTCTAGTTCTTCAGGCTAGCCCTTTAGCGCTGAAGCTAATCCACAGCTGCAGCCGGACAGATAGGCTCAGTGACCTTGCACAAGTACAGGATGATTTACTCTCCCCTACACAAACAGGTGATATTTCTTCACCGAGATAAGGCAGAGAGAGAGAGAGAGAGAGAGAGAGAGAGAGAGAAATGGGAGCAGAAAGAAACATGAAGTTAGCGTATGCAAGCAAAACGCCTGTCAGCATGCAAAAAGCGCCGGGTGAGGAGAAATGACAATGCTAGCAGTAAACCCTGTACATTAGTTTACTGTCTGTCACTCTGTCACTTTTCATAGGCTCTCCGCTCTCTCTCTCTCCTCTCCCAGCTCCAGGTCCTTCTCTGATCATGTAACTGTATTTTGTTTATGGCATTAAGTCCACAGCAGCGCCACCGCACTGCAGTCCAGCAGTTCAGTAATAATGTGGAAAGCTCCATTGAAAGACTTAGGCCCAATCCCACTTCATTCCTCGCCCCTACCACTTAGCCCTACCCCTCCATTTTGCACATTCATGTCTAGGGGTGTCCTGATTTCTGTTGAGACTGAGGGGTAGGGTGAAGTGTTAGGGCTACATGGCCCTCCAAACGGAGGTTGTTCAGAGGCTCATTCCAAACTGAGTGCTATGAGAAAAACAAAAAAACAATGGCTGTGCAAGTGACCGAAGAAACCCACAAATGTGAGAATTTTCTCTGTGAAAAAATACAGTAACCACTGTAATATCTTAGTTTAATGTTGCTTCAATATATTATTTTCTTCATAACAAGCATTAAAATTGCTAGTAATATACTAATATCTCAGTAGCTAGCTAGCTAAATTTCCCATTTCACCTTATGCCTGAGGTGTACCGGGAAATATTGAACAAGCTGGTGAACAGCTGACCTCAGCAACATATCACTGAAGAATTAGTGGTGGGTGATAATAAATAATTGTCGTATCCCCCTTATTGAAGACATATGATTCCCTAAATGTAACTAAAGCCCAGCAGTCAGGTTGCTGAACTTTACCCTCCTCTGCTATCACTGCAGACTGGCAGGATCACCTACAGAGCAGTGCTAGTAGCCTGTTAATGAAGTTCTTTATTTGAAATTGTCCCAGTTCATAGGGGAACATTTCAACCACTACCCTAACTCAGTTCCAAGAGGCAAGGTGATACTCAAAAACAAGGGGTAGGGGTAAAAATAAGAAATGGGATTTGGCCTTACACTGGGGAAAAACTGAAGATTTTCCCTGAATTTGAGTAACACAGTCTATGAAGACAATATTGGACAATAGTTCAGAAAAGAGGCTTTTTAGATGTTAATTTTATTAGAACTTCATTCTTCATAATATAAAGCTTTTTAGCTTTTTCAGCTTCGGTTTGTTAATGATAAGTAGTAGTTTGTTAATGATAGTTAATAATTATATAATTGCTACATGTGCATATATAAGTGCTACCCTTAGTAGTTATTTACTTAATGGCATAAATAGTTAAAGCATTGTAAAGGTTTTTCATAAATGCATTATGTTTAAAGTGTAATAAGTTATATGATATATCACTGCTGTCAAAACAAAACCTTGTATCTCCATTTTTGTTATTGACATATCCAGAAAATGCCTGTCTCCTTTTAAACAGGGTTTAAAATGCATGATTAAGGGACCAAAATAAATTGACAAGGAATCCTTGAGAAGTCTGGTTCCATTGACTTACATTAAAAGTAAAGTATGTTTTTTCTTTCTCCTATAAAGTTACTATTTTGGAGATACAAGGTTTTGTTCTGACAACAATATCGTTCTAAATTCATCATAAAGTTGCAGCTTTATAATAGAGGCCCAATCAAAGCTTATTTATGTTTAAAAATAAGTCTATATTAAACATTTATTGCTGATTAACTAATCAATAAGGACAAGTTTATTTATCAAGCAGGTGCAGCTTGGTGGGAGCATTTCTTCCCAGAGACATTGCTGTAGTAGCTAACTAGCTAACTAGCCTACTTCGTTTGTTTAGAAGAGTGAAAAAATGAAAGTAAATTTTAAACACAACACAGTACTGCTGGCCACACTCAACTGCCTTGTTACTTTATCTACTGAGAGCGTACCACGGTGATCAAAGAAGAGATTTCACAGTGACTTATTGGCTTAATCTAGAAATAAAAGCATGAGGATGCAGTAACTCAGCACCTCTGAGTCTATTCTGTATTATAAGAACATTTTCATTGGTCACTGCTGTTATCAGGACTCTTATGTTACATTTAACACAATATTTTCAGCTCTATTAATCTGCTTCTTTGGGTCGAGGCTCATCAGAGTGGAAGCATCTCAAAGCAGGAGAAGAACTATATTTCATTAATTTATTAGTAATTTGGTTTATCAGGCAGCACATAACGTCTATGTGTCACCAGTGTTATGTGCTTTAATGGCTGGGTAATTAAAATTTTGCCAAAATAATGTCAAATAGCATTTTTATTACTGATTTTAAATAGTTACACATGGTCACCTGACCGCCAATTAGTCAGCCAATTTACATAATCCTCCATTTTAACCAGAATGTCACTGGTGTTACCATCACTGGGGTTACACCATATGCACACAACACCAGTGACTGTACAATATGTTTGTAATTAAGCTCTCATTTTTGCATATATAATAATAGGAACTGTTAATAGACATATAAAGATTATTTAGTTTTGGGATATAAGAAATAGATTTTTTTTTTAAACGTATCCACCTGAATTCCCACTCCAAATGTAGAATGATCCATGTGAAGACTTTCAAGTGAGAAGGCACCCTGTAGCTACTCCCCTCATCTTTCCATTATTAAAAAGTGTTTCCAAATTTTTGAATGGAGGTAAAAAGAGTTAAAGCACTGTAAATGTTTTCCATAAATGCATTATGTTTAAAGTATAATAAGTTATACGATATATCGCTTCTGTCGAAACCTTGTATATCCATTTTTGTCATTTTTCAGTTTTTGACATAATCTGAAAGTGCCTGTTTCCTTTTAAATAGGGTTTAAATTTCATGATCGAGGGACCAAAATAAATGGCCCAGAAATCCTTGGGAAAAAGTCTGGTTCCATTGACTTACATTAAAAGTAAAGTATGTTTATTCTTTCTCCTGTAAAGTTACCATTACCAGGAGATGTTAATGGACATATTAAGATTATTTAGTTTTGGGATGGAAGAAATTGATTTTTTTTTAAATATCCACATGAATTCCCAGTCCAAATGGAGAATGACCCATGTGAAGACTTTCAAGTGAGAAGGCCCCCTGTAGCTACTCCCCTCATCTTTCCATTATTAAAAAAGTGTTTCCAAATTTTTGAATGGAGGTAAAAAGAGTTAAAGTTTTTGAATAGAAAGGTCTGTTCCTGATAAAGAAGTCATTATTGGTGGATGTGAGAAACGAAGACATTATTGGTTAATGTACCACAATCTATGAAGACATTCTCATTTTTGTTGTTTGTGTATGTGAGCTTACATGCTTTATGGATACTCTTGGTCCGGACGATTTGTAGTGCTAATTAGAAGCCATTCCTGTTTGCTCTGAAATGTCGGCGTTGTCTGTCATCTCTCTGCACAGCGACCTGTTCTTTCACTCTGCCGCTTAGATCTCACTCAACCCCTTTCATTTGGTAGGTGCATTCTCACTTTGTGTCGACATGTAAAGACCTGTAGTCTTTCCTTTTAATCCTTTACCGCTCTGTCTGCTGCTGTCTTTCAGTGTCCCAGTGAAAGAGATGAATCAAACCCTTGACCAGTCGCCTACTGCTTCTATAACAATCTCCCCAGTACAAGCAGGGCCCTTGGCATTGACACTCAAAGCCCTGGTGGAGGTTACAGAACTGCACCTGCAACACTCTGCAACTTTCCAGCTTATCTGAGAGCGAGCCTTCAGGCACTTCCAAGAGATCTTTGCCAAAAAGAGAAATTTGCTGCAAGTCTTTCTTCATTTAGTCATCCAATAGTGTTTACTGTGTTTGACCTGGTCCTGAGGGGGTGCAGTATTAAACGGACACATGGGCCAAAATGAAATATAAGAAAAAAAGAGCTGTAAATATGTCTGCCCACATCCTACAGCTATGCGGCGGTAGTCTAAGGTGAGATGTTCCAGTTTAAAGACTAGGAAAAACCGCTTCTGATGTATCTTGAGGGTGGCAGGGACACCTTTTTGCTTTAGGGTATATTTTCAGTGGTGGGCTTTTATTTTGTTAGCTGGTGAATGCACAAAGATGGCAGACAGCTAAAGTTAATGCTAGGAAGCCAAATATCTTATTGCAGTCATATAACAATAGTAACTGTTCTAAATTATTATTACAATAGAGAGTATGTCTTACTCAAATGAACCCCTGAAGGGACGTGATGTATTTTGATTTTGAGGGAAAAATCTGGTACGTACCAGATACCAGCACCCAATACTATCAGGTAAGCACCAGATAATATGTGGTGAGCACCCGATACTATCAGTATGTGTGTATCCACATAGTATCTGGTGCTCACCACATGGAATATGGTGCTTAACTGATAGTATCTGGTTCTCACCTGATATCATTGGGTGCTCACCACATAGTATCAGGTGCTCACTTGATATTATTGGGTGCTCACCTGATAGTATCTAGTGCACACCAGATTTTTACAAAAAAAATAAATAAATAAAAAATACACCATGTCCCTTCATGGGCTCCGTAAAAACATTAGTAGAAAATCAGAAATATTGCAAGGGAATGCAATGGCGTTACATTTTTGTTTTGTTTAACCACAGCCCTTTAGGGGCTCTGAAAAATGCAGAGGTGGCAGAAATACACAAAAAGTAATCTAGTGAAAAACATACTCAAGTAAAAGTTGAAGTATGACTTACATTTTTTTATTGCAGAAGTATAAAAGTAAATGCTTTCAAATGTACTTGAAGTTTAAAAAAAGTTCAAATTACTTAAAAAATCATTGCTAATTAAATTTATTTAAAATGATATATTGATATTGAGGGTTGGAGGCACACATCCATGAATCTGGGCAATAATAATGGTCTTACTGGTTTATACTAGAACTGCAGGCATCATCTACAAAGTCCAATTCTCTGGAGAACCCAAACAGATTACCTTTCTGAGAATTTGAGATGGACATTGTTGGAATCAATCAACCAGTCAGAAAGCTGGATTCACACAAACACAACCAACAGTGCAGCACCTTCACTATAAAGCATGTTCACCAGAGACACAACTTCTGTCCAGAGAAGTTAAATTCAGACAGTTAAACCTACGAAGTTAAAAATGTATAAACTTAAAACATAATAATTATCGAAGCCAAAAGCAAAAGTTACTGCCAAAGCGGGCAGGCTCAATGAAGACGACATGAAAGTTAGAATAGAATAGAATAGAATAGAACAGAATAGAATAGAACAGAATAGAATAGAAAAGTTAAATCAAACAGCTGATGTGTGAAGACGGGGAAATACAACACAGCAATCTTAAACAGCTAAACCTAATCACTGTAGGCTAAATCATACTGCCACAGCAGATATGAAACATGTTTATGGTCTATTAATGGTCTTACCTGTGATGACATGATGCACTGAAGAAACGTTGGATGTTTGTTTTGACACTTTCACAAAGCTCATGCCAGCTTATGTAGTAAAACAGCACCATAAGTACCAAATTCGCTGAAAACCGACCACAACAACAACATTTTCAGCTTTGGACGCGAGGACAATCAGTTAATCTTTTAACATCACTGGAGCTTAAAATTCAAACACTGGCAGGCTGATAACGAACTGAAGGATTGAAACAAATATAATAAACTCAGTAGAGCAGCCTGTTGTGTCAGCCTGCGGAAGATTGGATAATATTGTGGCCAGATTCACACAGTCGTGCTAATCTCTCGAGGCTGAAGTCAATTTATTCCAATGTCCATTCTACCTTAAAAAATTAAAAAAGTTGCATGCTATCATTCATTCAAGTGTCTGAACATAACCGCTTTGTCAGGGTGAATCATCTCCTGTATGAGTCTCAGTTACTGTCAGTTGTGTGTTCTATTGAATATAATTGCCTGATTAAAAATATATAATGAATACATAAATAAATAGACTGATTAAACTAAAGTAACAAGGCTGTTTTGAAGATGTAGTGAGTAAAATAAAAAAAGTATTAAGCGGCAGAAATACTCAAGTCAGGTACAGATACTTAAAAAATAACTTAGGTACATTAAAGCAGTACATTATCATTTGTCACCTCTGCAGAAATGACAAAAAGAAACTAAAAGCTGTTTTCTTTACAATTTTGTTCAATGACCAAAGTAAAAGTTACACTAATGCTAGGTTGGTTGTGTTTATTAGCCTATTAATCAATGCTTAGCAGTCAGGATTGGTTGGCACCAAAGGGATCCTCAATGTTTGGATGGTGTTTTTGCATAAGACATGCTGGGTATTGTAGTGAACAATTAATGAATGATATAACATATAATGCTGTGCTATAAAATACTGCATAACACAACAAATCATCACAACAAGTTATTACACTCTAGTTTTAGGCCACAATGCCTCTTTAAGCAACACTGGAGAACTTAAAAAGACTTAAAGTCAATGTGTTTCAATGTGAAACTCTAAACTAGCTGAGTGGGAGACGAAGAGGGAGGTGAAGCATGAAATTATCGATTAATAATTTTCCCCCCACCCACTGGGACATGATGTAATTTAGACGAGGGCAAAGGTTACATTACATTTTAATGGGCAAATTTTGAGAGTTTTTTTCTTTTAAATGATACGAAATGATGAATTTTGAATAACATGATCAGACACATAAACTAAGGTAAAAAAGGTTTTGATGCAATTTCAATTTTAAGCTAAATGTCACAGCTAACTAATAGGAATTGTCACTGTTCTACACACTTAAAAAAGAAAATTCTCTATGGTTCTCTATAGGACCATGAACACTCAAAAAAGCCTTGATTAAAGGGTTTATTTGCAGAGTAAAAGGGTTTTCAGATGTGGAGAAATGGTACTGTATAGCACCAAAAAGAGTTCTTTATTGTTTCAGGCTTGACATCAAAACAAAAGCAGAACACTTTTTAGTGCTACATAGAACCCTTTTCCAAAAGGCTCTATAGAGACCCATCTACACTCTGCAATTTTCAGTCTGAAAAACACTTTCATGATGCAAAGAACCATTTAAAGAACCCTTAAAGAACCATCTTTTTAAGCGTGTACTATTAATTTACAAAAACACATTTTCTTTTACCTAAAAAAAAGAATAGAAAAGTCATTGACTTGACTCATCTATAATAGAAGTTTGTGGGTTTAGACCATACCTTCAACATGATGGTGGTAGTATGAGGGAAGACTGATTGAGGGAGGGGAAGAACTCTGAGAACTTGGGCTGGAGTTCTGGGCAGCTTCTGCCTGTAGCTAGAATGCCAGACCCCCCCTCATAGCTGTAGTAGGACTGATGCAGGACTGAGGAAGGGAGAAGACGGGGTGGTAGTGGGGATTGTGAACACTTCATCATGGGAACAGAGCGTAAGGATGTGAATTTATAGGGCGTTAGCTTGGAAGAAGGAGGGCTTTCAGCCATGCTCCTCCCCCTCAAACATCAGTTCTGATTAGGGGTTGCACGACCAGATTTTTTTAAGTTGTTTTAAAGTCAACAGTTTTATGTGATAAAAGTCGACGTTGATAATTCACTGATGATATCTTGAAAAATATACCAGGAGAAGAAAAATTATTGCTCCACAGGTCAGGAGAGCCCTTTCCACCGAGCGCTGGATCGCATTGCAAGCTGAAGATACGGGAAGATAAGGGAACTGAAGATATGGACCCCAGAATCTCGCGAGCCTGAACATGGGAGAAAAATGGGTGGAGCTCGGGATGTGATAAGGTCCAGAAAGCCAGAGAAGTGTAGAGCACTGTAAGTTGGCACAAATAAGAGTAACCAATGTTTAACATTGCAGGATTATTGGCCGTCATGCCCCCTCTCCAACAGCACATGACTCAGAAAACTGGTAAAAATGACTTTCAATATCTGATCTGTGAAGTGTTAAGATCAACAGAGAAATGTTGGAAGGAAGCCACAGGTCAGTAGAGCAGGATGTGCCCTTTCCAACAAGTCCTGGATTGCATTGTTAGCCTTCAGGAAACCGGAGACACAGATCCCAAAATTACCAGACTACTCATCTGTTGTGTTCTCTGAGATGTCCATTTGTCACTGTCATGATCATGTGATCATCAACTAGTCAATACCAAACTTAAAGCGTCATCACCGAGCAGCCCCTGTTGGCCTTTAGCTTCCATTATAAGTGAGTTTTGAGTCATCTGATGTTCTGTTCTTTTCTAAGTACAAGGAAACCTGTCAGAATTAGTGTTCATGGTATTCAAAGGTGCAGGTGCAGCAGATAAAACTTCAGTCAAAAAAGGCTGGAATGTTCCATTAATGTTAGTGTTAATCACTCATTGAGGCTATAATGAACTGAAATATGATACAGGCCCAGAATTATAATTCACTGATAGTAATAGTAACCGTGACAGCAATCTCTTAGCTCCAACTCCACTGTCTTTCTGCCAGCGCTGTCAGTTATACAGCAGCAGCAGCCCACGCACACAGTCACAGCTGACGTGAAAGAGTGCATCAGAGTGTCGAGGTGGGAGGTATGATGGTATAAAAGTGAATACAGGTATGACATTGTCACTTTATATGGATTTTTCGATATTGTGTTTCCTATGATAAGCTCTACTCAGCCACAAACTAGACAAAATAATCCTAAACCTGAACAGCATGAATATTTTTAAGAACTCATATATACGTTAAAGACATACAAGACTGTACATACAACCATAACTTTTTATTATCATCATGAACAATAACTTATCATCATAATAAAATAGCTCCTCTTCAGTTTAACAACACATATTTGGTATTGATTGAAAATTTTGAATCTGCATTTTCAACAGAATTTCTTATTTATATTTTATATTTATGTTCATTCTTCTTCTTCTTCTTCTTATTATTATTATTATTATTATTATTATTATTATTAGCAGTAGTAGTATTAGTAGTATTAGTAGTAGTGGTAGTAGTGGTGGAAATACTAATCACCAATTAATTAATTATATTTTGATATATATTGTGATGTTCTTATTGTCCAGATAGTGAGAAATTATGCGACTAAAGTTTTAACTGATATTGCCCACCCCTACATCAGCATGCTGCCCCCAAACCGGACTGCTATTAATACTCCCCATCCTAACCCAGCCAATCACACCCAGACATCCTGTTTGCTGTGTGAGACTTTTCTTTGAGGCAGACAGACAGAGAGAGAGAGAGAGAGGGGGCGAGAGAGAGAGAAGCAGAGAAAGAGAGAGAACATGTTTCATGTGGTCTGCAGGACTGTGGGATAAACAGTGAAAGTGATGGCCAGGCCGTGTTTTGGATGCTAATTGAAAGAGACAGAGAGCTCAGGCTTCCAGCGGAGCTCACCATGGGCCAGAGAGAGAGAGAGAGAGAGAGAGAGAGAGAGAGAGAGAGAGAGAGAGAGAGAGAGAGAGAGAGAGAGAGAGAGAGAGAGAGAGAGAGAGAGAGAGAGAGAGAGAGAGCAGCTTCTAATGAGAAACCTCCTTTCCCCTTCTTCTTCAGTCTCTCTCTCCTCTTTCACTTTCTCTCCCTATCACCCCTTCCCATTTTCTCCTTCTCTCTCTCTGCCATCCAACTTCCCGTTCGCCTCTCTCTCTCTCTCTCTCTCTCTCTCTCTTTCTCTCTCTCTCTCTCTCTCTCTCTCTCTCTCTCTCTCTCTCTCTCTCTCTCTCTTTCTCTCTCTCTCTCTCTCTCTCTCTCTCTCTCCTGCTCTCATTGCTTTCATTAAGAGCATGCTGTGTGCTGGCGTGCTGCAGGCAGGTAATGAAGTGTGACATGCAGAACTCTCTCACCTGATGAGCTTCAGTGAATGGGAAAAAACACAACTGCAACACGGGTTCAGCTACAGCTCTGAAATTACAATCTATCCATCCAGAAACAAAGACGAATATGGTATTTTTATTGTGGTGCACAGATCATATACATGAGAGTTTACTGTATTTGTAGCAATGCCCTACATGTTGTGTTAGTACGACATAAAGCACTGTACAATGAAAATGTTAGTAAAGCACTAACCTAGCCGGATTAGTTTTACCAAATTTGATAGCCCAGCACAGCCCATATGTTTACTTTGGCATTGCGTTATAGGACATACTCAATAACAATAACGACACACTTACTGTCAGACTGGATTAAAATCACTCCACAATTATTACCATCAGGCTGGAAAAAAAAACTACACACACTGCAGATCTGTACTGGATTAAAATTACCCCACAATTGTTACTGTCAGACTGTAAAAACTACACATACTGCAAGTTCATACTGGATTAAAATCACTCCACAATTATTTCTGTCAGACTATAGAAACTTCACACACAGCAGATTCATACTGGGTTGAAATAACTCCACAATTATTACTGTCAGACTGTAAAACTACACACACTGTAGATTCACACTAGATTAAAATCCCTCCACAATTATTACAGTCAGACTATAGAAACTACTCACACTACAGACTATACTGGACTAAAATCACTCCAAAATCATTACATTCAGATTAAAAAAACTACACAGTGCAGAATCATACTGGGTTAAAATAACTGCACAATAATTACCGTCAGACTGTACAAACTGCACCCAATGCAGATTCACACTGGACCACAATCACTTCACAGTTATCACTGTCAGACTGTAAAATCAACAGACATTGCAGATTCATACTGGATTAAAATTGTGGGTCCCTAAGGTGAACACTTCATATCCAGCACCTTTCTTAGTTTAAACTAATCCAGGTCAAACAGGGTTTAATAAATAAGTAAAAATATGTACCAGATCCCTCATATTGATAGTATTAATACTGTCCTAGTTAAGTCAGGCTACAGAGTCATTCTCACAATTTAGCCCTGCAAAAAGCCCAAACTATGGCTTTTCTCCTGCATCTCTTAAAGGCCCTGCAAGTTGTGTGGGACTTCATCTAAAGTAATCTCTAAAAGTAACTTCTTTCTAGAAACTGCCAGAGTTTTCATGTCACACATCAGAGGGGCATTGAGTCATAGCTAGCTCGTCTGATCTCCCCATCGTCATGGTGATAACTGACACTGCGAGGTGAGCGAGATGAAGGCTGAGCCCAAAGAGAAAAGCAAACCAAAAATGCAAGAAGAATGTATGAAAACTAAGCAAATACATCAGGGAAATTATATTGATGGCACAGACAGTGGAAGCCACATCTACACAGCTTCAAAACAAGTGCATGTACAGGCCTGCTGGGTTAATTGCTGCTGTGTTTGGACTCTAATGTTTAACCTCAGGCCGAGCACAGCGTTCAGCTCTGTCAGAGGTGAAGAACTACAGCCGCGGCAGGCCTGACTGAACCTGTTTCACAACAGGTGGCCTGCAAGTCTAACAGGTGACAGCTGGCTTCAGCTCTGACAGGTGACAGCTGGATTTACCTTTGGCAGGTGACAGGTGGCTTCAGCTGAGGCTAAACAAATCCTGACAAACTCAGTTACGGCAGTTAAGAAAGAGCGGAGTGGAGAACTCAACAATTTCAGTTTTACACAGTGCACAGTTCATTTCTGGTGTATTATACATTCTTTCCATGCTTTTCTTTACAAACCTGTGATGCTCCAGAAATATAGTCATCCAGGTGCCCCTGGTCAAATAATATTTTGTTGATTTTTTTAAGTGAAAACAAATGAACACATCCTCTACAAACACACGTCTACACATTTTAATGCATACTTACACTGTAGTCACTGAATTAAACATACTGGAAAAAATAATAAAACATACAATGAGGCCTGTGCAAAGGTTATGGCACAGGTTCCATTTTATGTCATATTTTTATGAATAGAAATTGTGCACTAAAATTTCCAGACACATGCCTTATTATAACTCATTTTCACGTAGAAAATCAACAAAACATGTAATTTAAGGTGGGAGGTGGGAGAATATTTAAACATGTAGATGTATGTACAAAGATTTGAAGGTTTACTGTTTTATATCGCTGCTGTCGGAGGAAAACCTTGTATATCCATTTTTGTCATTTTTCACTTTTTGATGTAAAATGCCTGTTGCTCTTCACATTGTGGGTAAATTTCATGAATAATAGACCAAAAGAAATGACCCAGAATGACTTGGAAAAAAGTCTGGTTCCATTGACTTACATTCAAAGTAAAGTAGGTTTTTTCCTTCTCCTGTAAAGTTACCATTTTGGAGATACAAGGTTTTCTTCCGACAACAGTAATATATTTAAGCAACAGAACACGAGAGAGAGTGTGTTATCGTGAAATAACATCACGGCTGTGATAGCAATAACATACGACCTCGAGTGTTCTATTGCTTTTATATAACAGTTAAATAAATAAAGTCAGAAATAAATAAATCGGGCCGTGAACGTGGCATTTAATATGTTTTAATGTTGGCAGTTCCTTCCGTCAAATTATCGTTCATTAACAAGCGGTTTGTTGCTACGTCAGAGTAACGAGCTCAACTCACTCGCTGCACAGCCGGCAGTTCATTCTCCAGCTCCACACAGACCAACTGACAGTTTGTGAATTTAGTGTAGTCTCATCTTCAGAGTCTGACCAAATCGGCTGTAGATCAAATGTGATCTTCAAAGTATCCATTTCTGTTTGTGCGCAAAGTAAGAAGTAAAAATGTTCAAATAGGTTGAGCGTCTCCTATCAAAGTCGTTGCTTAGCAATGGTGTCTCACTAACTGTTGTATATATATATATATATACATGTAAACATACGCCTACTCATTCAGACTACTGCAGGTTAGCCATGCATTTTGTGCAAGTTCAGGGGATGAGAAGCAGACATGTTCCCCTGTTGTTTTACAAACTCTCTTTTTTGTGGGGTAGCAGGATAGTCGTACATTGCTTTCATTATTGATAATATTTTCCATTAAGTCTCCCAAACAAGTCATAAAAAAGCTTTTCTGACAATAGCGACAATAGGCAAAAGTAAAATGGAATAAAACAGTTATATTGCATAAAACAAAGCCAGTTTCTTACAAAGCCATAGCTCATAGTCATCTCTTGAGCGCATCAGGCTGATAGCGATTAGTCTGTTTTTGCGCATGCCTGCCTCTTCAGCCCCCACTGACGGAGCAATCAGCACCTTTCTGCGCTGATCTGATGAGTATTGGCAGGTGAGACTGCTACTGCTGCGCCGAGAGATCGCACTACCCGCAGAGAGCAACAGGAGGCGCCTTCAGGCACTGAACCACCATGCAGTTCACATCCACATGTTGTGCAGTCAATAGCTAAGATGTTTTTAACACTTGGATGCACACCGTTTCATCCAAACATGGCTGGCAAACATGGCTGTCTCTTTCCTGCCCTGCTGCTGCTCTAGTGTTCGGGAATTTGTCCAATTTCAAGCCTCTATTCTATTCTAAAACGGAAGATACTGTAATTATCTTGTCTGTTATTGTAAACATTGAGCCGGAATTGTTCCCATTCAAACCTCATTCTATTCCTATCACTGAATGGGTTATTATTGGATCTGTCATTGTACTCTATTGCTTTCGCTGAATAGGTTGTTCATATCATTGCTGTCGTATGAAGACGTCGCATGTACATTTTTTCACAGCATTTAAAAAAGGCACTTGCATTCTACCTGTTTGAATTTTTTTTTGATGAACGGAAGATTAGAGCAGATCCAAAATTACTTTAAACAATACATCCACCCATTTGATCCCACCACAATTGGTTGCTTGCAAAATTCTGAGTCCCACCTTCCTTAATCATTGTTGGCATATCACATTCAGTTCAGGCCACCTGCACTGTAAACTTAAATTATCGCACTGACTTTTCCTTAAGATGTCATGCAAACCCTGTTTACTCGACTTTGTTAGGTTAACTTGAATCAGCCTAGTTAGGTTAACCTCTCATTTAACTGTGCTTTGCTATATCCATCTCCCATACTTTATATTTATTATTTTTATGGATATTTTCATACAACAATAAACAAATTGTTGCATGTCCAATAACTGCATATTGTTTTATCCATTTCATACAGTAATAAACAACTTCATATGACAAGAGCTTTAAGCATCTCTGTCATTCTTTTCATAAACTGCCCTTGTAAACCTGAACATGAAACAAACATGCAAAATGCATCCAAACGTAACATTTTAGCATAAGAAAATAAACGAAAATGACATTACGCAAAGCCAACGAATGAAAAATTAAGATTTAATTAGCAAAAAAAAAAAAAAGATGGGAAGCAAGAGTCTTTTGGGGCAAAAGACTCTTAAATCTGTAGGAATTATCCAAATGAATGAATCTAAACTAGCTTTACCTTAGTAACTAGGGATTATACAAGTAATTGTAGGTTACTAGATTTGCAATAGTATATTTAATATAGTAAACAACCTGCAACAAATTATGAAGTTAGTACAGTCGTTAAGTTTTACAGTGTTTTAGCATCCATAATACTGCATTAACAGACCTTGTTCCCATTAATCAAACCAATCATTTAGTCACTCAAAATTAACGAGATAATTAGAAGGTTGTAGTGATGGAAGTTGCCCCTTCAAATAAACTAATTCTACAGCTAACACTAGAGCTTTTGAGCAATATTAGATGCTGATGAGGACTTGTCATCATGTTTTGAGCTTATAAGGCTCTAAAAGAATTAAAGCATAAACTAATCCCTTAAAATTCCAGGCTTGTCACATACTACCGCATATGCATTAAGAGTAAAGAGCTTTTTGCCTTGTCCTGGAAAGTTACTATTTACATGATAGAACATGAAGACCCAGTAATGATTACATGCAGCATTTTCCATCATGTCATCACGCTGCCTCTATATTTATTCACAGTTCACTATTTTTCAATTCAATTTTTTTTATTTCTTTTGAAATAAGATCTAAATGTAACCAGAAATCAAAATTATTTTTATAAACGTTTCTAAAAAGTACAGGCACCAATTTATAGATAGGGTGGGCTGTTCATCATACATTTTTAGAGTAGCAATGGACACAAAATCAAGACTCTGTTCAAATTGGTGCACAGTAGTTTTGTCTCTTCATCGTTTGTAACACACACAGAAATAATCAGACTTAAATGCTATCCATTCACAAGATACTGAAGTCAAGTAATGCTGTCTCCTCTCTCTTAGATAAGCTGCAAAAAAAAGAAAACTGATTTTCAAGTCCACAGACTGGTACTCCCATTGGATTCTTTCTGTTCTTCTCCCTGCCTGTGTTTAGTAACATTTTTAATAAAATCAGACTTACAAGACCTCAAGGCTTAATGACAGGTCAACCAGTTCAATTTCTCATTTTAACTAGCAAAATCTTCTTACCTGATGTGCCTTCAGTGGAGCTGCCACCTCTCTTAAAGAAACTGAGGAATCGAGTTATATATAATTATGATAATAAAGTTATGATCAACACTGTGACCTTTACACTGACATTAACTTACTATAAACAACAATCTATGGCTAATATTGATTTGAAATACTGCAGAAAACTATGAAAGCAAAGGTATGTGTGTTCCAGTCTAAGTGTGCTGGCTTAATATGGCTGGCACTTTTGTTTGTTTTTGTTTGTGTACTTTTTCTGTGTATGTTCGATGGCCAAGGAGTTTGCCATCTTATCTGCCAAGATGGTGGTCAAGAGTGACTTTCCTCCTGGGCTCAGAGGCTTGAGCAACCCTACGCTGCAGCTACGAGACTGACTGGACCAGCACTTGAGGGATACTACGCTACAGCTATGAAGCTTCCTGGGTCATCTGCTGTAGCTATGCTTTACCACAGTTATGAGGCTGCCTGGTCCATCTGCTTGAGTGATACTATACCACAGCTACGAGGCTAACTGGTCCGGCACTTAAATGCGACAATACCACAGCCTCAAGGCTGCCTGTGGTTGACCAATACTATACTGCAACAACAAGGCTGCCTGGACCAGCACTTTAGCAAAACTAAAAGGCACCTGGAACCAACCGCTTGAGCAAAACTACACTCCAGCTACAAGATCGTTTGGACCGTCTGCTTGATCGACACTACGCTGCAGCCACAAGTCTGCATAGACCATCTGCTTGAGCAACACTACACCTCAGCTAAGAGGCTGCCTGGACTGTCCGCTTCAGCACCACAACATCGCAGCTATAAGGCTGACAGGACTAGCTAGTTTAGCGACTCTACACTGCAGCTATAAGGTTGCCTAGGCTGGCCACTTGAGCAACACTACATTGCAGCTATGAGGCCACTTGAACCGTCTGCTTTAGCAATACAACACTGCAGCTGGACTGGACCAACTTCTGTAGTGACACAGCTACAGGTTATCTGAACTGGTCACTTGAATGATGCTACACTGCAGCTATGAAGATGCCTGGACCAGCTGCATTCGTGACACTACACTGAAGCTACAAGGCTGTCTGGACTGGCTGCTTAAGTGACACTACACCACAGCTTTACTGCTTCCTGTGCTGGCAACTTAAGCGACACTACATCACAGCTACATCACTTCCTGGGCTGGCCGCTTAAGTGACACTACACCATAGCTACATTGCATCCTGGGCTGGCTGCTTAAGCGACACTACACCACAGCTACAGCGCTTCTTAGGCTGGCCGCTTAAGTGACACTACACCACAGTTTTACTGCTTCCTGGGCTGGCCGCTTAAGCGACACGACACCACAGTTTTACTGCTTCCTGGGCTGGCCACTTAAGCGACACTACACCACAGCTTTACTGCTTCCTGGGCTGGCTGATGAAGCGACACTACACCACAGCTACAGCGCTTCCTGCGCTGGTCACTTAAGCGACACTTCACCATAGCTACATTGCATCCTGGGCTGGCTGCTTAAGCGACACTACACCACAGCTTTACTGCTTCCTGGGCTGGCCGCTTAAGCGACACTACACCACAGCTTTACTGCTTCCTGGGCTGGCCGCTTAAGTGACACTATACCACAGCTTTACTGCTTCCTGGGCTGGCTGATGAAGCGACACTACACCACAGCTACAGCACTTCCTGCGCTGGTCACTTAAGCGACACTACACCATAGCTACATTGCATCCTGGGCTGGCCGCTTAAGCGACACTACACCACAGCTACAGCGCTTCTTGGGCTGGCTGCTTAAGTGACACTACACCACAGTTTTACTGCTTCCTGGGCTGGCCGCTTAAGCGACACTACACCACAGCTTTACTGCTTCCTGGGCTGGCCGCTTAAGCGACACTACACCACAGCTTTACTGCTTCCTGGGCTGGCTGATGAAGCGACACTACACCACAGCTACAGCGCTTCCTGGGCTGATCACTTAAGCGACACTACACCACAGCTACAGCATTTCCTGCGCTGGTCACTTAAGCGACACTACACCACAGCTACAGCGATTCCTGCGCTGGTCACTTAAGCGACACTACACCACAGCTACAGCGCTTCCTGCGCTGGTCACTTAAGCGACACTACACCACAGCTACATTGCATCCTGGGCTGGCTGCTTAAGCGACACTACACCACAGCTACAGCGCTTCTTGGGCTGGCCGCTTAAGTGACACTACACCACAGTTTTACTGCTTCCTGGGCTGGCCGCTTAAGTGACGCTACACCACAGCTTTACTGCTTCCTGGGCTGGCCGCTTAAGCGACACTTCACCACAGCTACAGCACTTCCTGAGCTGGCTGCTTAAGCAACACTACACCACAGCTACAGTGCTTCCTGGACTGGCTGGTTAAGTGACACTACACCACAGCTACAGCACTTCCTGGGCTGGCTGCTTAAGCGACACTACACCACAGCTACAATGCTTCCTTCCAATAAGTGTGTCATGGGATTGTCCAAAAAGTAAAATGAAAACAATGGGAGGAAACAGGTTAATGAACACTACGTATAGATTTTTTCTCCCTTTCCCTATAAAGTTTTTGTCACGACAATTACAATGTGCATTTGTTATTGGTTAGAGAGACAGAGTGAAAGAGAGAGAGAGAAATGTTTGTCTACATAATGAACAGCGTTACTCAATACAGAGTCTACATTTTAAATTACATTTGACTGAGAATGAATATTAAGTAATTTAGAGGCACTACACTGTGAAGAAGAGCAGAGAATAACCTCCCTTAATTAAAGAATAGATTGCTGCTGTCTTATGGAATGAATTTCTGCTGTCTTATGGAATGAATTGCTGCTTGACTTAAATGCCCAGGGAAGTACAGCGTATTGAGAAATACAAAAAAAAAAAAAGGTTGAAAATGGTGCACTTATCTGTAATGTGCGCTCACTAATAAGGGTCCGCACTTTCGCTGGCCAGAAAATGGCCTCTCGTCCCATTTTCAGCAGCCCTTTTGAAAAATGCATGAGACTTATTGGCTCCGGGGCTTCTGTTGCTCACTACAAAAGTCCATTGGGCAGCATGTTTATTAAGCTGCTTTATTTGTCTGAGATGCTGGACCAAAGCCATTCTGCGGTCAGTAGCAGCGTTTCTGTCTCGTTTGGCTAGAATCCCAATGTATGTCCGACTGTGGTCTAGTCTGGACAGATTTTGCTTGTTGCTTGTGGCCAGTGTTATTCATTCTAATGGATACATGAGAAGAGCCCCAGCACAAGAACAACTTTGTTGAATGGCCTGGACAAGACCATTAATCTTACCTTGATCATTTGATCTGTGAAAGTGGACCTCTGTTTTGATATTTATGAACAGATTATTCAAGCTATTTTAGTAAAAGAACATGGTAAATTCAGAGACTGACCACAATGACATCATTAACTTTTTTAACACAAGCTGACATTTTTATTTGTTTTTGGATCTACTCTGTCCAGGCATCGGGTGTCTTTTAAAAGACCTCCAAGGACATGTTTTGACCATATGTAGAGCTTCAAATTAAAAATATATCCATGGGAAATAGTGGCACGCTGCTAAATTGAATCTATCCTCTACAGACGAGTGGCTTGTGGGGCTGCTCCAGAGTGTCCTACTCTACTGGCAGTGTTTTACAGTGGAGATTATATAATGCCTAAATTAGCTGAATTCACTAATTAGAAGGAGCGCCTGGATACTTCTGGACATATAGTGTTGCTGGATCAGTCAGTGTCCAACTGGGTGTAATCCTAGAGCAATATGCAGTGATGAATGGAGGCCAATGGGCTGAGACAGGTGTCATTTGGCAGCTTTGCTTTTCTATTGCTCCTGCTGGGGTCACTTAGCTGCTGTTGCTGGGAGAGAAGCAGGTCATTGAGCAGTGCTCTTTAGCAGCAGGACAAATGGTCATCCGTGCAGCTGCATTCTCACGGTCTTATTGGCCTTTAGAGCCCAGGCGCTACACACATTTTGTCCTGTTTTTCCTTCCTTATCTCTCATTATATATCTCTTCATCCTTCCTTCCCATCCTCTACCTTTGTTTGTCATTTTCCTTTGTCATCTATGCTCTCTCTCTCTCTCTCTCTCTCTCTCTGTATGTCTCTCTATATCTCTCTTTCCTCCTCTATCACTCCATCTCTCTCCCGGAATGTCAGCCGGTGATAGATGTTCATACTGCTTTTGTTGGGCTGATGATCCGAATGGATAATGATCGCTCTCCACATGGCTTCTGTTCCGACGCCCAGGAGAGGGCCTGCAGCCAAATCGATCCGGACGCTCCGTCAAAAAGGAAAAGAACGCAAGAGCGAGAAATAAAGGAAGAGGAAAGATAAAAGATTGAGATTCCACACTCGACACTTGTAAGACTGAAGATAACACAGCTTGTGGAGTGCACAAACACACAGAGGAGTGCTAACGCAGCTCATTCGCTCCACATATATAAAAGCTCTTTCTCTTTAAGACTCCTAGGTGCCCCATGGCATATACGCCTGGTAACGTGTCTTCTTACATTCTGACTAATTATTGCTCACTCATAACTCACCGAGACAAGCAAAGATGTTCTGTGGAACATGTGGATACTACATTTTCGGCCACGGTTGATTCTGTAAGCAGAAGTCATATCTTCATATCAAAACAGAAAAAAGCAGACTTGAACTTTTCAATGTAGAAAGTGAATTGAATATGAACTTAATACATGTGACCACGCTTCGTTTATTTCACTTCCAGTCAAACCAGACTTTAAGTATTTTGTGCACTGGGACTCCTAACAACCATGCAAGACCTGGTCTATGAAGCTTAGAAGACAATTCAATGCTATAGAACTGAAAGGATGTGTAGCTGCCAAGAAGTTGTTACTGAAACAAAGAAAATTTGCAGAACATTCGTAAATCAAGCAAAGAAGCTGCTGATGTTCTCAATAACAATGGACTGACCACCCCAAAGTCCAGATCTCAACATCACAGAATTTGTTTGGGATTACTTGGATTGTGAGAAATAGAAAATATATCCAAATTCTAAGACTGAACTTTGGAAATGGAAGCGGTAATAAAGGCAAAGAGTGGACACATGTACACCATATTACCAAAAGTATTCACTCATCCAAATCATTGAATTCAGGTGTTCCAAACACTTCCATGGTCACAGGTGTATAAAACAAAGCACCTAGGCATGCAGACTGCTTCTACAAACATTTGTGAAAGAATGCGTCGCTCTCAGGAGCTCAGTGAATTCCAGCGTGGTACCATGATAGGATGCCACTTGTGCAACAAGTCCAGTCGTGAAATTTCCTCACTACTAAATATTCCACAGTCAACTGTCAGTGGTATTATAACAAAGTGGAAGCGATTGGGAATGACAGCAACTCAGCCAGGAAGTGGTCAGCCACGTAAAATGAGAGAGCGGGGTCAGCGGATCCTGAGGCACATAGTGTGCAGAGGTCGCCAACTATCTGCAGAGTCAATCGCTACAGACCTCCAAACCTCATGTGGCCTTCAGATTAGCTCAAGAACAGCATAGAGAGCTTCATGGAATGGGTTTCCATGGCTGAGCAGCTGCATCCAAGCCTTACATCACCAAGCGCAATGCAAAGCATCAAATGCAGTAATGTAAAGCCCGCCACTGGACTCTAGAGCAGTGGAGACGTGTTCTCTGGAGTGACCAATCACGCTTCTCCGTCTGGCAATCCGATGGACGAGTATGGGTTTGGCGGTTGCCAGGAGAATGGTACTTGTCTGACTGCATTGTGCCGAGTGTAAAGTTTGGTGGAGGGGGATTATGCTGTGGGGTTGTTTTTCAGAAGTTGGGCTCGGCCCCTTAGTTCCAGTGAAAGGAACTCTTAATGCTTCAGCACCAAGAGATTTTGGACAATTTCATGCTCCCAACTTTGTGGGAACAGTTTGGGGATGGCCCCTTCCTGTTCCAACATGACTGCGCACCAGTGCACAAAGCAAAGTCTATAAAGACATGGATGAGCGAGTTTGGTGTGGAAGAACTTGACTGGCCTGCACAGAGTCCTGACCTCACCCGATAGAACACCTTTGGGATGAATTAGAGCGGAGACTGTGAGCCAGGCCTTCTCGTTCAACATCAGTGTCTGACCTCACAAATGCGCTTCTGGAAGAATGGTCAAAAATTCCTATAAACACACTCCTAAACCTTGTGGAAAGCCTTCCCAGAAGAGTTGAAGCTGTTATAGCTGCAAAGGGTGGGCCAACATCATATTAAACCCCATGGATTAAGAATGGGATGTCACTAAAATTCATACGCGTGTGAAGGCAGACGAGCAAATACTTTTGGCAATATAGTGTAACACATGATTAATTTAATTCTTGAGTCAGAATTTTCTGTAAAAAATATTTTATGCTTTATTTCCTGGTGCTGAAAAAGGAATAACTTCTCCTTAGCAGCTGTTTTAAATGAAAATTAAATAAATTAAGTTTGCTCTCTAACATTTGCGCAATACTGTATCACATTACATATTTATGAAATTACATTTTAATAGTAGTGCAAAATGACAGTTGAGACTCAAATCACCCCCGAAAACATGAAGAGGCCCCTTTGTTATTATGCCTCTATGCTTTTTATTAAACAGTCATGTTTCACGTTGAAAATGTATCTTTTAACTTTGCATGTAGTTAAAAATTCGACATCTCTTTGGTATTTGTATAATTTGATATGTCATTATTCTAAATGATTTAAAAAAAATGCTCAAAGTTTTGTGTATTACTATTAAGCTTTATAACCTGTCTGTCAAGCACTATTATCATTCAGTGGAGTCAGTTGTAACTGTTCTTACTGTTATTTGGTGCTGATATCAAAATACTGATAATGCACCACATGATCATATCAAACAATATAATTTTAACCAGCTGACCTCAACTGACACATTACTATAGAGAAAATTAAACCAAAGATTGTCTCTTGGCAGTTAAGAAGGACCTGGGCCTCAATCACCAATATCCTCCTAAGTTTTTTTTATGAAATTTGTTCTTGACAAAGGTCCAAAGAAAAAGTCTATGTCAGATTAATGACGTGTTCTTAAACCACAGAACTGTTCACACCTTTGTGCTCTTGAGTGTGTGCAGATTCTTTTTTTTTTACCAAATCTCACGAAATCATTAAGAAATCATTGGTGAACGTCAGAATCTTCGTAAAACCTGCGTAAGTGGGTTTTAAGAAGAAATTTCTTCATAAAAATGGTTGGTGAATGAGGCGCACTCTCCTGATTGAGTTTAAAAATTCTAAAATGTTTTTCAGCTCTGACAACAACCAAACCTGAGCTTTGCCAAGCTTAACGTTGCTTATTTGCTGGTATCCAATTAACAAAATAAGCTAGCTGGTGGTTTGAGCGGTTTGTCAGCATCTGTTAGCCTGCTGTTAAGAGAAACCCTACTTAATAATGTTGCTGTATAGTAGACTCTATAAAAATGTGTTTAGTGTAAATTATATTTTTAGTAATATTTTATTATTACATTGAAACACTTTGCGTGACTGTCAAATTGTATTTCATGCAAACTTGCAACTTACAACTACTCTCTTAAAACATGATGGTTCCTGGCCTGGATCTTGGCTTGGATGTACAGACATAAGAATAAAACTTTAATTGGTATAGAATACAACCTTGCTGCCTCTTTAAACTTTAAACTTCAAAAAACTTCTTACTAGCACATCTCAGTTACAAAAAATATCCTTCTTTAGGAAAATAGCAGTGTTTTTTATATGGAATCACTCCAAAGAAGCCTTTATTTTTGAGTTACATGCAAATATAGCTGCTTGAAACCTACCTGAAACTAAGTTGCACTTGAGTTGCATGTGAACTCATTTGAATCAAAATTTTGTGAAACAGTCATGAAAAAGCCAATGAAAATATAGTTGGAAAAAATATGAATACATGAATGCTGCAAATATGTTAATTACACTTCACAGAGGCCTTTTTATATTGAGAATGACACGGTGTATCAAGGAATAAGAGCTGCTAATGTGGCTATGTAGTGGAGTTATCGAAAGAGTTGTGCTCAACTTTGACTGTTTTTAATTACCCTGTGTAGTAGCCATTGAGTTGCATGCCACTCAAAATGATATTGCAGGCAGTTCAAAACATGCAACTGGTTGCATGAAACTTCACCGTGTAAAGCCAGCTTAAGGGTAAAACTTGTGTTAGACATAAAATCCTTATTCAGTGTTTATAAAGCCTGTGTGAGCTGCGGTTGCGTCTCACTCACAGCAGGGTGATGGTGAGGATGATTCTGGTGGGTGCGTGTGGGGCTATACTGCACGCTGGCTGAGTTATGTTCACTAGCTCTGGGGCGCATGTTCCTCCTCTCATGGTAAAATCCAATAAGGCTGAGGATTAGGCTGGAGATGGATGGCGCTCTTACTGCAGGCTGACTGATCCCTCTCATCTGCTACCGAGAAATGTGCGCTTTGCATCGCCTTACATCCAGCGGCAGCCTGATTTGCAGTCACCTCCACCATCCGTCCCTTTCTTCCCCCTCTCGCTGTCTCTCTCTCTCTCTCTCTCTCTCTCTCTCTCTCTCTCTCTCTCTCTCTCCCACTCGTTTCTGCTCTGTCTGTCCCTCTGAAATATTCCTCTCCTGTTTCGCCTCCTTTCATCTTCTCGGAGTTTCCGCCTGATTGTTCATCATCGTCACTCGCGTCCGCGTGCGTCACAGAAGTCTCCGGACCCCCAGGGAGGGAAAGCCTGAATTAAAAACAGCCCAGGAGTCTGCGGTCGAGGGATGGAGTGGAATTCGCTCGGCAGTTAACGGAGACCACAGAGACCGTTAATGATTTAAAGTGCTTACAAACCGCCGCTCCAGAGAGACAACAGCTTCACCCCTCGCCATTGTGAATACAAAGAGGGGACACTGGAAGAAAGCAATGCATTATACTGACTTGATTAAGATGTGTACACCATTTACATATGAATAAAATATATCAACACAATTTTCTCGTTTAGTTTACTTACTTCTGCCAACGATTGTGTTGATGTAGTATACATTATCTGTCCAGAAGTATGCCAGATATTGAAGCATGATTTGTAATTCCAAAGAACATATTTCCACTGCTCCAGAGTCCAGCGGCGGCATGCTTTACACCACTCCAGCCAACACTTGGCATTGCGCATAATGATCTTAGGCTTGTTTGCAGCTGCTCAGCTATAGAAATCCATTTCATGAAGCTCCTGATGTTCAGTTATTATGCTGAGGTTGCTTCCAGAGGCAGTTTGGATCTCTTTAGTGATGCAACAGAGGATAGACACTGTGCGCTTTAGCACTCGGTGGCTCTGCTCTGTGAGTTTGTGTGATCTACTGCTTCATAACTGAGCTGTCGTTGCTTTTAGAGGCTTCCATTTCACAATAATAGCACTTACAGTTGACTGGGGCAGATCTAGCAGGGCAGAAATTTCACAAATTGGCTTGTGGCAAGGGTGGCATCCTTTGAAGTGCCAAGTTTAAAGTCACTGAGCTCTTCAGTATGGCCCATTCTACTGCCAGTGTATGTCTATGGAGATTGTGTGGCTATGTGCTTAACGTTATACACCTGTTAGAAACGGGTGTGGCTGAAACACCTGAACTCAATTTAAACTCATTTAAACCTAGGACAGTGGTCTGCATATATATGCCCATATAATGTATTTTGCTCATGTAGAAATTAAACACATTTGTACATCAAGTTAAATTAAAATACCACTTTTCCAGTGGACAAATTGCAGTAGCCTCTTTCTGCAAGCCCTTAGTGGCCATTCCACAGTCAGAATGGAAATCGACTCAGACATTTTTGATTAATATAATCTAATACATGTTTCCTCCATAACTCCATAAAGTGTTAGCAGATTAACTGTTGGTAAGGACACTGTGTGTGAAATTTTGTGACTCTGTGTTGAGCTGCTAGTGAGCAATGAGGAGTAACCCTGCGTTCACACCTGCAGCGATGCGACACAGCAAAGTGGTCAGAGATAATTTATTTTTAATGATAGCCGGTGATTTCCACCGACAGGAGGCAGCGCAACTGTTGGTGACGCGAAGGAGATGGAGTCAGTGATGCGACAAGGTTGAACAAAATTTTACTTTATGCAAATAATGACAATCACTAATAGGAATTGAGCATTCAGCAGCGTAGTACAGCTTTATCTCTGCCACTGTGAAATGGTACACTACATTTTTGGTTTCTAGATAATTGTTCCTACTAGAGATGGAATAATGGTGGCAGTGCTTTCGCCGCATTACCAAATACTGTTTTCCTCACATACTGACTGCACATACACAGGGATTTAATAATAATAAAAAAACTAAGCACACAATCAATTTCTCACCAGGATTTTCAATTTTAGCGGGAACATGTCTGATTTATGCTTGGCATCTGTGAAACCATGGCAACCAGTCATCAGCTGGAGTTCAGAAATGGACAAAGGTAATGAGTGATCAGTGATTTGGGCAACAAGAGGCGAAAAGAAAATTATGGAAAGTTATGGAAATTTTAGCTATGGTGAATCAATCCATTCAGTTGTGATTCTTTTAAAAAACGATTCAGTGCATTGTGAAAAATCACTGATTTGACTCTGATCTGTTACTTTCGTTCACTCATAAAAACTAAGTTTATTTCTACATTTCAAAACAAGCCGGAGACTTTTATTTTGGCCATGATTATAATTGACATTAAACTAACAGTCCAAAAAAGATGCAGCTGATTCATCACCTTCAAATTAATATTTACACCCCAGAACAGCTTAAAATAATAATGGAGAAAAGATATTTGAATCTACTTATTATCATTTAATTAAAAAGCCCTGATAAGACCTCAGTATGCTTACTGTTCTTGGGTATTTTTTTCTTTTAATAAGCAACTGTCAGTTTATATGAATATTGTATATTCTATATATAATGTATTTGTATGAAA
>NW_023494789.1:11055051-11297551 GCF_904425465.1 Colossoma macropomum
AGTTCATTTTTATTTGCAGTTTGTTAGGTCTTCTCAGCCACCATACAAACCACATAAGTCTTACAATGCAAATTAGCAATCATTCCTTGTTAGCCACATTAGCCTTCAGTGAAACTAAAGAAGCTAACTTCAAACACCAAACGTCTTTGCAGATGAACTACATCTGGAGTAAGGCAGAGGCTGTGTAATCTTTTATTATTTATTACATTTTCCTTGCCTGAATTCTTCCTTTAATGTGGCTTGCGTAAAGATAAAGATACATTTGAAGACGCAAACTGAATCCAGTGTGTGTGTCTTCTGAGTGCAGTTGTAGGGGGAATAAAGGGCTTTCTTTACTTTTAAAAGGGGTCAAATCGGTTCACGTAAGGGTGCAAATTCTTCAGCCTCGCAGTTTATATTTCTCAGGCTTCTTTGCCATTCTGAATCACAATCCATCTAGTGTTTAGCTGTTGAATCACTTTAAGGCTTGACCTCTAACTCTGCTCTCTGCTCTGATCCAACCCAAACTTGCAGAGAGGAGAGTCAGAGAACAGATAGAGATCAGCCAGCTTCAGGCCGTTCTATAAAGTGTTACGGTTTATATCAAACCCATCTGGACTGTTTTACAGGCAAAACACTGGTGGAAAATCAGACCGTGAAGCAGTATATGGAGCGTCCCAGAGAGAGACAGAGTGAGAGAATAGCACTCTATAAATTCCCCCTCCTGTCCTGTTAGTTAGGCATGGATATAGTGCAGGATTATGAGGAGCTCTTTGAATGTCACATAAGACATCTGCAGTTTGTGTTGCAAATTGGTGATAAAGAAATAAATCAATTTTGGTGCAGTTGGCAAGCTAGCTACTCGCTAGCAAACTTGCTAACCAAAAACAGTAAAACATTAAAGATGACTCAACATTAGCCTCCTAACTGACTCTCTTTTATGTGTTTATTTATTGAAAGTGAGGAAGAAATATTGAGTGTCGTGCAGTGAACTGTTAAAATATTCCATTCTGGATCTTCAGTGCTGCTATATGAAGCTCTGCCCCTTCAGAAGTCAATGAAATCAAAGCAGCTGTGCTATTGGTCAGTGATGTGAATCTGTACATTAAAGTTCACGAAAGTTGAAGTCGATGTGAAGTTTCACATGCAAAATTCATTTTGTGGCCAGTTTCTCCAAAATAAAAGCACTTTTGCAGGCAAAGTTTTGCTACAAAACACTAGGGTGACTAGGCCTTAATGCTGTGTATATACAGATGAGATAAGATCCTCAGTGGTGATGATTCCAACCACACAAATGCTTGGACACCTGGGAGATTTGAGGCCCTTCTTTTGGCCACTGAATAAATGTATTCTTCTGTTTTTGAAGCATACTAGCTAGCTATAGCTTATTGCCTTTAGCAACACACACACACAAATGTCAAACACCAACATTTTTGGTTGAGTTGCTCGCTGCCTTACCTGACAAGCCTTTTTTAACCATTACAAGTCACATTTATTGCTATGTTATTATAAATTCTGTGGAAAGTGCAGATTCTAAACTTTCAATCCACACCACATTTGTGTGTTCAAATAGGAGACATTTCATTAAGATTTAAATTAAGTTAATTTTTATGTATAGTCTTGTTTTATGGGAATACAATGCACTTTTTCATGATATTTTCACAACTTTTCGTCTTTTTTACAATAAACTGAATGAAAAATGTGATTCATTAAATGAACTTTTTTAATATTTAATTACTTAATTACACTTTCAAAGCCCTCTTTATTAATGTCACCTTTTACAATAATATAACCAAGTCTCAGCATGTATATTAGGGATCCTCCGAAAGTTGCCAATTTTGCCACTGGATGGCAGTAGTGAGCCAAACTCGAACAACAGCAACACCCCACCCCCTGCACTCCCCCACCACCCCTCCCAACCTGCAACTCAAATCCAGCAAAACAAAAACCACTTCCTCTTGATACTTCTACTTTTCATAATCCGTCTCTGGTGGTTTGAAGCACGTTAGCCTTCTTCTGATTAGTCACAGTTCCTAGGATGTCTGGAAAGACAGTAAGAGCCCTTTCATCAGTTGTATCATAGTGAAAGTAAGCAGACTAGTTTTCTGTGTAAAATCTGCAGCCCTGCAGAGCAAACTCCAGCCTCATGCTGCTCTGCTGCTGGTTTAGCTGGTCACCCAGCATGGTCCTGCTGATTGACCAACATACCAGCATCCAGAACACAACATATGATGGTTTTGCTGGCATGACATCATCCATTGCTGCTGATCACCATGCCAGCATCCAAAACACAACATATCGTCACTGCTGGGGGGAAAACCTTGTAACTCCATTTTAAATAATCTGCTATTTTTTCATTATGTCAAAATTCCAAGACGGATCTCAGATAGCAAGCATATATCGGTCTGCTGGTTTGTTGACTGAATTCCACTGCTGTTCCACCCTTGGACCACCTACGTTACTGTCCTGCATAACATCTAACTATTTTTTATTCTCCTCAAACAGATTTTACATGCACTAAGACTTTTATTTTAGAATATAAACGATAAATATTACAAATTACTGAAAGGGAAAAAATAATGACTAGACTTGATATAACATGATTTTGTTGATAATGTTGTTGCTGACACTGTGCCAGATTGTTTACAGCTGTATAATCTGCTGTATTTATAATATTGCATGGAAAATTATTTACAAAGAACAACCAAAGAAAGAAATAAATGAAAAGTAAGTAAATTAGACTGTGAGAGGAAAATGAACAACTAAAAGGGGCATTTTGTTTAATACTCTGCTTAACCACCAGTAGGCCGCAGGGAAATTGTTTAGCAAAAAGCCAGTGGGCCGCCAGATTTGCCATTGGCCTGCTATCCTCTTGCTGTATGGTCCAAAATGACCTGGAATGAATAATTTCTCTATTAACTTCCATTAAGTTTAAGAATGTTTTGCCTTTTGTTTCCCTTTTTGGAGATATAAAGTTTTGTTCTGAAAACAATGATATATAATGATATTTGCTGGTGACCAGCTGTGCCTGGTCTTTCTTCTCCTCATATCTCATATCTTTCTTCAGCTCATATCTCATATCTTTCTTCAGCTCATATCTCATATCTTTCTTCAGCTCATATCTTTATTCACCTCGTATCTCATATCCTTTTTCACCTCATATCTTTTAGCTGTGAGTCTGAGAAGCGTTTGTTTGCTGGTACTAAATGGGTGAAGACTTAGCTGACCACAGTGTGCTACATTACACTGTAACTTAATGATACTGCTGCCACCATCAGGTACAAGGAAAAACTGCAGTATATTGTCTGGCGGGCCACTTATAACACACTCTAACACAGAAGCCACAGGTTAATTAAAAACGGTCCCTGGGCCACATTTGGCTCTGGGGCCAGACTTTGGACAGCCCTGTGTTATTTAAAGCTGTATTGAAAATGACAGGCAAAACAAGAGGTTTTATTCATTTCCTGCATTTCTACCAATGCACACCAGCCAACAGGCTTTTTTACGTATGTAATGTTAATGTGAGCAACCTTACCAATGGTCAGCTTGCTAATTAGTTGGCCAACATTCGCCCAAGCTGGGGATTCTTCTGTGGGGCTGGACGCTACTGATTTTGATTTTTTTTTTCTTTCTTTCTTTTTTTATGCAAGTTGAACAGACTGCCTCAGTCTGTTTGTCCACTGGTGACAGTCAGGCTGGTGTTCCATTGATCCGCTCTCAGCAGTTGAACACACACATACACTCCTTTACCTCAGTGGTGATGATTCCAACCACACAAATGCTTGGACACCTGGGAGATTTGAGGCCCTTCTTTTGGCCACTGAATAAATGTATTCTTCTGTTTTTGAAGCATACTAGCTAGTTATAGCTAATTAACAAGTGGTGTGTGAGGAGAATCTGTCTGTCTGCCCCACTATTTATTAAGCACTAGTGGGTGTCTTTTGTGCATTGGAAGCTGAGCAGTTCTAATTATAAACAGCTACATCCTGCATACATCACACTTCTGCCACACCAGAGACATTATGTCACAAAATAAATGAAAAAGCAAGTAACACTCAACATGGCATCTAATTGGAGGAGGAAATCCCACCTTTCATTAAAACGTCACTACATCCCTCTGTTTTCTCACAGTCACTAAATCAAACAAAGTCTTACAGTCTCTATGTTGTCATGTCTAGCTGTAAATAGTAGCATTATTAAACTTCTCTCTGCATCGTTTAACCAGAGAGGATTAGTGAAGTGAGAGCCGCCATGACAAAATATTTCCGTGAATGTGGTCACGTAATCACTGGTTTAACAGAGCAGCAATGGAGGGTCACCCGTTTTCAGCCTCCCTCATAAATCTTCCTTTGGTCAACCATGCAAACACACCCATGTGGGTCCAGTGTGGGATCACTGTGGGCTAAAAATTGAGCCCAGTGGGTCTGGTGGGACCCCAGTCAATCGTTAAACCAGGGGAACATGCAGGCCCCAGTGTCAGTGCCCCAAGGTCTCAGCCCACTCTAAGCCTTGATATTAGGGCTTAGTGTGGGCCACCAGCATGGGACCCTAATGTGGGGCTCCGCACATGCCCCACGTTTCACAACAGACTGGGGCCCCACTAGATCCACTGGGCCCACTGCCCTATGGGCAGCCCACTTTAAGACCTCATTTAAGGCTTTGTGTGGGCATGGGGCCTTTACACGGGGCCTCCATGTGCAACCGGTTTCACAATTGACTGGGGCCCCACTGCCGGAAGCCCACACTAAGCCCTAATATGAAGCCTTAACTTCTCAGTGCGACCAGTTAGAGAGCTGTTGTCGTGTCTGGTAGTTCCCTCCAACGTGGACAAAAGGCTGTTTTACCTTGGCCTTTTTATACATTTTGTATGACCCTGCGTGTCTGCAGAGAAGCAGAGAAGAAGCAGATCCTTATAGGTAGTGTTGGGCGAGGGAAGCTTGACGCTTCATCACACATCACACAAAAAGGATAGACTAAAGAAACTGGCATGTATTATGCTTCATTTTGGAGGAGAAAAGTCCACCAGGTTTAATTCTTCATAGTCAACCCAAATATTTAAAAATCACATCAGCAACCTTGGCAACTGCCTTGAACAGCACAACTAGCAAAGAGACACAACATCATATTTCTAACGCAAATTACTCATCAAGCCACAGTACTGATGCTAATATTACTCATCATCTGTTTATTAAGATTGTAATGCAAACCTCAGTGATAACAATGTCCAGGAGGAGACACACAGCAGTCAATTCATATTTATCTTCTTTTAAGAGGTTTTTTATTTCATAGTTTCATTACTGCATTTACAAGTGCTTTACAAGTGCTTTATAAGTGCTCTGGCCACCTTGTATTTATCCTCATTGTCCATTAAATCAGGGTCCAATTACAGATGATCAAAGTTTTGATGTAAATGTCCCACATTTACTCTCAGGTTCAGTTTTACCCGCCCTTTTTTTTTTTTCACGTTAGCCTTCTTCTGATTAGTCACAGTTCCTAGGATGTCTGAAAAGACAGTAAGAGCCCTTTCATCTGTTGCATCGTAGTGGAAGTAAGCAGTGACTAGTTTTCTGTGTAAAATCTGCAGCCCTGCAGACCAAACTCCAGCCTGATCTCATGCTGCTCTGCTGCTGGTTTAGCTGGTCACCCAGCATGGTCCTGCTGATTGACCAACATACCAGCATCCAGAACACAACATATGATGGTTTTGCTGGCATGACATCATCCACTGCTGCTGATCACCATGCCAGCATCTAAAACACAACATATTGTCACTGTCGGGGGGGAAAACCTCGTAACTCCATTTTAAATAATCTGCTATTTTTTTCATTATGTCAAAATTCCAAGACGGATCTCAGATAGCGAGCATATATCGGTCTGCTGGTTTGTTGACTGAATTCCACTGCTGTTCCACCCTTTGACTACCTACGTTACTGTCCTGCATAACATCTAACTATTTTTTATTCTCCTCAAACAGATTTTACATGCACTAAGACTTTTATTTTAGAATATAAACGATAAATATTACAAACTACTGAAAGGGAAAAAATAATGACTAGACTTGATATAACATGATTTTGTTGATAATGTTGTTGCTGACACTGTGCCAGATTGTTTACAGCTGTATAATCTGCTGTATTTATAATATTGCATGGAATGCAATTTAATGATACTGCTGTCACCATCAGGTACAAGGAAAAACTGCAGTATATTGTCTGGCGGGCCACTTATAACACACTCTAACACAAAAGCCACAGGCTAATTAAAAACGGTCCCTGGGCCACATTTGGCTCTGGGGCCAGACTTTGGACAGCCCTGTGTTATTTAAAGCTGTATTGAAAATGACAGGCAAAACAAGAGGTTTTATTCATTTCCTGCATTTCTACCAATGCACACCAGCCAACATGGCTTTTTTACGTATGTAATGTTAATGTGAGCTACCTCACCAACGGTCAGCTTGCTAATTAGTTGGTCAACATTCGCCCAAGCTGGGGATTCTTCTGTGGGGCTGGACGCTACTGAGTTTTCTTTTTTTCCTTTCTTTTTTTTTGCAAGTTGAACAGACTGCCTCAGTCTGTTTGTCCACTGGTGACAGTCAGGCTGGTGTTCCATTGATCCCCTCTCAGCAGTTAAACACACACATACACTCCTTTACCTCTTTTAAACCTGCACCTAGAAAGCTTCAACAAAAAATGAACAAAGAGGAAATTCTATCATTTCCTCTCAAGTCAACGCTGTGACTGAGTTCTCTTGTTTCTTTCTTTCTTTCCAATTAAGAAGAATATTCCTAGAAATAGGCAGCCTGAACAATTTTAAAACATATTTATTTTTTAACAATATAAAACCATTTTACATGGATTGTAGTTTCTTTAAACACTACAATATTATAAAAGACAACATTTGCCATGTATCTGTCTCTACAGTAGAATATTAGAGCATATCTACAGTCCAGTGTAAGGAGTCTGACCACATGTCAAACGGCTGTTTGATTTGAGAAGGTTAGCCGCTGGAAGAGAATGGTGTCAGTATGAAAACATAATATTAACACTGATAGTCTGTCTAATACTGATTTTTATCTTCCCCACTTTTGGATATTTACACCTTCTTATGCCAAATCTAGTATTAAAGGGGAATTTCAACCATTCTTTTTAAATTTCTGCATAATTAAATAGTTAAGATATAAGCAAATCGCTCAGTGTTGTGTGATATGAATTGCTTCATTACAGAGAAATTTAGTGAGTCAGAATTGTTCATAATGGTGCTGATAGGAACCAGGCGTCTGAAGTGTTTTCAGGCCCTTACAAGGCCCTGGTCCCTATCACCACCATTATAAAGAAATCGGTAAGTTTATCTACAGTGAACCATTTCACATCAAACCACTCTGAATGACTATTTACATCTCAGCCATCGAATTAAGTGGAAATTCTGAAAAACTGGTTCTCCTTAATGAAACAGTTAGGATGTGAGCTTATGCTAAAAATAGGCTGCAATCGCTTCTCAAAAGTTCATCAGCCATAGAAGTCCATTGGAAACTTTCATCAATGAGTGCAGTGGTATCTCTTTGTTTGTAATCACTCCTGTTGTGTCAGTCAAGCCTGTTCTTCAGGTGGAGATGAGCTGTTTTATCCAGCCACTGAGTCTGGTGATGCGAGTGTAAACTCCGTAATAATCCGGCCGGCCACAGCCGCGACCCCAGCTGACCACACCGGCCAGAAACCAGCGTCCAGACGGCTCCTGACACACCAAAGGGCCTCCAGAGTCTCCCTGAATAGAAAGAGAGAGAGAGAGAGACAGAGGGAGAAGGAGAGCGAGTGAGGGAGGGTAAGAGAGAATGGAAGAGAGAGAAGGAAGAGGGGGAAAGAGAAATATAAAGATAGAGAAAAAGAGAGAAAGAAGGAGGGAAATTGAGTTTTATATGAAGCTATGACAGTGTTTCCTGAAGGTCACAGAGCCCCTGTAAACTATTTCATGTTTTCAGTCTGTTTTTTGTTCTCAAATGACCAAACGACCCCTTCATCTCAAAGGTTCTGGGTCACAGTAAGTGAAGAAACATCAGAGGCCTAGTGACACTTGCATGCCATGGAGAGATACATATTTTGTTTTCCCAGTGCAAAATCTATTTGAAAATTGTACGTAAGCCTATCACAATTATTACGTAATCACCCGATTTAAGCTGATCATAATGATTTATTATTTTCTACAGTCATTAACAATAATATGTTTATGTCACAAAAAACAGAATGGAAGCCGAATACACTTTCTTCTGTTGGGTTGTAGGTAAAAATATATAAATAAAAAAAAGCAGAAACATATTTATTGACACATCAACAAAAGTTACAACTTCAGGTGCGATAATGCCTTTAGAGGGCAGCAGTGAGTAACGTTTGTTTATATGTTTGTTTATTTGAGCTTGAGCTGTTGTCTGTCCTCAATTGGGGGCTACTAAGAATTGACTGATAGAAAACCAAAAAGCTAATCAGCAGATTTGGCCACTTTAGACTTTATACTTTATAAGTTGCATGCAACAAAAACAAACAAAACATTGCTAATCATAATTTTAATTCAATTCATTTCATGATCATGACAGGTCTAATTTCAAGTAGTTTATGTACCACACTCTTTAGGAAAGACAGTGGTTCTATTTAGAATCATGAACACTCAAAGATCCATTTGCATGCATAAACAGTTCTGGTGAAATCGTTGCCCAGATTGATGGAGAATGTGTTGTTTATGGTTCTATATAACACATTTCTGGTTCTATATGGCACCAAAAAGGGTTCGGCTATTGTTATTATGTCAAGCTTGTGACAAGAGAAGAACTCTTTTGGTGCTATACTGAACCATTTTTTAAAGTGTGTTGATTGCTCATGCCCATCTCTGTTTGGTACAGGGAGTAAATTCATAACGATGATCACTGCATTCATCATCATTATGAACCTCAACATGCATCTTACCTGACAGGCATCTTTCCCTCCACTGCGATAGCCAGCACACAGCATTCTGGGAGTGATAATGTATCCATAGGAACGGATACAAGCATCCTCGCTGACCAACCGTACGTCCACCTTCTGCAGGACGTCACTCGTGCTGCCTGGGAGAAAGACAAAGAGATAGACAGACTCGTCAGTTCATAAAACTGTAACAAAATCTGATCTGCATGATTCATTTCAATGAGGACTCTCAGTATTTTGCATTAGGAGGTGTCTCGCTGTCTGTGCCTATCTGAGCTAACCTTAGCTGGCTGGCTATAGAACGTGCATATGCCGATTAGCTAGCTTGCTAATAGGCTAGCAAAAGTAATTTCTGGTGGGCCTCTGTTAACTCAGGACTGTTATCGCCATGCTGATCCTGGATAGATTTCAATCCAGGACCATCATATCATGATGTTCAGGTCTTACAGGGTTAGATCATCTCTCCTCACCTCCTTCTCTGAGGGCCCCCCAGCCTGTGACCCAGCATAGCAGTCCTGGCTCTAGCTGGTGCGTATGTGAGGGCAGGCAGGCGGGCTGCGCGAGAGTCCCTGAGGACACAGGTCTGTCCAGCCTGAGCAGAGCTAGGTCATAGTCATGGGTCTCGTCGTCATAGTACTGGTGCAGGTGGATGTGGGACACGCGCAGGGCCTCCTCTGTCTGACTGGTGCCCCGAAGACGTAGTTTCCCCAGGTACACCGTCCAGACAGAGGGGGAGTACAGGCTGAGAGAAGGAGGAGAGAAAAATAGAGAAATAAAAATGAGAAACAGAGGAAGAAAACTGTGGTGGCCTGCCATAGTCTGATTGGTCCTGCCACAGTTTCATAATTAACTGAAAATATCCTTACACTTCTCATAAGAACATAAACAATGTTGTGTTTTGTCCCGTTGCCTCGGCAAAGCATTTCCCACTACCTGATTTTTGATTTTAGGTAAGTAAAGTTAACCTTCGAGTATCCACTGCAGTTATCCACTGGTCCAAACATAGTCTTATTGATAACATTGTAAGACAGCAAACAGATATCATTGATTTACATGCACTTAGTAATCCGATCATAATCTGATTTTTGCAGCTATCTGATTATTCAAAGGGTCATGTAAACAGTTCATTCTGATTTCTTAGATCGGAGTAAGTGTAGGAATCCAATTCAGAAATCTGATAAAGAGAGCTCAGTAAACAGATTTCTTAGTGCATGTAAACTCTTACTCTGATTTCTTTCAGATTTCCTAGTCTGCACATGTGCGAAACAGGCCGCATATTGGAAATAAACTAGCAGCAAAACATTCTTGGCACGGCACTGAAAGCGACTACATGCTTGACGAAAGGAAGGATATCAATATTCTTCATCTTCTAGATGATGTATGTTCATATTTTCACATAAAGTGGCTGGATGTTTTAAAAAAAAAAGCCACAGCATGAAGTTTGAGTTTTACATTATGTTTACGTCACATTATATTCTGTGAGTTTATTGGCTGGTTGCAAAGCCGGAGTCCGATTACTGCCTGACTCATGTAGACCTGGAGTTTCCATATTATCTGAGTGCATGTAAACGTTTTCATTGGATTACTGACAAAATCTGATTTTCTGCATTTATCAGATATTAAGTGCTTGTAAACGTGCTCATCGATAAACGTTAACATCAGAGTTTCCGACTCCCGTCTCCTCACTTTATGTTCACAAACAGTCAAAACTGTTTGTGAACTGTAAAACTCCTTTACCCTGCTTTGTGGACGTCATCATCATCAAACCCATACAACCAGTGTGTTTATGATTCAATTAAATTACTAAAGTGCAAAATTGTTTAGAGCACAAAGTTCTTCATCGATCTAACCTTAGTTTTTTCTCTCAATGTTCACCATACCCCTGTAGAGTCAGAGGGAGGTCCACCCACTATAGTCTCACAAAGTCCAGGTCTTTACTACTTTCAAATTTGTTTCAAGTTCAGATCTTTTATTATTATTATTATTATTATTTATTTATTTATTTTTATTTATTTATTTATTTTTTTGCAGTTGCAGTTAACCAACCCTGAAATCTGGGGGTGCTGCTACACCCTCAGACCCACCACCTCCCACGTCCCTGCAGGACATGCTCACCAAAAGTTCAAAATCATACAGTTTCCAATCAAACAGGAAGCACTTCATGAAATTAAAGAGGGATTTTACAATATCACATGAATTCTAAATGCACTCAGCACAGAGCTGAAGTTCAGCTCAAACCACCAAACCATCAATTTCTTATTTGTTGCGTCAAAATATATCTTCTTTTTACAAAAACAGGACACTTTCTCATGTACTTTCTCAAAAATCTCAAAAAACTCGTTCCTTAATCATTATTTTGACCTTTTAAATTGAACTCTCAAGAAGGTAAGGCATCATTTAAACCTAATTGGTTACATTTTGAACCAGAATCAGAAGATAAAAAATGCACTTCTACACTTTACAAACTAAACTAATGAATGCACTTCTAATGGTGGCGCACTATTCTTATACACTTTTTAGTGCGTTTTGGGATGAAGCCGTGTAAAAAAAGGCTTTCATACAAAAAGCATGTGAGTCAAACACCTGATTATATTGTGCTGGTTATATGTCAATTATGAAGTTGCGTCTGTGTTCATTTGCATGAAAGTTCTTAGCGGATAAGCTGCTAAATTAGCCACCGCAGGGGCACAGAGAGTCCATAGACTGTCTGTAATTAGCGCCTCTTGTAGTAAATCTGACTGTTTAATATTAACAAAACCTCGTTTTTAATTAAAAAGTAACGGCAATAAAAGTTTCAGCTAAAGTGCCCCAAGCACCTGTACTAAATCACATTAATCAAACTCACCGGTCGTCATAGAAACAGTGTGCTGCAGACACCACCCACTGGGTGGAGATCAGCGCTCCCCCGCAAATGTGTCGCCCGCTGACCTGCAGGCTGGCCTGCCATGGCCACTCCCCTTCCACCGCATCGACTCCACCCACCACTCTGGTGCTGAACTGCCGCAGGCCGCAGTCTGCAGAGACAGATATGTTTCTGTTCACTGAGGCAAGATGTTTTAAATTCAATACTGATGCAAGCCACTTTGGGTTCTCTGGTCATTTACCTCAGCATTTAATAAAGATCTTAATCACATGAAATAAACTGAATCTCAAGGATTAAACAAGTTACAGCTAATAAATGAACTCTTCACCGAGCAATACAACCAAAATCAAAACTTAAAACATTGTTTCATCCGCTGCAAAACAAGCCTGCCAGAAAAAGGTTCTTTGCACAACACCACTTATTCCCTAAAGAACCATGTTTGAAAAAGAGATGAGGGTGAAGAACCTTTTAAAGGCCTAAAGCACGCTAACATAATGTAAAAATTCTTCAGCAATTTAAGGGTCCTTCCTAGAACCTTTGCATTATGTGGAGATCCTTTAAACTTTGAAAGGTTTTTCACACTTGCACGTCATTTACCATCCACTCAGAGGTTCTTTAGGGAACCAAAAGTGGTTCTTCCATTGCATCGTGCAAAGACCCTTTCATAGCACCATTTCTGCTTGAATCACAAGATTCAATTTCCCGTTTTAATGACTAGAAAAGCCCCTTCTGATGATGTGTCTTGAATGTGGAAGGAACTTTTTTTGTAAAGCTACAGCTGCTTTGGGGTGGATATTTGAGGTCGGGCTTGTAGCCTAATAGCTAATGTTACTGCTCAGAAGCCAAATATCAGGTCTGTATTTATTAGCCTCTAAAACAGTGGCTTTCCACAATGCATTATTTGTGTAATGCATGCTGGGTAATGTAGTGTGAGAACACTCATGGATAAAAAGACATAAAGGACACAAAATGGTGAATTCTGTCAAACTGATTCAATGTTACACTACAGAATACCTCATAACTCAAAAAATAACATATTAGCATGTTAAATGCTAGATTTAGGTTGGAAAGCCCCTTAAAAGGAAACGTTCACATTATTGTGTTTTAATGGAATCCATTACGGTAAATCTTAACCCACACTACTGAACAAACAGCAGATAATATTGATAATATCAGTAAGATATATTACTAGTAGGACTGGGCAATTTGACAATATTTATCATTATCATGATCAAAATGTGTCACAGTATGCTTTTCTGAGTGAATCGTTGATATCGTCAGTATTTAAAAACACATCCCAACTGCATGATAGATTACAAAGGGAGCATAATTAGTCCTGTTTAATTGGATTTAGTGAAGCACAACATATAAAATATGTAATATAATCATTGTATTCATAGTGGTTTTATAAATGTAGCACTACTTTTCAAATTTTTCAGATAAAAAAAATATATATATCGTGACATATCGTGCATTGTGAAAACATCTTAAGGTATCGTAATGTTACATTTTTGCCACATCGCCCACCTCTAATTACTTAAAGCTAAAGTAAATACAATAACTATATGAACCCACAACATTACAGTCTCTTACCGCAGTGTTTCTCATCAGAGGCATCGGGGCAGTCGGTGATGAAATCACACGCAGGGTTCGGCTTCTTCAGACACGTTCCATCAGCACACATATAGGTCATATCGGTACATGGAACTCCTACACACACCACAAACACACAAGTGATCAAATCATGATCAAGATCAAGCATTTATCAATGAGGATTTATCTTAGTAATGAGACTTTATGTTTCAGTTTAAATGTTAATACCACTGCGCAGTCCTGATCAAATGTGTATGTGAGTGTATATGTGTTATATTAGGTCTGTCGTCATTACTTGATTAAATTAATTAAAAAATAGAACTGATTAAAAGTACTTTTTTTCAAATAATCTACCCTGTGTGTGTGCACTGTTAGAAATAAAGGTTCTGTGCAGGTACATGTTTCGTTCATCAAGGTACAAACAATGTAAATTTGCCATCAGAGGTACAACAGTGGTTTTAAGGTCCAATTGTGCACCTTAAATAAGTTTTTCCAGGTGAAAAGTACAGATTTGTAACTTTTCATAACATAATGTTTTAAAACAGAACAGTAAAATAAAAGCCTGGAGTTGAGACGGGGTGTGTGGAGTCAAGAAAATATCATTTCAATGGATTATGGTACAATTATGTTCCCTGACTAAAGGTGCTGAGATGTACCCTTGAGGGAACCACCCCAGTGACAAGAGGGGTACTAAGAGAGGGAGATTGTGTGTGCGTGCGTGCGTGCATGTGTGTGTGTGCGTGCGTGCCTGCATGTGTATGCCTGTGTGTGTGTGTGTGTGTGTGTGTGCGCGTTATACCTCGAGTGCAGTTTTTTTCATCACCACCGTCACTGCAGTCCGGATGCTGATCACACACTTTGTAGTAATCCACACACTGACTGTCCTCTGGGCACCGATACTGAGCAATACACACTGCAAAACAAATCCAATCCTATAAAGAACACTGAGCACTCCCGGTCAAATGTTTTACTGATTTTATGTAAAGCTGATAACACATTCTCTACAGAGAACACACTTAAATATGGCATTTCACAGCAAATTTTAGTGCACAGTTTCTATTTATTTGCTGAGTTTAAAATATTGTGAAATAACTGAAAATACAAATTCAAGTGAAGTGAAGTGAAGGTGGCCAAAACAATTTGATGAAAAAAAAACAAAAACAAGAAACAAAAAAATACAAAATTCTTAGAAACTGAGCTATGAATTTAAGGGAAAGTGCTGACAAATAATAGTAAGTAGTTTGGTGAGGATGCTTTTAACTTTTAATCAAGAAACAATGTTTCTTTATCAGAAAATGTTGTTTATGCTAGAAATCAATCACATCTTCACATCTTGAAATTCAGCTTTTAATTATAAGAATTATGTTTTAACATGTAAGATATCGTTTCTCATTGGTAGGACTTCAAGGCTTTCTCTAATCCTTATAATTGCAGTAACAATTTAAATTAATTAATGAATTAAAGTTTAACATTACAAGCTAAACCTATTTTTCATACGCATCTTTGCACATTTTTGTAAAACATTAAATCGGCAGGAAGAAGAAGTGGTGCCAGTTACAGAGCCAAGAGGTTCAGTGTCAGTTAAATCTGCCAGCACGTGTGCAGGAGATAAAACATGCCGGTAATCCTTGTTCATGAATTACCAGACCTGTGACCACATCACTACTTTACTCCATTACTCTCCACTACATTACTCTTCATATTACAGTAAATCTGGCAGAGCTTTTTATGAATCTGGCCTAAAAAGTGTGAAATCTTTTGCAGATGCCATGTCTTATGTTTCCATTTTTTCCCAGTGAGTTAAATTTAGTTAATGAACAGTAATTGTGCATTAAAATGTGCTGAAGTGTGCTTGATATATGTAGAGGATACGTTAACTTATTTTCACTTAGAAAATCAACAAAACATGGCTGGGGGTGCCCAAACTTTGCTCACGACTCTATATTTTATCTATATTACAAAACTTGTACTTCTCAGCCAATCCCAATCATCTCTAAGTGCTACTTCTCCCATCAAGAACTTTGCCAAAACTCCTCAAAACAAACCTGCAGTGAGAACGGCAGTGGCAGTAAATAAAAATAATTCCGAATTTTCAGACTAAGAACAGATGGAAAGGTGTGACTGAGGCCAGAATCCATTTTTCTAACCTAAAACTGGCTAATATGCATATTTTATCAGATATCAAACACGTATGTTGCACTGAACATCTTATAAAGCTAATGTTCTCTTCTTCGTGCTTCTAAATTTTCTTTTGTACGACTAAATGTTTCAGTCTGTTGTCACAAATGCTGCGGAAGCCTGTAGTGTATTTGACGAATGTGGCAACTAAAACTACAAGAATTTAAATTGTAATGCCACAAACTCTAATGCTGCCACTTTGTAACGGAAAAACATGATCATATTAACATTACTTTCTACCTTGTTACCCCCAACACTGGTGATTGGGTTGTTCAGAGAGTTCGGTGGTGAATCTCTTACCACAGTTTCTCTCATCTAGACCGCTGGGGCAGTCTGAGATACCATCACACGCCGACACACACAGGCCATTCACGCTGCACAGGAACTGCCCAGGACACGCTAAACACGCACACACATACAACACAGATAAATACAACCACACACCAGATTTAAAATGGCCACAGTTCAGACACTACAGGCTAAAACCTCAGTAGCAACAATAGATCTGATAAAAGTAAACATTAGTAATAAATCATTTGAATATGCATCTATAACACAGAACAAAAGAGTTTGATTGAATGTCTGCAGTTACACTATACAACATATAGAACCATGAACACTCAAAGAAGCCTTTGCATGATTAAAGTGTTCTTCAGATCGATGGAGAATGTGCTGTAGATGTCAAAATGATTTTATCTAGCACCCAAAAAGGTTCCTCTATTGTTATGATGTCAAGCTTATAACAGTAGAAGATAGAAGATTTTTGGGTGGTATATAGAACCCTTTTCGAAAAAGGTTCTACATAGAACCATCTATAGCACATTCATGGACATTCTCCACCAATCTGAAGAACCCTTTCATAATGCAAAGATCCCTTCAATAATGCAAAGGGTTCTTTGAATGTTCATGGTTCTTTATAGAGCCATTTTTTTAAAGAACACTTAAAGAACCATCTTTTTTAAGAGAGTAGTCAATCAGCCAAAACATGCCTGGTGTCTAAATTTTCTTTAGCACTAGGGCTATGTGGCTGAACACTAGAAGTCAATAGTCACCCAAATCTTTTCTGTGAATACAGCTGCACAGCTTCTCTCAACGTGTGCAAACTGCATCCAGGTCTTCATAAAGGCTCCACAGACTTGTTGATATGGTTCAGGATACAGTGTAACTTTCTCCAAAATATAAACATTACCAAAACGTCACCATATAGCTGAATGCTCAGAGCTTCAGCGCTAAACTAAAGAAGCAAAATCTGGACATACGGTCTTGGCTGATGAACCAAACCTTTCAAAGGTAAAACTAGATTTTATGAATTATGTGTTGCTTTTTGGTGAATTGTCATTTATGTAACTTATAATGTAACCACTTGCTTCCAAACATTTGTCATATAGAGTTTATGTGTGCAGAATTGACAGATGAACTAACGATCTGATTGGTTGAAGATGCTGTATTGGACCTGCAGGCCGGGCCCTGTGAGGGACACCTCTGATTTCATTGACACGGTGGTGGTGGAGGAGTGGAGGTAGAGCCGCTCAGCGTAGGGCTGCAAACCACGCGTACCGCACATTCTACACACACACATATGCAAATAATTCAAGACCACATCATATGTTTCTCAAGTTTGCTCAATAACATCATCACAACAGACTTACCACAACATTCATTAATCATTTACTAGTATATACACTTTATCAGGTAGACACATCTTATGAAGTTAATTTTGTGCCAAAACTTTCAAATAAAATAATAAAATTCACAAGCAAATTATTGGGTATTAAAATGTCTAAAATATTTTGCAAATACAAATAATGAGAGTTTAAACAAACTTAAATTTTCAAAAAAGATTACTACTCATTTTCACTCATTCTGTATTACTGATTTTTGACCAGTTTTGCTTTGTTTTATGTATTTCTTTATTTTTTGGAATCTGTAATCGCTCTTTTGCTTCTGAAACTTTTCTCTTGCTTCTGAGTTTTGGCGCTTTTTAACAGGGGGCGGGTTTTGGAAGAGGGTGTTCACCCGCACTGTCTATTGGTCAGCTGATTTGTCAAGGTGAGTCCCTGAGTTTAGTAATGAAAAACAGCTCTTTGGCTGAACATTATTAGGCCCAATCCCATTTCACCCCTCACCCCTACCACTTAGCCCTTATCCCTCCATTTTGCACATTCATGCTTAGGGGTAGGGTGTCTCGATTTTTGGTAAGATAGAGGGGTAGGGCGAAGTGTTTGGGCTATAAGGCCCTTCAAACGGAGGTTTTTCAGAAGCACACTCCAAACAGAAAACAGAAAAACTGGCAAGATGGCTGAGCAAGCGACCAAGGAAACCCACAAATGTGAGTATTTTCTCACTTAAAAAATTACGATAATCATTATATTATCTTAGTTTAATGTTGTTTCAATGTATTATGGTCCTTTTCTTCATAACTAGCAATAAAAATCACTAGTAGTTTGCTGATGTCTCTGTAGCTAGCTAAATTTCCCGTTCCACTTAAATTTAAGGTGGAACGGGAAAATTAAAATAAGAAGCTGGTGAATATCTGACTTCAGCTTCATATCACTGAAGAATTAGAGGTGGGCAATAATAAATAATTGTCTCACCCCCTCTTTGAAGGCATATGATGTCCTAAATGTAACTAAAGCCCAGCAGTGATGCTGAGTTGCTGAACTTTACCCTCCTCTGCTGTCACTGCAGACTGGCAGGGTTGCCTACAGAGCACCACTAGTAGCCTGTTAATGAAATAATGTTCTCCTTTATTTGAGGGTCCCATTTTGAGGGGAAGATTTTAACCACTACCCCTTGCACCTCAGTTCCAAGAGGCAAGGTGACAATCGAAAACAAGGGGTAGGGGTGAAAATAAGAAATGGGATTGGGCCTTGGTGTGCAAATATGAGACAAAACTGTCACTAACATAAAACCTATTTGAAATACAGACTCATAAGCCAGAATGTGTAGTTTTCTAATGATATGTAAGGCCCATTCGACTGGTGTGAAAAACAATCATTTAATGTGACAAGTGTGTAACAAAAACAGGGCTGTGTGGTGTACCTTCTTTACCTGCTACTAAATTTTAAAGTTTGCTTGTTTCAAATGAAACTCTTGAATAACTTTTTAAAAATATGTTAGTGTGAAGGTTCTCATACTGAACTGCTCTTGGTATGCAGAGATTACATCATTTAGCTTAGTAAACAATTGCATGTTTCCCATCAGACTGATTAAACCAATGCTTAGAAGTGTAGACAGCGAGGCGAGTTTCTAAGAATGACGGTGATTTTAGCCAAAGATTGTATATCTTTATCACAACTCTCTGTTTCAGTGTTCAGTTTACCGCAGACGGTTGGTGGAACTCCGTCAGCAGAGTGTCAACATGACAAAAACTTACACCTCACATGACAAGATGCAACATCTGTGGTAGTACTTAGAAGCTAACTGCTAATAATGTGCTTCTTAGCAAAATTCTGACCTACTTACTAGCCGAAGCGAAAAGGCTAAAAAAGCTTGGCTGAAAAAAGTAAATTACACAAGTCTACAGTGAATTGTCAAAATCGATCAAATTGGCCCACATGGAAAAGAAATACATAGGCTATTTTTTGTTTTTATATGTGAGATACTCGTGAAATACATTGTTTCATTCCAAACACTGAAATGCATAATCCAAAGAATACTTTTTGGCCATTTTCATACATTTTCAAACGTATTTGACAAACACATTTTATATGTATTTCTTTTCCATATGGGAATTTTAAGGAAAATGAGAAACAGTGACTATAAGCACTGTTTGTTCCCACATTCAAACAGTGTGAGCAGCAGCAGATCAACAGTGAAACACTCAAACACTGCAGCTTACCCCTCCCTTCAATACAGTCTTACGTGCTTTTTAGCTTTAACAAATTTAAAGAAATTTCCTAATATAAATCACAATAACAATACTGAGTAACTCAATATTTTTTGGTAATAAACATTTTTACCTCTGGTTTTAAAAGTTGTTACTGTGAAAATGTGCATTTGTTAGATCCTGCTGACGTTTACGGCTGTTTCTCTTCTTTAAATTACGAGTGCTAGAGCGACTTGTGTGCTCCCTGCTGGAGACACTTTAGATGGCTAAACGGGAGTTCCATGTCTATGTACTTTACATATAAAAAAAAAATAAGGTGGTTTCCTTCATTATAGCAAAGGTGTTCTGGAATTCAACTGGAGATGCCTTTGAGAAAACATGAAATATTGTATTTGCATAATTTTACAACTTTTAAATATTTAATTAAATTAGTCCTCTCAGTTCTCTCTCCCAACATGGCACTTATCATCCTTAAAACATTGTCAGCATTATTGTGGTAATTCAATAGCATAAATAAATCAGAAAATTGTACCTAAATTAATCCTTTCTTTTGACTTTTGGTTTTCGGGCCAAGTGTGATCTGAACTTTGGTCAAGAATTTTCATTGTAGTGCATTACTAGCACTTCTCATTAACTCCCGCAACACTCATTGTAGTTTTTTACTACAGTAATGACGAGTAGTTAACTACTTCTTTGAATGACTGGTTGACTATTTAATAGTAATTAAATAATTCAATTATTGTGACCCCTAACTTCACCCCCAAAAACAGATGCTGCACTCTCTACCTCTAGGGGGCGTGCATGTGTAGTTTAGTGTTAAACCTTGCCTGCGGTTCTGGATGAGCCACTGGCCTTGTGTGCAGGCTTTGGTGTAGCTAGCTCGACTCAGCTCATAACCCTCAAACTCCAGGGTCAGCCCATATTCCACCGACGGCACCTATAAACAAAATGCTTTTTGAGAAGACTTAACAAACTGCTGTATCAAACATCATGTTATCAGAGTAATCCATCAGCCATTCACTATCCATCTTACCTATCAACCACACAATGGTTCATTTGTCCACTCAAACATCCATCCTCCCATCAAAGACTCTATTTCCAGTGAACACAAGAGTAATAGCCGTGTGTGAGACTCACTGTGAAGTGCCAGGTACAGTTCGTGTCTGGGGGGTAGTAGCTGGGGTAAAACGGGGTGTGTAAAGTCCCTTGAACTCCCTCTTTTGGCTTCAAATCAATGTTGTAGGAACAATCTATATACAAAGAATCAAACAAATAAAAACAGATATCACTACAACCTATGTAATATAACGGAATACACTTCAGTTCATAAGTTTAGGAACGTTGGGCCTCATTCACCAATATCTTCGTAAGGTTTTTCTTAAATGGGTTCTTGAGAAAGGTCCTAAGAAAAAGTCTATGACGTGTTCTTCAACCACAGAACTGTTCACACCTCTGTGCTTTTAACTGTGTGTAGATTCTGTTCTTACCTAAGAACAAATCCTAAATAAGAAACACTGGTGGATGTCAGAATTTGCATAAGTGGGTTTTCAAGAAAAAAAATCTTCTTAAGAACGGTTTGTGAATGAGGCCCAATGTTTTAGCAATGTAAACTCACTTTGGTTGCAGGTAAGTTTTAAAAAAACTTTATTATGTTAGTATGCATAATTTTGGATGCCCCTAGTCATATCACATTTTGTTCATTTTCTATATTCTCTTCAGAGAAGACACTATTTCACATTTTAATATGCAGTTACTGTTTATTTGCTGAGTTTAACATTTTGGGGGAAAAATAAAACATAAATTTGTAGCCTGTGTGAAAAGTTATGGCACATTTTTTATATTTTTTGTTTTATTTTTTCAAAAATTTACCTAATAAATAAATAGAAATTGTGCAGTAAAAATTGGAGAATAATAACATATTTAAGTGTGTTCTCTATAGAGGATGTGTTAACTTATTTTCAGTCAACAAAGCATGTAATTTGACCATGGGTGTTCAAACATTTGCAAACATCTGTAAGCTATTTGTCATTTCATTTAACCTCTTGTTGTTCCCAAAATACTTGTATTGCATGAAGCAATGACAAACGAAACATCTAAAAAATACAATTTCCTTTGTAATATTTACATCTACGTTTTTTAAATCTACAGATTGTTAATCTACAGAAAATCAAGGTGTAAAGATGTCAAAGCAATTGAAACATTGAAAAAAGAACGCTGTAAACATGTTCAGCAATATGCAGCTGGCTTTCTTCCGAGCATGTCTCACTAGCCATCTTTCACCGATTCCAACCGAAACCAGTCACTGTTTAAAACTAGGCATCTGCTACATCTTATCAGAGTGGAGTGAATGCGCACTGGAACATCCTGAGCTCTAAAATCTACTATATATTCTTGTATACATTTTATAACCAACAGTAAAAAGGATGCTGATCATTTGAGACCAGTTTTGAGTGTGGGAGAGAGAAAGACTCACTCCTGTTGGGCCAGGCCTGAGCAGAGAGAGAGAAGGGGTCTTTGTAGTTGTATTGGCCCTGCTTCCACACCACGGTCATCCAGTCAGCAGAGGACAACACCTGCACCACCTGCTCCTGCCTGCTGCAGCCATACAGACTGAGAGAGAGAGAGAGAGAGAGAGAGAGAGAGAGAGGTGAGAGAAATACTACAAAAACAATCAACCCTTTAAACTCTAAGGCTGCCCACACTGAAATTCCTCATTCTCACAACTACAGAAATGACACAGTAAGTTCACAGTAGTCACTGAAAATTTTGGACTTATGATTTAGTAACTATCAACAACTTAATCACTGCTATGAAACTAATGTGTAGTTCTGAAAGTTCTGTAGTGATGAGAGTTAGGGTTTCAGTGGGTTTAAGGGGTTAAAAATGCAGCAGGGACTCACGAGGTGATGAGTGTGGAGTCGTCGGGGGCGAGCGAATCATAAATTGCAAGACGGTCTCTGCACTCTGGCAGCAGCCACTCCACTCTCAGCTCCAGCTGGGAGCCCTCAGAGGCCTTCAGGTGCCACAGGCAGGATGAGCGTTGCGTGTTTGGCCCTCGCAAAACCACAGGGGTGCTAGAGACCACTGACTGGTACCGGTAACAATCTGAGAGGGAGGGCGAGGGAAAGAGAGAGAGAGAGAGGGAGAGAGAGAGAGAGAGAGAGAGAGAGGAAGAAGGAGAGAGAGATGGAAACAACTTCCATAGAAACAAATAACAAACACCATAGTAACGACCCTCAGGTAGTCAACAAGGAGAAAACAGAAACGTAAAGACCCGGAGTGGCAACTGCATGTTCAAAATAGACCAGACACTCATAACAACAAAAGAAAACTGAGGAACGAAAAAGTCATACCAAATGAAGCTCGCAAAACATCTATAACTTTGGGTTTGGTTTCTGCAAAGCAAAATGAAAAAAGTGAATTTAAAACAAGCCTTTGACTGAATAGTAATGCAAACAATAAAAAATATTAAATTATTAAAATTATCAATCAATTGTTAATTAAAATCAACCAATTAAATGCAAAAAATTAAACATCAAATTAAAATTCTCAAATCAGAAGTGTCAGATGAGTGAGATGATTGTGCATTTTAAATTTTACAGCTGCTCTTTATAACAGTAAGAAACAGAGCAACACGTTAATACGCCACATTTTGCCACATAGTTAATTAAAAAAAAATAATAACAAATAAATAAATAAAACTATTTTACCCATGAAGTATTTTGAAATCTTTAAAAGGCTTTTTGCTTTTGTTAATTGAAAGCTGCACTATGATAGATGTTTTTGTTAAATCTGAAAGAAGTAGCGTTACTGAGTCACCCTGTAAAGCCTGAAACAATAAGCTAAAAGGCAGAGGTGTGGGGAGTTTTTTGGACCAAATCATTCATCTTTTCATATTAACGTCACACGCACGGGCTCAAAAAGAAAAGGTCGAGCTCAGTGTTTAGGACTCAAATACAAAATGAATATAATTCTGATAAAGATATTATGATAACAGTAGATAATACAATCTTTCATCCAGTTTCGACTGAGTTCTCTTTGAATACACTTTCGACACACTCACAATCTTAAGATTCACCCGCTCGGGGAAGGGTTCTGAAACACAACTCATGTTACAAAGTCTTCTGCATGTTACATGTAATTACACATTTCCACCAGAGAGGTCTCCAAACCCCCAAAACTTACATATTGCAACGTTAAGCCTATTTTTATAGTTTGGTCTTTTTTTTTTAAACTGTGGTTACTTTATGAATCATCACAACAATTCATGGATTATTTGATTACTAATATAATCAACAGTAACTGCCTTACGTGATACAGAGCTTGTACCGTTATCTTGTTACCTGTTATGCAGAATGAGGGCAGGTGTAGCAGATAGCTTTCATAGTTTGCTGTATCCTGGACCCCTCTCTCTCTGAAGCTCTGCAGCCTTTTCCACAGGCTCTCATTCACCTTCTGCATCGTCACCTTCTCAGCATGGCTCTCAGGCAGGGACAACAACAGCCAGAAATACGCCACTACGCTACCCTCTCTGTGGAACAGAGCAGGATGGGATGAAAATGCTCTAATAGCAAACTGTACAGATTAGGTGGTATGAATTTTGTGGTTCAGGTCATTTCTCACCCAAAGGCGAAGACTGTGGTGGAGTTGAAATAGCGAGACAGATCAGTGGACTTCACAAGTTTCTCCACCTGAAAGGATGGATGAGAGCAAGAACATTTTAACTTATACACAAATGATGATAATTCACTGGTTACATAGTCTACTGATGGCAACCCTTATAGGTTGCAGTTATCACCAACAATAACAAAACAACAGCAGGACTGAAGAACATAACATCGAGTTGTCTTGGTTTTATGATCATTGCCTTTACTAAAACCCCCTGAAGAACCCCTTTTGACCATGGGGTCTAAGGGTATTGTCTCGATTTTTGCATATCTTTGTAAATTCTCCTTTAAAAGCACTTGCTTATAAAATGATACTCATATGTTTCATATCAAAATGCTCTGTTGTCTTCCTGTTACTTTCCAAAACCACTGCAGCATTGTCAATGGCTGTAAACTCTTTGCACATAATTTCACATGTGCCTCTGAAAGGGTTTCCAGCATGATGGGTCAGTCTTTAATGATTTTCTGAGTGTCCATTGGTCAGTTTCACACAAAATGTAGATGGACAGTTACACTCAGTGAGAGGCAGATAACATGCATCTTGACCCCTCTTCATAGCCTCATAACTCCAGATGTGAGTCACTTACGATCTTTCGACAAGATGGAATGGAACGGGAAACTCAACATATATAGAATCGTTAAATTTGACACGTGGGCGAGTTCTTGGACCCCAGCAGGATAGGGGTGTGTAGATTAAAATGTATTTAAGATTCAATTGTGTTTGAATGTTTAATTATACTTTTGTGGAAACTTTAACGGTGGGAGGAGGAAAGACGCCGGGGGCAGGTGTGAAGACAGAGAGCTCTTTTATTCACTTATACACAACCCAAAATATACTCTGCTTTTCAGCCCACAAAGTAAGACAAAACGCTCGCTGGGACTTTTCAGTCCTTTCTTTCCACTTCTTATCCGCCTCTCACGCCTTCAGTGGTCTCCTTCTCTCTCTGGGCTCTGCCGCCTACTGAAGGAAGAGATTGCCTATAAGTAGGCTGGCAGAAACAAGGCACAGGTGAACATTATCAGCTACTTAGCCTGTTGGTTCAGCCAGACCAGCTTCTCCGTCCTGCATTCGACGCTCAGCCACGCCCCCTTCTCCACATCTTTATTGTGTTTATTTTATATATTTGAATTGTGGACATTGTGGACCATGGAATAGTGTTCTCACCATGGCCTGAACTCCGCGCGCCTCCTCCCTGAAGACCCGACTGCTGTGAGAGGAGAGAGCACTGGAATAGTTCCTGTTCAGAATGGAGATCTGGGCCGTGTACTGCTGCTGCACCCTCACCTCCAACACCCAGACTCTATACTCTACAGAGAGAGAGAGAGAGCAAGAGAGAGTGAATGTCATCTACAAAATAAAACCAGCAGTATTAAATAAAACAAGGCAACAGCATCACTGATGCAAAGCACCATTTAGAGAATCTTCAGCCTGCTAAACATGATTGAGTGAGGCCCCAGCCACATGTTACTTTGGAAAACATAAATTTTCTCTACAGTTTGTCTTTCCCTCCACATGAAAGGGGCATTTTTGTTCAGTGAAAACATAGGTTTTCGGAACCGATTTCCAGAGTGGAGATTTTTGAAAAGCTATTTTCAGTGTTTTCATGTGGACAGACAAAATGCAGTTTATCTATGGCTGACGATTGGCTTTTTTTTCCTATGTGCTCAGCAATATAGGGGTGATTTTGCACTTGATAATATGTTTATAACTGAATTTAACTTATTAAACCAAAGTGCAGAGGCATCAGAATGTACTGTGCTCAGCTTATGTAAATGATCTTTAACAAAAGTCAGATTTCCATAATTCAAATGCGGAGAAAGCTAGAAAAACTCTTCTCTGCCTAAACAGAACTGTGTGGACTGTTTCAGAGATAGAAGTGTAAACAACCCCACGGCAAGTTGCAGGTTTTCTTTTGCTTTTCTAAGCTTTTATTTTCTGCCAGGAATCAGACTTGAAATATCGTGAAATGTTGAATTCTGGATGTCTGACGGCCTGTTATTTGAAACACGCTGCCTATCATTGTGTTAGAAAATCTCTGCTTCAGTTTCACAGCATGCTCTACAATTCGCATAGTACACATGAACAAAGTATTCTTCTTGAGGTGTATGACAAAATTTTTTGAAAACTTTTTTGGCAATGGAGGAAAAAATTCCATTTTTTAAATATCTGGATATGTTTGGATTTTTTGTGTATATTTATTCTTCTCCTGTACAATTACCATTTCAAAGCTACAGCATCTTCCCACGACAGTAACAGTATTCTCAGACTTAATTTGCTTATTACCTAGAAAGTACCAGAGAAGTGCTGAACCTCCAGCCAGGATCAGGATGATGATGATCAGGAGGATCAAAGTGATCATCTGTTTTGGGTGTATCTTATGTGTGGAAGATGGTAATGCGTCATCGTCAGGTTTTACCTGTGGGCAAGTCAGCAACAGATTACACCACTCAGCTGGACACAGTTAGAGGAACTTCACAGAGTGGCTAGATTTAGATTTTTTTTTAGAAAAAAGTATTTGCCCTGATATCCTCTATTTTTGCATATATGTCTCCATTATTTATTTTAGACCTTCAATAAGAAGTTAATACAAATTAAAGACCATGTGTGTCCACAAAAACACAGTTTTTAAATGATCATTTTATTTCTTGAAGGGAAAATGTTATCAAACACTAAGTCAGACACATCCAGGCTCAATTACTTCAATTAAATAGAACCTTTTCATCAAGGCTGAAACACCATGCACCAACAAGCAGCACACCATGCTGTGATCCAGTAGAGATGAGTGAGAAAGTTTCTGAAACATATCAGTCTAGAAAGGGTTACAAAGCCCTGTCTAATGTTCTGGGACTCCACCTAACCACAGCAAGAGCCATTATCTCCAAACTAAGGAAAATTTGCACAGTGGCGAATCTTCTCAGTAGTGGCTAACTGACCAAAATTCCTCAGAGCAGAGCGAAAAGAACCCGGAAAGAACTGCAGGCCTTACTCACCTCAGGTAAGGTCAGCATTCACAATTCCACCATAAGATAGAGCCTAGGTGTCCATATGGCAAGGCGAAAACCACTGCCTACATTAACCGAAACAACTAGATGACCCCCAAGACTTTTGGAATAATGGTCTGTGGACTGATGAGTTGAAGGTGGAACTTTTTGGAAGACAGGTGTCCCGTTACATGTAACATAAGGCTAACACTGGATTCCACAATCAGAACATCACACTGACATTCAAACATGGTGGTGGTAGTATGAAGGTGTGGGGAAGCTTTGCTGCTTCCAGGACTGGGACTCACCATATTTGACAGAACCATGAATTCTGTTCTCTATCAGAAAGTCCTGCAGTCATCAGTCCATGCTCTGAAGCAGCAAGGGCTTATACAGCAAGATACAAAAGCAATGTATCGCTCAAAAGAAACAAAATTAAGGTTTTGGCCTAGTCAAAATTCTCAACCCACTGAGATGCCGTACATGCAGTTCATGCTCGGAAGTCCTCCAGTGTGGCGGAAAACAGCAATTTTTTAAAGAAGAGTGGGCCAGAGTCACAGTTATCAAACACCATCTGCCTCCACAGTGATGTGAAAGGCTGATCTAATGTTAAAAGAAGTGTTTGGTTGCGGTTATTGCTGCTAAAGGTGGCACAATCAGTTAACTTTTTTCCTTCAATAAATCAAATAACAATTTCAAAATTGTGTTTTCTGTCCTCATGTTCTTCTTTTCTTATATTACATTTTCTAAGAAGATGTGAAAACATTTAGTGTGACAAATAAGCAACAGTTGAGGAAATCAGCAGGGGATGAATATTTTTTGCAGCACTGTGTCAACATAGCAATAAAAGCAGTCATCAAAAGTCAGGCTGAGTAAATGTATATCAGGTCCAAAACTCCTCACATACTGAGTTCAGTTGAGAAGTGCAGTGGAGCCTCTTAACTGATTTAACATTAGATACTAAAGCTAGAGGTGGGCGGATTCATACTGACATATTGATACTTCACATCCTGTTTCTTTCCAAGAATTGAATTTTTTAGACTTTAGAAATCACAGAAATGGCACAGCCAACTTATCAGTATTGCAATATCAGCCTTCGTATTTCTTGCTATTGAAACAAAAATCTTCCAATTGCAAGGTATGGGCAACAGTATAGAAATAAAGGAGCTGAATGAAATGAAATCCAACAAAGGCAATTTGGGAACTAAGTGCAGGCCTAAAATGAAGAGAAAAGAGCTGATTCCTTTTTTCACAACATGCTTGAGTAGAAGCGAAAGCATCATGACGCCTTTGAAAACACAAATCCACATTTTAAGTAAGTTCGAGGATCCTAATACCTCTGTTACTGCAGGTGGGATACAGTGACAGAACAGAATCTACTGTCCAATCCGCATATTGGCCATTCAGCTTAATTATATAATGAATTACAGTTATTTAAACCTAATACAATAAGGCACATACCTGACTTGGGAGGTTTCCAGTTGTTGTATCCACGCTGTACACCGAGCTCACCACACTGATGCCATTCCTGAGCTCCATAACTCCCCACAACTCAGCTCATCTCCATCAAAACACACTTAATCCACTCCTCGAGCCATAAAAATAGACCTGTATCACTCTTCGAAGTGCACCATGCCTTGGTGCCACTTGTGTCCAGACATGTTAGCAGGCCTAATGACCTCAGAGAAACTGAAGAGCAGCTTTTATTTACAGGTCCAAAGGCTACACTGGATCAATATTCTGTCTTCAAAAAAGTGCTTGTCCTGGTTGGTGGTTTTCCCCTTTATTAACAGTCTATTACAGCCATATCTCTGTCTCTGTTTCCGTATTAGAGCCTAATAATGCAGTTGAACATACTGAGCAGCAAGAAGGTGCTTTATTGTAGGTCTGATGTGGAGAATAAGCATTTAGCATGAGGACTGAACGCCTAGCAACACTGAGGTCTGTGCACACCTAGCAGCTACAGCCTACAGGGAATTCATTAAACTAGCCTATTAGGCTGCCACTGCGTTTCCCACTAGAGAGGTCAAAGTTCTGGCTTGTGGTGATAAACATAAACAGTAGTTTATTCACATCTTTTCCTTTGAAATAAATGAATGTGTTTAGCCATCTAGTGGTTGCATTGGATGTAGTCTCTCTCTCTCACGCAATATATACGAACATGCATTCTGCTTCTGAATCAACATACTACCTAGGAAAAGTATCAGTACTGCTTTTATTCAGATCTGATCATGAAAACTACAGCAGTAGCACTTTCAGTAGTAGCAAAACAATGCATTCTCATGACTTAGGGTGTTTTTTTCCATTGCACAACGTGTTGAAATCACCAGAAGCCTGGAACTTTTATCACTCACCATCGGTTCAGTACCGAAGGCGCTAGTTTTCCGGTTTTTGGTAGCTGCTCAAAAGTGGCACCAACAGGACCTGATAGTCTTCCAGGTGAAGATAAATTCATCAAGCACTTTTTCAATCAGTGCCCCGGAATGTGAACTAGAACGGTATGTTGATGTGTCGATTGCTATTATATTTAAGATTGCTGCTTTGTAAGGAGTTTACTAAGGTGATATAAGCTAGTTAGAAAGCTAACGCTAATGCTCCACAGGACGAGCGTTCCTGCTCATCTTTTCTCACTCGAGTCAACGTGAGTGTAGAAAATTTACTGTCACTTTTGCATTGAGTTCATTTATTTCGAGGGAAAAAGAAAAACTCTCCATAACTGCATACACTGCTGACCAACAGGCATCAACAGACAGATGAAAATCGGCAGCAGCACCTACTGCTGCAGGTTAATCTTAAATCAAAAGTACAGTGCAGAGTAAGACACAAGAGAGGCCTTGATTTTGTTGCAAGAAGTGCTCTTTTGTTACACACCAGGCAGACAGGCACATAATATACAACCAAAAGGGGGCTCACCATTAGCCACAGGAAACCACTTCACGGTGATGCCCCCAACACACAAACACCCCACAGATACAAAATAACACAAACAACATATCCTTTAACAGACAACAACATAAACAACAACAGTAAGTCCTTTCCTGGGGGGGGGGTACACTACATGGCACAGGGGTGGTACCCCCCAGGATATATCTCAGTACCTTTAGTCAGTGAACATAACTGTACCATAATCCATTGAAACACCCCATCTCATCTCCAGGCTTTTTATTTTACTGTTCTGTTAAAAACCATTAGGTTATGAAAAGGTACAAGTACTTTTCCACTAGTAAAAACAACAATTGGACCTTAAAACCACTGTTGTACCTTTGAGGGAACACTTACAGTGTTTGTACCTTGATGGACAAAAAATGTACCTGCACAGAACCTTTATTTCTAACAGTGTAGAGTACATTTTTCCTTCATTAACTTGTCCCTGGTCATTTTTATATATTTTAAGCAGTATTATACCTTGCTAGAGCTGGGCAACAGGGTAGAAATGCAATATCAACATCCTTCAAAGAGTTTTCTGACACCTGATAAGTTGGAACCGACTAAGTAATGCCACATTTAAAAATCAATGTACAAACTATAGATACAGTAATTCATCTTTAACATTAACGGCACTAAATCCAGTTAAACTGCTCTTTTTGTAATGAAACATGCAGTTTGGAAATGTTCTACACTGTTAGGTATAACAGTGTTTTTAAGGTCTTGTTGTGTACCTCAAATAAGTTTTCCCAGGCGAAAAGTTTGTATTTGTACCTTTTCATAATATAATGTTTTAAAACAGAACAATAGAATAAAAAGCTTGGAGACGAGACGGGGTGTGTGGAGTCAATACAACTTACACAATATAATTTCAATGGATTATGGTACAATTATGTTCCCTGAATAAAGGTACTGAGATGTACCTTTAGCCATGTACTGAGATGTAAACATTCAGTGATTTTACTTATTAACCTGTAAGGCATCAGATGAATTGTCTGGTTTATAGTCTGTTAACGTATTATGTGAAATTCAATAAGCTCAATATTTTAAAAATATTTTAAAGCAAAAACACCGGAAACTTTTTTACTGCAAAAATGTCATCTAGCCAGCTCAGGCCCCATCTACATGTATTTTTAACACATATTTCTCTATGATAATTTTTGGAATTTTTAAAAAATCTCCAAATTTGCAAATGTGAAAATATACAGAAATTTAGAAAATCGGTGGAATTCCCCTTTATCAACTCAGTGCAGTTTTTACATTACATTTTTCTCAAAAATATGCAGCTTCGTTAAATTGACATATGATCAGAAATCTGACAGCAACACACAGAATACATGCTTGGCCTCATGAGACAATGATCAAACACAGCAGTGTTGCTGGTTTTTACAGTGTCCCTGCTATGTTCAAAGTGGTTTACCACCCAAATATATCCAGCCAAGAGCAGCTCTGTGGCCAGAAACTGACCACTGATGAAAGACTAAAGGATGACTGACACAAATTGTGTATAAACAAAGTTACAGTCTCTAACATCTACAAGGTGGACCAACAATTATCATGAATCATTCTACAGAATTGGTTCAAAGTCAAAGTTAACTGATTTGGATTTTAGACTAAAATCCTCTTGCTTTGAGTGACCCTATATGTTAATTATGGTTATTTTATGGCTATGATAGTGTGTTTTACTCATAGATAGGTCACAGTTCAGAAGGAAAATATGAATCATGTTTGTTGTCAAGCTATTACTTTCATAAACCGTTGTGTATTGGTAAACAATATATTGATGTCTGAGTTATAGAGTTATAGAGTTATAGATAATGATTTTCTGTTGGGAGCTGTCTCTGACAGTGGCAGTAATGTTGCACAGACTGACTTGCTAAGCTTTTTGCTGTCGTAACTTGTGGCAAAGAGAGATAAAGTAGCAAAAGTCATAAGATGTTTCATGAATGCTGATCCCAATCAATAAAGCTGTGTGTGTTTATGTATGTGTGTGTGTGTGTATTAGCATGTCCTAAGAGGAAGTCGGGGGCAGTGAGGTGTGAATGGAAAAAAAAAAGTCCTGTGAAAGCACCTTTGCTCAAAAAAACCTTCTCAGTGCTGATAAGAATAACAGGTCTAAATCTGAGGTGTAGGTGCCACTTTCAATACCGATGCTAACACAGACATTGCTTAATTACTTAATCGATTATGTGTAAATAAAGTCAGTCAGAATGGTTTGATGTGAAATGGATCATAGTCGAGCAACTTAGTGACTTACAGTGGTGCTGAAATGAACCAGGGGTTGTGAAATATACAAATATAGACATCTTATTTTCTATGTTTTATTTACTACGTGTGAATTATTATTCAGTGGGATCCAAAAGACCACAATGAAATTCTGAGAATTTTTTTAATTTAAAATTAGAAATAAACAACAGAACATTTTAGGATTAAAAAAATATATAAACAAAGAAAATTAAGGACAAGTGAAGAAGAAACATTCAAAATTCTCCACTTCTTCTGGGTCACAATTCAAATTTAAGCAAATTTGCAACCTTGACTTTATTGAGGCCTTCGGAAAAAAAGGTCTGTTTTTTTTTTCTTTTTTTCATCTCGTCTCTTCCAGAGAAGCTCGTGTTCAGGTGAATCTGCGAAGCATTTGACTTACTCAGCAGAGGATTTTGCACAAAGTTGTGGAGCCTCCATCAGCCCGTGTGCACGCTGCCACTAAAGCAAAAGAAGGACATATCAAATACTATGAAATTCTGAAATTCATGTTAACATTTCCAAGATTCTACTCTATGCTGGTAATACAATTTGTAATGAAACCCTTTCTATTAACCTAGCAAGGAATTCCAAATAGAAGCTTTTTCACTGGCGGTTACTATCATAAAACAATATCTTCAGCATGACGCAAAGTATTAGTAACCAATTTGCGTAAAAACTTTCCGTGTGGGAGCTTTCAGAAGCATTAAACTCTTTGAATGTCTGGTTCCTATCACCACCATTGTAAACAATTCTGACTCAGTAAGTTACAAAGCATGTCATTTCAGAAATTTAGAAATTTGCGAATATGAAAATATACAGAAATTTAGAAAATCGGTGGAATTCCCCTTTATCAACTCAGTGCAGGACAAGTGCATAATGATTTAGTCAGCTGAAAATATTGCCAGATGCCCCAAAGTCAAATCTGACCGACTAAGATACTAAACTGCTGTTTACATTACATTTTTCTCAAAAATGTGCAGCTTTGCTGAAATGACATATGATCAGAAATCAGACAGCAACACACAGAATACATGCTTGGCCTCATGAGACAATGATCAAACACAGCGGTGTTTCTGGTTTTTACAGTGTCCCTGCTATGTTCAGAGTGGTTTACCACCCAAAATTATCCAGCCAAGCAGGTCTCTGGCCAGAAACTGACCACTGATGAAAGACTAAAGGATGACTGACACAAATTGTGTATAAACAAAATAAGTTACAGTCTCTAACATCTACAAGGCGGACCAACAATTATCATAAATCATTCTACAGAATTGGTTCAAAGTCAAAGTTAACTGATTTGGATTTTAGACTAAAATCCTCTTGCTTTGAGTGATATGTTAATTATGTATTAAAACAAATGACTGAGCATTCCATTTTGTCACTACCAAAACAATAATAATACCTCTGAAACTTTACCAAATGTTTCAGTAGTGACAATTGTAGCTAATTTTATGCAGAATTTAAAAAACTAGTCAGGTCATGACAAAAAACCACAGCTTTGAACAGATATACACACATAAAATCATAATAGTTTCATTAAATCACAAAAAAGTTTACTTAATTGTGGAAAATGTGTGTTGTGGTAGTGACAGTCCTTTAGACTGCACACTGATTTTCAGACTTTGGGACACATTTACTTCAAAACAACAGCTACGCTTACTTGTAGCCTGAAAATAATCTGACTAATAGCTAAAACAGGGTAGACTACATCCATGTAAAGGAATAGACCAGTCTGATTGAGGCCATTCCGAATACAGTTCTTAGCTGATTGAACATGGTTGGTAATCCTGTAAATACACCGATCAGGCATAACATTCTGACCACCTCCTTGTTTCTACGCTCATTGTCTATTTTATCAGCTCCACTTACTATATAGGTGAATTTTGTAGTTCTACAGTTACAGACTGTAGTCCATCTGTTTCTCTGCATACTTGGTTAGCCCCCTTTTATCCTGTTCTTCAGTGGTCAGGACCCTCATGGACCCTCACAGAGCAGGTACTATTTGGGTGATGGATTATTCTCAGCAGTGCAGTAACACTGACGTGGTGGTGGTGGTGTGTTAGTGTGTGTTGTGCTGGTACGAGTGGATCAGATACATAATAAAATATCTCAATATTGAAAAAAAATTGTTAAAAATATATGCATTATTTTCACAAGTGTAAATTTAGTGGTTAGGGTTTGGGACAGACATCTCTCAAAAGAACGTGCCCTATAAATGATGATTTTGTTTATATTTAGAGTATATTTAGCTTATGAATATCTCCATGAATGCCTTGGGTTTAAATAGATCACAATATAATCCTTGCAAATATCTTTTTATGTACTTTTTTATTTTATGGGACTAATTCATCAGATACAGCAGTGCTGCTGGAGTTTATAAACACTGTGTCCACTCACTGTCCACTCTATTAGACACTCCTACCTTGTCAGTCCACCTTGTAGATGTAAAGTCAGAGACGATAGCTCATCTGCTGCTGCACAGTTTGTGTTGGTCATCCTCTAGTCCTTCATCAGTGGTCACAGGACGCTGCCCACAGGACGCTGTTGGCTGGATACTTTTGGTTGGTGGACTATTCTCAGTCCAGCAGTGACACTGAGGTGTTTAAAACCTCCAGCAGCACTGCTGTGTCTGATCCACTCAGACCAGCACAACACACACTAACACACCACCACCACATCAGTGTTACTGCAGTGCTGAGAATGATCCACCACCCAAATAGTACCTGCTCTGTGAGGGTTCATGAGGGTCCTGACCGCTGAAGAACAGGGTAAAAGGGGGCTAACAAAGTATGCAGAGAAACAGATGGACTGTAGTCTGTAATTGTAGGACTACAAAGTGCACCTATATAGTAAGTGGAGCTGATAAAATGGATAATGAGTGTAGAAACAAGGAGGTGGTCATAATGTTATGCCTGATCGGTGTACATCTGTTAAATAAAGGAATAACAGCCATGTAAACGCCTGTATCTGATTACATTCCCAATCTGAAAGTCTGAGTACGCTCTGTGCATGTGCATCAGAACGGAAGTTTACAATGTTCAACATGTTCAAAAACTGGACTGCAGAGGAGACAAAGTTTATGCTTCAGACTTATAAATATTTATCGGATGGAAGGCTGTACACAAACTGTTATAACGAGCAACAGTGGGTTTACACAAACTATAGAGCAAAATACAAACAGATTGAAGTTTCTCAAATTGGCAAATTGCAAAGCTAAAAGCCAGAAGCATCCAGCTTTTGTGTCTCAGAATGTAGCAGGACATGACGTCTTCCTCTCGCCCTTCTTTAATAAGTCTATGTGAAGTACATTTTCCTGAGTCTGACATAACTGAGAGCTCAGGTAACAAACTGCTGCTCACCTCACTGTGACTGGACTCATGTGATGCTCGTTGTCATGGTAACATCTACACTGAGTGGTACTCTATGCATGCATGTAATTTTGGATCAGATTACATGTAATTTGCATGTAAACAGAGATTCTCATCAGATTGTTGAGTAGAGTGAGCAAATAAACACCTTGGTCTGAATCTGTAATCAGAATGTATTTGACTGGATTGATGGAAATCTTTGCATGTAAAAACAGCCAACAAGATCTAACTTCTCACCATGTGGCCATGAGGGACAGGGATGCAGTCTCACTTCCTGCTTTAAAATGCAGAGGAGTGGCTAAAATAAGACTCCACCCATAAAACTCTGTGTTTCATTAGGGACATGAAAACATTGGATAGCATTTTGTGAATAACGAAAAGTTCTATTTTGATAAAAATAATATTTTTTCATATTTATCATTTATTATTTAAAATAAAATAAAAATCTTTCAACTTAAGTCTAAATACATAATAAAATATCTCAATATTGAAAAAAAATTGTTAAAAATATATGCATTATTTTCACAAGTGTAAATTTAGTGGTTAGGGTTTGGGACAGACATCTCTCAAAAGAACGTGCCCTATAAATGATGATTTTGTATATATTTAGAGTATATTTAGCTTATGAATATCTCCATGAATGCCTTGGGTTTAAATAGATCACAATATAATCCTTGCAAATATCTTTTTATGTACTTTTTTATTTTATGGGACTAATTCAGTAGAAAGGTCCATATACTATATATTCATTCCTTTATATGACCTTTATATGACCTGACTTAGGCTGGAATATTACTAGCTACTTGATTCCAGCACTCAGAGGAAAATATTACTGCTCATTTGTTGCTTGTTAATGGCTCAGAAGATGTAATAGTCATTTTCCTGATTTTCTTTTGGGGGGGGGAGATATCAAAGGAGATATGAGCTATAGGAGAGATAAAGAAGAGTTTATTTGCTGAAAAATTTAAAAGGTTGGCTGATATGACTGGAATATAAATAAAGGAAGGCTGGTCTGTGACTTTTACACAGTACTGTATATGCAAAAACATAATCAATTAGGCACTGGTGTTCTTATTCATACATATAAAACAGTAACAATAGTGTAAGATTCACGCTCTGGGGTCCACAAACTCAGCCATGTGAGTTTATATGTTTCTCTGTCTTTGTGATAATACAGAAATATGCTTCAAACATTTCATGATTTTACAGAGTCTGTCCTTCAGATTCCATCTTATCACAAGATTATATGTAACTTACATCAGAAGTTATTAGACTATGAAGAGGAGCTGAGATACACACCATCTGCCTCTCACCATGTGTCATTGGTGGATTTGTGTGTCTGTCTACATTCTGTGTGAAACTGACCAATGGACACTCAGGAAAACACTGACCCATCATGCTGGAAACCCTTCATTCTTTATTCAGTCCACATCGGAGACTCGTGAAATGGTGTGCAAAGAGTTTACAGTCGCTGCTGCAGCCTTTTTGGAAAGTAGCAACAAAGACAATGGAGCATTTTGATATGAAACATATGAGTATCATGTTGCAAGCATATCACATGCAAGAGCCTTTAAAGGAGAATTTAAGAAGATATGCAAAAATTGAGAAAATACTCAGAGTTACGCCACTTGAAGATGTTCAGTCCTTCTTTGGAGAATGATGCACTGGAGGGTCACTAGCTGGTCACAAAGCAATCCAAAGTTAACAGGGTCACAGGACGGCTGCCGTTAGTAACCTTCATGAAGCCTCGAGAATGTGGCTTCAAGATCTACATCACAACTGGTGCCGTTTCTGAGGCTGTTTTCTAAAATAGGTCACGATTGTTCACCAGTAACCACAGGAAATCTGTGCAATACATGGACTTCTCAATTTAACATTGTTTTTAGAGCTTTAAGAGGGCAAAAACAGAGAAGACCTATTTTGGTTTAGCTTTCCAGAATATGATTCTTTTCATTCTAAATTGGTACACCACACTCTGAGCTTTACCTTTAACATTTCTGAAACCAAAAAATAATCAGTACACTGTTAGAAATAAAGGTTCTGTGCTGGTACATTTTATATTCATCAAAGTACAAACAATGTAAATGTTCCCTCAGAGGTACAACAGTGGTTTTAAGGTCCAATTGTGAACCTTAAATATTACATATTTGTACCTTTTCATAACCTAAAGTTTTAAAACAGAACAATAAAATAAAAAGCCTGGAAATGAGACGAGGTGTGTGGAGTCAATGCAACTTAGAAAATATAATTTCAGTGGATTACGGTACAATTATGTTCCCTGACTAAAGGTACTGAGATGAACCCTTGAGGGAACCACCCCAGTCACAGTTCTGTACCTTTTTACTGAGAGTGTAAGGTAAAATTTCCATTATTAAGAACTGCAACATGGTATCCTCTAATATTTGTAAAATAACTTCAATAAACGTTTGCTAAAATGTACACTCCAGAAAGCGGGTCTTACCTGAATGTGACAAACTCAGTACTTTCTGAAACTGAACTGAGTCATATCCTAGAACACTTTCTCATTCTGCAGAACGGCGCCGTACACCTCCAAAAGAACATTAAACACCCCAGATCACTTGAAAGTATGAAAGATTTCTCATTTAGTGTAATATCCTGTTGATATGATGATGAAAGGAAGGATGTAGTAGAGGGGTATCAGAATCAAATCACCTAGGGCCACTAGCCATGTTGTCTTTATCAATGGGGGTTGGTTGACAGTAAGGTGTCCATTTTGTCTAAGTGTTAAATTTATCTGCATAAAGTCTACAAATGTTTACTCAACACTGTAAACAAAAATCTGGCAAAAGGTGTCCCAAATTTTTTTTTTCATGCACATCATATACACTTGTTTAGGCACATTTGAGTCAGTGTTTATTAGCAATTCTTGTGTTACCGCAAATCACAACTACTATTATTCCTGTTATTGTTATTATTATTATTAGTAGTAGTAGCTTGTCCTCCTTGGCCTCTTTGAGCTGCAAAGAATGAAAAGATGGCACATGGCTAAGTAAACGATAATTCTACTTAAAGCAAAAACTGAGTTAAATCTCTCCATCTTGCTTGTTTGACTGTAGCCCCTAATCATGGTAGCGTTTGTCATCTAAAGTTTCTTTGCAGGTGAATGGAAACACGACTTAATTCACATCATTTGCTGTCGAAATTACGTAAATGTGCATATGCAAAATGTTTGAATGGCTAATGTAGGCTAATTTCATATAGCTTATGTTGGGTACAGTGGTACTCTGAGATGGTCCACAGCACTGCAGAGTTCAGCATTCTGCCTCATTAAACACACCAGCTTAATCTCTTCAGATGGTCAGCAAAGCCTTTTTAAGGGGAAACTATTAATCTCTGCAGAGCTGTGACCTTCCAGAAACTGAGCTTATTACTTTCCTTACACTTTTCTTTAAATAATTACCTGTGTTTACATGCACACAATAGCACAACTAAGTTCTTAATTAGCCTAAAGCCTCTTTTGAACATGATTCAATTTATATGGGCTCCTACAGTAATATCCTCTTGCATGTCCAAACTTGATGACCATCAAACTGTGCTGTGTACCTCATATCTAAGTCAGACTATCAGTCTTAGTTTGTCTAATATCGAACTATTAGTGCGCATAATAACGTTTCCCATATAATGGGAACATAACCCGCGTGCTCGCTGACCCTGATCTGACCTCAAAACTAATCATTTCCAGAGCAAACCATATACGGTGCAGCAGATGTGTGCTGGAGAGGTGTTGTTTTGCAGAACATTTTTGGCTGTTCGAGCTTGAAAATCTGAGCTCTAGCTCTTTGACCTCTTGCATAAATCAGCATAAGAGAAAGTTGACCTTACCTTCTCACTTAAACATTCCTTTGAACTGATGTGACCTGCAGAAAATCCCCTCAGGAACATGTTAGTGAAAAAAAAAAAACCTCAAAGGGCAAATTGAGATTTAGTCAGCGCAGGCCTACGCAAAGCTGTCTTGTTATGGGCTTAACTTTATTGCTATGGTAATATCAAATCCTTGTGAATTCATTTTCTGCAACAGTGCTGGAAAAGACTAAGAGAAGCAGTTAAGATATTTAATACAATGCACTTAAGCGCACCCCTTAGTAAATTTGTCAACTGAGTATGCAAGAGTGTGCAAAAGTTTGCACACCCTGGTCATATGACACACACTTCTGCCCATTTAATTAAACATATTGGAGAAAAAAGAAAACAAAAATTGTGCATTAGGTTATGCCACTTTTTATATTTTATAGTATGTTTCTATTATATTTTTTATGTTTTGCATATTTATATTTTATTATGTTTTTTATGTTGAACTAAGACATTAAACAGAATTCTTAAATTTTTAAAGTTGTGCAGTAAAATTTGCAGAAAAATGTCATATTTAAGTTGTTATGTGTGTTATTTTCACTTACAAAATCAACAGAACATGAAGTCAGACCCAGGGGTGTCACATTTGCATATGACTGCATTGCTCAAGACTATATTTAGGATATAATACGCAAGCTGCCACAGGCTGCTAGTTTCGTGGTGAGTCTAAATCAGGCCAGCCATCGAACGAAGGGATAAGAGAGATGACCAAAAGGCCTCATCAGCCCTTATGCATATAATGCGATTGATTACTACAAAGAAATACAAAGAAATGCCTTCAGCTTTTAGAGGCATGAAAACAAAAGTGCTGGACGTGAGCCCAGGCTGAAATGTAAGGCCTGCTCTCTCAGTTTCATTTCTCTTAATGGTTACTAAAAAAAAACATGTTCATAAACTCAATGGAAACTGCTATCCTGCCTATGCCTGAAAGATGAAAAAACAACAAAACAAAAAAATTAAGAAGGCGACATTGTAATGGAAAAGCCCAACTGAAATGAAGGGGATTTTATGAAGCGAATCTCTCTGTGGGGAAGTTAACTCTGCAGGTAGGAGGGCACGTCATCCGATTTCCACAGAAGTGAGAAGCAGACCTCAAATTTTTTTTTTTTTTTTGTTGCGCGTTCAAAAAAACCAAAAGCTTTTTATCTGCACGTCTTGGTCATTTCCTTTAATTTAACACTGGCAGGTAAGATATATATGTTTCACCTAAACTGCTTAGCCATAAGGAAGTTTTGTGGCTCTCCACAAACGAAGTATGCATCTCCATTTTTTTCCAAATTTTTAATTTTTCTCTGTCTTTTGACCAAAGTAGTTGTCCCGTGTGAAAATGCTATGACGAATGGTCCAACAGATATGCTCGAAAACCGCTTGGAATGAAAACTATTCACATTAACTTAAATGACAAGAGGGGAAGGTTTTTATCTGCCCAGTAAAGTTACCATTTTGGAGATACATTTTTATTTTTTTAGGACAGTGACAATATAAGTGATAAGATCAGACTTGTTTAAAGGACCTATTACTCTGTTAGATTTGCAGGCCTTACCTAGGTGCTGTATTTTGGATGGAAGTGGGTGCAGCTTAAACTAAAGTGTTTGTCAGTTTGGTGTGTGATAAATAGTGCTGAAGGATGTAGGGCACTTCAGTTGTAAAACTGGAGAGGAAGTCACAGTGGTGGGGTGGTGGGGAGCAAGTGTGGGTGTTTGTGTGTGTGTTTGTGTGAGTGTGTGTGCAAAAGTGGTTTTATTAGAAAAGATATATAAACAAGACAGAGACGATGTGCTTGTCCTGGACGGTTACAACCCTGCACAGTTTAGCATTTTAAATTGTCCCTATGTTACGTCTCTGTGTGAAGCTTCGCTGTATGTTTACATGTGTACAATTATTTTGCACTATTTTATGTAAATCGCTGTTGTCGGAACAAAACCTTGTATCTCCACAAAGAAAAACATACTTTACTTTTAATGTAAGTCAGTGGAACCAGACTTTTTTCCAAATGATTTTTGGCTGTTTCTTTTGGTCCATTCATCATCAAATTTACACACAATATAAAGAGCAACAGGCATTTTTAAATTATGTCAAAGCTGAAAAATGACAAAACTGGAGATACAAGGTTATGTTCTGACAGCAGCAAAATACATGTTCATTCTGCAATTGATACAACACATTTCAAAATCAAAGGCACTTTAAGACTAGGCATGTTGTTAATTGCCCCCCCCAAAAAAAAAACATCTTAAAGAGGTGATCCAATCATGCTTGGGTATAAAAGGAACATCCAGGAGACACTGAGTCCTTTATTAGAAAGGATAAAAATGTGTCAACATATAATCTGACAGTTTAAGAACAACAAGGGATAGTGAGGATTTGAGTTATAGTCATCTGTAAAAGTTCGTGGATGTTTGCATGTTTTTTTATTTTTTAAATCAACAAACATGCAAACATTCCAAAACTTAAACATAGTAACTTTCTGCTAATTTTAGAACACAACAAATTTAACATATTAACATTAAAAGTTCCTCAAGCCACATTTTATGTTTTACATTTTAAATATTTTAAGTTCTACAAATAAACAGCAATTGTACATTAAAATATGCAGACGTATAAGTTATTTTCACTTAATCAGTTAATCAACAAAATATGTAACTTGACCAGGCGTGCGTAAACTTTTACAAATGTATTCTGCTCTCTGTTGTACATCATATCATCAAAAGATTTAGGAAATACCAAGAAATCACTGTGCATAAAGGGCAAGGCCAAAAACCACAACTAAATACTTAAAAACTTTTGACCCCTCAGACAGCATAGCATTAAGAAACAACATGCTTCTGTAATGAATGTAACCATATGGGCTCAAAAATACTTTGATAGCTCATTGTCAATAAATACTATTCATCCACAAATGCAAGTTAAGACTGTTCTATGCACAGCAGAAGCCCAACGTCCAAGAAATGCCGCCGAGTTCTCTGGGCTTGAGCTCATTTGAAAAGAACTGATGCACAGTGCAAATGTATGTTGTAGTCTGATGAGTCAAACTTTCAGATGGTTTATGGCAGTAACGGATGTCATATTCCTAAGAAAAAAGGATCACAGAGATTGTCAATTGAGTATGCAAGAGTGTGCAAAAGTTTGCACACCCTGGTCATATGACACACACTTCTGCCCATTTAATTTAACATATTGGGGAAAAAAGAAAACATAAAATGTGCATTAAGTTATGCCACTTTTTATATTTTATAGTATGTTTGTATTATATTTTCCAGTATGTTGAACTAAGAAATTAAACAGAACTTGTGCAGTAAAATTTGCAGAAAAATGTCATATTTAAGTTGTTATATGTGTTATTTTCACTTACAAAATCAACAGAACATGAAGTCAGACCCAGGGGTGTCATATGACTGCATTTGCAGATGACTGCATTGCTCAAGACTATATTTAGGATATAATACGCAAGCTGCCACAGGCTGCTAGTTTCGTGGTGAGTCTAAATCAGGCCAGCCATCGAACGAAGGGATAAGAGAGATGACCAAAAGGCCTCATCAGCCCTTATGCATATAACATGATTGATTACTACAAAGAAATACAAAGAAATGCCTTCAGCTTTTAGAGGCATGAAAACAAAAGTGCTGGACGTGAGCCCAGGCTGAAATGTAAGGCCTGCTCTCTCAGTTTCATTTCTCTTAATGGTTACTAAAAAAAAACATGTTCATAAACTCAATGGAAACTGCTATCCTGCCTATGCCTGAAAGATGAAAAAACAACAAAACAAAAAAAATAAGAAGTTACATTCATTACAGAAGCATGTTGTTTCTTAATGCTATGCCATCTGAGGGGTCAAAACTTTTAAGAAAAAAGGATCACAGAGATTGTTACCCGTATAAAATTCATAAGCCAGCATCTGACATTGTATCTGGTAATAGTGATCGAATGAGATCAGTTGTAGATCAATTTATTTGAAGATCCAGTACTGAAAACCTCAAATTTCTTCAAAAACAAAGACAAATCTTTGAAAGGGACTGTTGAATCAACAATCAAAAGTACCCTTGGCATCCCTGCATCTGTACTGATATTCATACTGATATTCATTCATACTGATGGTCACTAAATATTAGTTATACATAGAAAACATTGCAGAAAACATACATTTAAAAGTAAATCATACAGAAGCCTTAACAACAAAATATATAATCAGATTGTTCAGTATTTAGCTTTCAGGAGACTCACTTTCAGGGATATTTTCCTACACCTCCAAAATTTAGTCTTAGAAGTTGAATTTTCTGCTTCTTTAAGTGATGTTGAGGTCTGGACTCTGGGGTGGTCTGTGAGGTGTGAATGTTGAATCTCTGGCCGGTGAGAACTTTGAAAAACTTGTGGTAGCTGAAGCAGCCATTGAGGCTCTGCAAAAGCAAAACGCACTCCTCAAAGTCCGACTTGAAGACACAGAAAACCACTTGCACAGAGCTAACCTGAGAATTGTGAATGTTCCTGAGGGTAACGAAAATGGCCAAGATACGATTACTTTCGTCTCAGACATGCTGATGGAAATTACCGGCAAAGAACTGTTCGACAAGCCACCCAAGTTGGAAAGAGCACATCGCTCCCCCGGTCAGAAACCATTCGTGGTGTGCTTCCATCGATTTCAGGAGGAGCGCTTGCTACGATGGGCCGGAAAACACGAGTTGAAATATAAAGGAGCATCTGTGAGGATATACCCTGATCTCAGTGCTAACCTGGCAAAGAAGCGCACTGCCTTTCATGAGGTCAAGCAGGCACTATACCACAAAGGAATATGATTTCAGATACTCTACCCGGCCCGTCTGCGAGTCAGTTACGAAGGGGAAATGTTTATATTTCACTCGCCCGAGGAAGCTAAAGTGTTCTACAAACAATGCATGACCACTTAAGTCCAAGTAAGTTAACACAGCCTGGTTAACTTTGCTCTGCTTGCTTCTACCACACCACACCTGGTACTCAATGGACTAACCAAGATGCCACCTATCACCTATAACGGCTGTATTGACTGATATTCGATTGATCTAAAGAAGTTCTCCTTATTTTGAATGGCAACCTTACCCCAATCAGCGTGGAAATAACAATGCTTTGTCAGACAAAAATGATTTCCAGTCAGTTTCCCAAATGACTGTCTGGAGAACAGGATTATATTTTTGTTTCAGTGCCAGTTTACCATTAATACAAATTACTAGTCTGACTTTTTTGATGTTGATGGACCACATGGTAGGCTTACAAATTTCCATGTTCACATATACGCTTTTCTGATTGTTGATAGATAATTTTCTGAGGTCGAGGGCCCTTCTGACTTCAGCGATCTTAAGGGATGGGCTACCGGGAGACATTCAATTTAAGTTTGGGCCTGCGGTTTGTCTCATCTCAAGAGGCAAGCCTAGGAGATGTTTGGGCTATTTTTGCTGCCTTATGGATCATTTATTTGATTGTTGTTTTTGATTTAATGTGTGAAAAGTGTTTTTTATCTGTTATAGGATGTTTCATAAGATGAGTGGGTTTGAACTGGGTGACAATTATCACAGCCTCTTTAAAGTGACTGTCATTAAACTTAAATGGCTAAGTTAGGAGGGACAGCAGTCCATTTAATAAGCTGGAATGTCAGGGGTCTAAACAGACCAGTTAAAAAAACTAGCATATTTGGCCATATGAAAAGGTTAAACACAGAAATTGCATTCTTGCAGGAAACACACAAATTACCAAATTAGACTGAGAAAACCGTGGATCGGACAGGTGTTTCATTCAACTTATAATACAAAGGCAAGAGGAACAGCAATTTTAATTCAGAAAAAGCTACAATTTACTGCATCAAATGTCATTCCAGATTCCAGTGGACGATTTATTATAGTATCAGGCCATCTTTTTCATGTGCCAGTTGTCTTATTTAGCATGTATGCTCCCAACTGGGATGATGCGGGTTTTATTAACAGGCTAACCTCCTTGCTACCCGATTTGAATTCACACCGTCTGATTTTAGGTGGAGACTTAAATTGTGTGATAGATTCGGTCTTGGACCGCTCAAACCCTAAACCTTAACCCCCCTGTAAAATGTCTTAAGCACTATCCAGCTTCATGACTGAAACTGGTTGTCTAGACCCATAGAGATTTTTTAATCCAGATAAAAAGGAATTTTCAGATTTTTCTCATGTTCATCATTCGTATTCAAGGATTGACTATTTTTTTCTAGATAAAACACTTCTTCCTGCCGTTAAAAAAACAGAGTATTCTGGTATTGTGGAATCTGACCATGCACCTCTTTTACTTGATTTATATTTCTCCCTTAACTGCTCAGAAAAACCCACCTGGAGTTTAAATACAAACTTGTTGGCAGATAAAGATTTCTGTGAATTTATTTCCAAGGCAATTGATAATTTTTTGATAACTAATAAACCTGAATCTGTGTCACCATCCACTCTATGGGAAACGCTTAAAGTTGTAATCAGAGGAAAAATTATATCATTCTCTATAGCACGTAATAAAGCAAGAAAACAGAAACAACAACAACTTATAGACTCTATATGGAAGCTAGATCAAGAATACTCTATTAATCCGTCACCAGAATTATTCAAGGAGAGATTAGCTCTTAAAACACAGTATGAATTATTATCAGATGAAAAAACCGAACAGTACCTGCTTTGGTCACGAGGACAGTTCTATGAACATGGAGAAAAAGCAGGACGTCTTTTGGCTTATCAACTAAAAAATAAATCAGCATCTCGGATAATTTCAGGAATTCGTAATGCAGCCCAAGAAGTGACAGTAGACCCCTATAAAATTAATGATGCTTTTAAAAAATACTACTCTCATTTATACTCTTCTGAATTCACTGATGATGATTCGGCTATGTCCAGATTCATGGAAGAATTAGATGACCCAGTTATAAGTTCAGATCAAAAAGAAAGAATGGATCAATCGTCACTCTTTCACCAATATTCGTAGGCTCCTTAATGTTATATACTCTCCTGCAGTCGGGGAGATCCCAGAAGTGGTGGTATCCCTGGATGCAGAAAAAGCATTTGACAGAATTGAATGGAATTACTTATTTGCGGCATTAGAAAGATTTGATTTTGGCCCAAAAATCATCTCCTGGATTCATCTGCTATATTCCTCGCCTAAAGCATCAGTAGTAACCAACAAATTATGTTCACAATATTTTCCACTCTCAAGAGGAACGAGACAAGGGTGCCCTCTTAGCCCTCTTCTTTTTACTCTAGCAATCGAACCCCTGTCCATTAAACTGAGAACATCAAAATTAGTGCAGGGAATTCAATGTACAGGTATTGAACATAGAGTCTCCCTGTATGCAGATGACCTTTTACTGTATTTATCAGACCCCATAATGTGTGCCCCTAATATTGTAGAGATCCTCTATGAGTTTGGTAAATTTTCGGGATATAAATTAAACCTCTCTAAAAGTGAGTGTTACCCTGTTAATAGTCTAGCCATGCAAATCAAAGAGACAGAGCTGCCGTTTCATGTGTCTAAAAATGGTTTTAAAGATTTAGGAATTAAGATCACTCCAACTATTCATGGCTTATTCAAGGAAAATTTTGTACCCCTTATTTCTAAACTTAAATCAGACATTCAGAGATGGAATACGCTACAGTTGTCTCTTGTAGGCAGAATTAACTGTGTTAAAATGAATATATTACCCAGATTTTTATACCTTCCCATCTTTTTGCCAAAGTGTTTTTTTCTGTCAGTAGATAAGCTGATAGTGGCATTCTTAGGGGGAGGTAAACACCCTAGAATACGTAAAGAATTCCTAGAAATAGGTAGACTGCAAGGACGTTTATCTCGTCCAAATCTAAGGTGCTATTACTGGGCTGCAAACTTACAAAAAATTGTTTATTGGTTCCAATTCCCAGAGACTAATTGGTGTAAAGCAGAGGCAAACTCCTGCAAAGCATCGTCTCTTGCTGCCCTTATTACAACAAAATTACCTTTCTCCCCATCACAATATACTTCATCCCCAATTGTATGCTCCACACTTAAAATATGGTCACAATTAGGACAACATTTTAACCTTACAGATTTTTCAATGTTGGCCTCCCATATGTAATAATCACCTTTTTCCAGCAGCTAAACTGGATCATACTTTCGTACAATGGCAGAGATTGGGTATTACTAAGTGTAGTGATATTTACATTGATGGTACTTTTGCCAGTTTCAATGCTCTTACTGAAAAACTTTTGTTACCACGATCTAGCTTATTTTGTTATTTTCAAATTTGTCACTTTATTCAGAATCAAAGTTCAACTTTCCCCTGCTTACCACCAGCTTCAGCTTTAGATAATATCCTGCAAACCCCCATGCATCTTAAAGGCCAGATTTCGAGTATACTAAACACAATTTTTTCTCTTAAAAGTGTGTCACTAGATAAGATTAAAACGGACTGGGCAGAAGAACTAGGCATAGAAATATCTGATGAAACTTGGCAGAGTGCTCTGAATAGAGTGAATGGAACATCTTCATGTTCTCGTCTTAGTCTGATACAGTTTACAGTTCTTCATCGAACTTATTACAGTAAAGCAAGATTATCTATATAAATATAAATAAATAAATATATAAATAAAATATAAAAATATAAATATAAATTATATATATATATATATATATATATATATATAAATTATCCTATAGGATATACTCTAACCTAGATGATATATGTGACTGATGTCATGTTGCTAAAGCACATTTGACTCAAATGTTCTTGTCCTGTAATAGGTTGAGGGACTTCTGGTCATCCATATTCAAAATCCTGAATGAGGCCTTTGAGTCAGATGTACAAGCTAGTGCTGAAATAGCCATATTTGGTGTACTGCCAGATAATACTTCAATGACAAAAAGCAAGAAAAGTGTCTTTTCTTTTGCCTCTCTGCTAGCTCGCAGAAGAATACTACTTGAATGGAAATCACCCAAGTCACCAAAAACATCAGTATGGCTTAATGACATGATGCTATTTTTAAAACTAGAAAAAATAAAATACACCATTAGAGGAACGACCAACACATTCTTTACAGGTTGGAGTCCCCTAATAAAGTACTTTGAAAGTATTAAGACTGTCCCTGCAAACTGACTTACAATTTTAGTATGTTATACTCATCCAAGTCCATCCCACTGCAAAGTCTTACAAGGTCTAGTAATTCTTAAACTCTGTGAAAATATATATTCTACTTTGTCACCATCCTTGGATTTGTAGACATTATAACTGGTAATTTATTCATTTATTTATTTTCTATTGTGTATGTGTATCTCATAGGCAGCAAGGGTTGGAAGGCACTGTTGTGTGGGGAAATGATGTGGGGGGGGCGCGAAAAAGAAAAAGGATATGACTGTATTGTGATATGCCATCTTTTTTTTTTCTTTTTTGTCTCGTTGAATAAAATAAATAAAAAAAAAATTGCTAGAAAGTCTAGATCTTAAAAACACAATTCATTATGAAACATTTATTTAGTCATATTGAAACTCTTTGCTTTGCTATTTTCTTTTTGTTAATGATTGCTCTGGCTGTATGTACAATAATTCCTAGAAATATCCTGGATTCTGGAGTGTGACCAGGTTGGTATTTGTCCAAAGATCGTGTTGTCGGTTTTGGTTTTAACAATGAAAAAGAGACTCTTACACTATTCATTCTCACACCCGATGAAATTGGCTGGAAACACGTGAGTGACTTTTGGTCACACGACAATGTCCAAACTGAGTAAAGATAGGAGAGACATTGTTGCATGCACACACTCTCAGAAATGAAACTGTCACTGGTGCAGTACCCGTTTCGTCACTGGGGTGATATCCTTAAGGGTGCATCTCATAATCCACTGAAATGATATGAGTTGCATCGACTCCACACAATCCGTCTCGTCTCCAGGCTTTTTATTTTATTTTTCTGTTTTAAAACATTACGTTATGAAAAGGTACAAATATGTACTTTTCACCTGGTAAAACTTATTTAAGGTACACAGGTATGTGATGTCTAACCAATCCAAACTCAGATTGATACACAGATGGACAAGAGGAGGTGTGGCAGTGAGAAATGATATATAGAGCCACGAAATTGTGCTTCACGTTCTTTCAACCACAACCTTTGCTGTTGAGAAAACTGATTACGGCCATGGACCCCAACGTTCTCGGTGAGCATGCAGCATGCTGCAGACTTTAACCTAATTTTCTGTTGTAAGTAATTCAAACAGCATCACAATTTTCTTTGTTTAACAGCTTTTTCTTGGTCTAGGTTCATCTGAGCTTGAAACAATCCTAGCTGTTAGAAGTATTGAAGGATTGTCCCAACTTTGTGAAGGTATGTCAGCTTTTGATTATTATTTCATTTATTTGTAGTTGTTGATGTTTGTCAAAATAATTCTCACATTTCTGTTGTTACAGAATCTGCGAATACAGTGGGTTATGAGAATCCAGTGGGTGAGTTGGCCGTTTTCTAGTATCTATTTTTTCTGTGTTAGTTGTTGGTGTATAATGCTAACTCATATTTTTTTTCTATAGTAGCTCTGACCCGTTTGGTTGAAACAACGGGTCTCTTAACACCACCAGGATTCGACGCAGTACCCAGCACCTCTGCGGCTTGTGAACCCAGCGCTTTGTCGACGTTTAAGCCTTGTTTAACAAGCAGTCCTGGGGGTCCGCCACAGAGTGGAAGGAGTCAAACCGGTCTGCAGACACATAGATTTCCTACACTCGATCCAACAGCTCCTAACTTTGATTTGTCTTGCTCATTTTCTGAACCCACATGCACAACATAACACGTTAGAAACTATAGCCGATCAGATACAGGCAAAGGCTGGTTACATGCGTGATCACAAGGTCGGGTTTAATGACATTGGTTGTTTCGAATGCAAGTTTGGTGTTAAAATAGTTGTGTTCCACAAGAGCAGTTCGGGTGGTTTAGAGAAGTACCAAACGAAAGACAAACCACATGCTAGGACTATGTTTCTGTATCTTCATGATGGCCATTATTACTTAATAATTTGAAAGCGTTCATGGGTGTACCGTATGTTTGCAAGTTTTGTTATAAGGGGTACGCTAACGTGAGGGATCATAGTTGTAAATATCATTGCGATGTGTGTCAGGACGCAGAATGCAGCCAGAAACCCAAACGTGTCAAATATTGTGATGTCTGTTCACGCTACTGTAAATCTGACTATTGTAATGACCAACACAAGAAAAAGAAACAACAACCTATTACCGGGGAGATGGCGTCCTCATGCGATTTGACTAAATACTGTAGATCATGCAGTCAACGTTATCATGTTAGTTTAACTAAGCTAAAACCCCACAAGTGTATGTCAGGATGTTGTGTTCACTGCCATGAAGAATTAATATCAGATACAACACATGAATGTTACATACTGCCGATCAAATTAAAAGAACCAAGTGAGTCTTACATCTTCTTTGACTTTGCATGAAGCATGAAGCTAACTTTGTCTGTGCAATCACATTTGACGGTAGAGAGTTCACAGCAGAGGGGTCTGACTGTGTAGAATGACTCCTCAGAGAGTTTAGAAGCCCCAAATATCAGGGTTACACGTGGTTAGCACACAATGCAGCCGGTTTTGACAATTTCCTATTACTAGAATATTTTTCTAAAGCGGGCATTGCTGTCAAAATCACCATGATGGGTTGTAGACTGATCTCCATGTATGACGAAACGTACAAACAGCACTACATAGACTCATACTCGTTCATTCCAATGCGTTTGGCTAATACAACATCAGTGTTAAATCTAACATGTTCATAGAAGGGGTATTTTCCCCACAAATTTAATTTGACACAAAATGAGAACTATGTGGGACTATACCCTGACAAGTTTTTACGGCTATGACTTGATGAGTGACAAGGACAGAAAGCAGTTTGACGAGTGGTACAACACGGTCTCTGGTGGTGTGTTTGATTTCAAAAAGGAGTTGTTTGTTTATGGCAGGAACGATGTTTTACTACGTGAAGCTTGCATTAAGTATCGTGACGAGTTCATTCAGTGTACAAAGCTAGACCCGTTTAATTATACAACATTAGCATCATGTTGCATGGCTGTGTACAAGACATATTTTCTACCCAAAGACACACTAGCATTGACACACAACATCGCGTACATTAACCAACACAAGACGTTCTCAAATGTTTCAATTGAATGGCTTGAGTATGTTAAGAGTACCAGAGGTGTTGACGTGCACCACGCCCTAGCTCATGGTGAAATGAAGTTTGGTGTGTATTATGTGGACGGGTATTACGAAAAGGGTGGTGTACGAAAAGCCTTAGAATTTAACGGGTGTATGCATCATGGTCATGAATGTCATTAGAGTCCGAACCAGCCTCATCCGATGTCAAAGGTGTTGTACAGCGAATTGCGAAAACAGTTTAACACCAAGGTAGAGATCCTTGTTCAAGCATATGGGCTAGACATGGAAGTAATGTGGGAATGTGAGTGGGCCAAAGCTAAGAGGGATGATTTGGGTGTATCTGCGTTCATGTCTAACTACACGCAGCGAGATGCGCTCTTTGGTGGCAGAACCAACGCTTATAAGCTGTATTACAAAGTAAAAGAGGGTGAGAAAATCAGATATTTGGACTTCACTAGTTTGTACCCGTTCTGTCAGGCTAGAAAGAAATACCCCGTAGGTCATCCTCGGAAATTTTCGACCTCTGGAGGAGTACTATGGTTTAGTCAAGGCTACAGTACATTCGCCAAGAAAATTCCTACACCCTGTATTACCATACCGCTGCAATGGTAAGTTAATGTTCCCACTCTGTCGTACTTGTGCCGAGCAGGAAAACCAGCTTCAAACTTGCACACATAGTGATGAAGATGGATCCATTACAGGGGCTTGGGTCAGTATTGAATTGATGAAGGCTATTGAGAAAGGGTATGTGGTGGCAAAAATCCATGAGGTTTGGCATTTTCCAGACAGTTCAGAGACGTACAAGCAGGAGGCCAGCGCTTATCCAGCACACGCTGTCACAGAGGAAGAGAGGGCCGAGTATATCAGGGATTATTTTGAAAAGGAAAAGATTCAGCTGAATCCTGACAAGATAAGCCTTAACCAAGCACGTCGGTCTATTAACAAATTGTTGTTAAACAGCTTGTGTGGTCATTTTTCAATGAGGGAAAACTTGCCAGTATCCAAGTTGTTGGCCGATCCAGAGCAGTTTTCACAGCACATATTTGGCGATGGATATGACGTTGAACACTCTTCATTCGTGTCTGATGCCACAGCGTTGATTCAGTGGTGCTATTCTGCCGGAGACAGCTGCCCAAGAAGTGACATTAATGTGTTTCTCGGCGCTTTTACAACAGCGCACGGTCATTTAGAACTGTACAGTCTGATGGATAGATCAGGTGACAGACTCTTGTACAGCGATACTGACAGTGTTATTTTTGTTTCTCGTGAAGGTGGTTGGGAACCCCCTCTGGGACCCTACTTAGGTGATTTGACAGACGAAATTGGTGGTGACGATTACATTACAGAGTTCTGCTCAGGAGGGCCCAAGACATACGGTTATCGCACAGCAACCGGTAAAATGTATGAAAGCAAAAGGTATCACACTAAACTCTGACAATTCAAAAGTCATTAGACTAGACACACTGATTGGTCTAGTCGATCATTATGTGGTAAATCGCGACAGTAGTCGACACATACTGGCTGAGGTGGAAAAGGTATTTACCCAGTATGTACACCATCGAAATTTAAGTGCCATTTACCTAATACAGAATTTATTTTTTCAAGGAAAGTCTAGTAGGCCACTTAGTTTGAACACAAATGATCTCATATTATTTAAAAATCCTAGAGACAGCAATCAGGTCGGTGTATTAGGTAGACAGATGTACCCTGGTAATACAAAGTTTTTCATGGAGTGCTTTCAAAATGCTGTAAGTAAACCATTCGGTCATCTTATGATTGATCATAAAGCAAAGACTCCTGAAGACTTTCGTCTCAGAACAGATCTGCTTTCAAACAGTCCTGTTGTTTACATTCAGAAAAAACACAGATAGATCAATATGTCTGACAGACTATATGGAAACCTGCCGCTTCTCAAACTTTTATTTAAAGCTAAGCCGGCACAACGGATAAGTTAAAGAGCGAGAACTCGCGGGGGGACTATCAGACAAACTGTAGAAAATGACTTGGATGTGTCTATTAGAAATATTTTGGGTAGGAATGATCTTGACGCTCATGAGAAAGCCAAGCTTTTATGCCGCTGTTTTGCAGAGATATTTAACCATTGCTAAACAGGGGGATATGGAGAACAAAACACTTTAACATTGTCATTACCACCCGCAGATAATGTTAATAAGGATGTAAATGTTGTTGATCAGACCAATGACAAAAATGATGTAATTATTGATGTTCTTAGAAATTTACCCTCACGAAGCAGGAGGAATGTTCAGTATGTTTCAGATAAAATGTCTAAATCAAAAGCTGTGTCTTCTTGGAATGAATCAGGAGAAATAATCTAATCCCTGGGTCACATATTCTGGACTTGGTGAAAAGTATCACAGCACCGCACAGGGTTAGCGCTGGGTTGGGATGAGTTTCTAGAGGCTTTTGCTGTTTTAAATATAGCTCTTTCTACCATACCAAACAAGCATGTAAGACAAAAAATTATTTTGTTTAAAAATAAAAAGTTTGATGGTTATGCTACACCGACAAAAGACGTTTCACAAACACCTGTTAAGAGTGTTGAAACCTCAGCATTTATCTCCCCCAGACAGAAGTAAATGGTTAAGCTTCTAAAATGTTTCTTTCTTGTTTGTTTGTTTGATTATGTATTTCATTTATTTGTTTAACATATATATATATATATATATATATATATATATATATATAAATATATATACATATATATATATATATATATATATATATAGTTTTTATCATGACTATGTAAATATGTTTCAGAAAATACTGTGTTAAATCGATGTTTCACTGATGTTACATATTTGTAAATAAATGACTCTGAGTTGAAATTCTTTGTTTTGTTTGTTTTTATTTATCAACCATTACATCATATAGGGACACAATTATACAATAAACCTACACCCTGTTTGAACATGCTGGACACATGTAAACATTCTGTTCTTACAAACACACGGATACAATTTTTTTGTTGAAACCATATTGTCATTTTTTATTAAATCGAAACTATATTTAGTCATCACTTCTCCATTAGCCATGTGGTGTAGAAAAAACACACAGTGTTGACCACAAGTGGTTGATATAAAATATTGTACTTGTCTGTTGAATACTGTTGTGTTATGCATGATGTTTTAAGAAAGCCACTACTCATTTTAGGGAACTTGTCATGGTCTGGTCCATTTCCAAAACTGTCGAAAAAACACCCGACACGATCTTCACTTATATAGATTGCAAGCCAGTGTTCTCTGGGTAGATCAGCCTGGTTTTTCAGATGCCTTCCAGATGCGAGTGCTAACTGATAAAATTCACGTACGGCAGAGCCAGACTGGAAGTCGGGTTGATGCGGTTTAGCTGGATATTGCTGACCATCTACATAGACCGCAAGAAACTCCAAATCATAATGTTTGAATGCAAAGGATTTTTATTGTATGCACCTGTGAACGTGTCATTGTCAACCACCGCTATTATCATAGACTTTGGTAGAGTCCCCAAGAACAAATTTTCTTGGTTAGAAACACGTGTTCTAGCGGGTATTGAAAATTTTTAAACATACTCTATCGATCGGATATTTAGCCGTCGATGACAGCAATGCCTGAGCATGACCCAGCCTTACAGCTGGTGATACCAACACTTTTTTAACAAATAAAGATCCCGAGAGAATGTTTACTTTGTTACTGTAAGCTATTGCATCATGTCGCATTAGACAGAATTCATCTTTACTACGCGCCATACGTATTTTTATATCCACACCATTAAACATCAGTTTCTCTTGAAAAAATATGTCACTATGAATCGGGGTCAGCAGTTCTACCACATTACAAGCATTTGTAAATGTGGCCCTTTTTGTCAAACCGCCGTTGTTCCTAGCAGGGTTTGTTTCATCCATATGCCCTGCGGTGTCCAGATAAAAGAGTCCAGCAGAGAAAACAGTTTCCAGGGTATCACGACCATAGTTAGCTAGACACTCTATGATACTGCGGTATGGGTACGTGCTCGAACTCTGTGATATCAGTCTGTCGCCTAGGGATACATCGACCTGTGAAAATATTGTCGCTCTGGGGTAGTTTATCAAACCAACAGACGCACCGTCATCAATGTCGCTTCCATCGGGTTTCATGATTTTAAGGTGAATGTGTTATTCAAATCTGTATAATCTTCGCCATGTCCAGCTATGAAAAACGATAGCCGTTTGTGTTAAAGGTACTGTAAATAGATCCAATTCCGATTTAATACATTCTTCAGACATGATTTTGGTAGTAAGAGACATAGCGTTCAGGGTCCATTGTATACGTGTTGAAAGACTCCATTTTGAAACCCGGTTGGTTGTTTTACAGGTCTAAAATGTAGATTTACAACCACTTTCCTGTATGAAAAATTGACGTGTTGGTTTTGATCAGTTTTCACCTCTATAGTAATGTCGTTAATGTGTGTCTTAGTTGTTGACATGCAGTGTGGCTTGTTGTATCTAACAGTGACAACGTTGTGGATGTGCCCTGATATATGTACACATCTTAACAGAGGCACAAAGGAGTCTCAAACTGTTTGGTATTCGATGATGTCTGTGTAAACATACAGTGTGTAGAAACCCCCATAGATGTCGGCTGAGTGCGGTGCGTACTGTTTCTGAAAACCTTCTTGATCACCGCTGGTTTTAGACCTAAGATAATAGCTAGTTTTGCATCAAATACTAAACCTATGCCAGGTCTTGTCTTAATATAAATTGTGTGTCTTATTTGATAGTAACCAATAAATACTGAATGTGATGATAGTTTAAAATTAATCTCATCTATCAACACAGGTATGTCTTTATAATATCCGACAGGTAATTTTATTTTTGTTATTTTTGAAGCGTTTTTATCAATCACTATAAATGTCGTGTCATCTTCATCAAATGTTTTCCACGTCCGTGGGTACTGAAACTCTAAAACACCCACTTTCACCTTTTAAATCAATTGGTTTTGCCAGTTTTGTTCTGTAATTAGAAATTTGATTGTCAGGGTATACTGACATCGATAAATTGCATGGCAAAGTAATGCAAAACCATTGTCACCCGTGTTTGTCATTTGTTGTAATGAACACATTCGCAATGTGATACATCTTTTAAGGTTTTTGCATGTCCACTACATCATTTTCAGAAACCCAGCTGTTGAATTTGGATGGCCAACCTAACCATTTCACTAAAATCTTTTTAACTTTGAATGTTTTATCTCCAGGCACATTTATTTTTTGCAACTCTTGTTCATAGAAACAGCCTTGTATAATATCACCATCATAATCTTTCAATCTCTAAAAGGGCGGTTGTCGAAGGATGCGGTCTGATACAGTGAAAAATTCATGTGTATAGTTCTCCTCATACCCCTTTGTAAAGGGACCCCTGACTTTAGAAATTCGCACAACATCGGCAATCTTATACTTAAATATAGTTTCCTTGTCTAGTTTTCTTTTTTTTTTTCACACCATACAACGTTTTAAACACAAAAGATTCATTTTCTTTGGTTACATCAGCTGGTTTCATTTTTATACTTCTGTGGTGACTGTTGTTGTACCCACACACTATGTCTTGTAAAATATCAATGTACCTTTTGGAATTTACAGCCATTAGATATCGCCACATATGACTTTTTAGAGTTCTATTGAAACGCTCTGCGACACTAGCCTTTAGTTCACTACCTGTAGCAAAATGCGTAATTTTGTTTTTTGACATCAGGCGTAATAGACAGAACCCTACTGATTGTCACATAGGTTGATTCATTAGAATCTATACATAACTGCGTCAAGTGCCCCCATTCATCTGTCACTGATTTGACAACATCCATTTGATTCTTGAAATTTTGTAAACGTTTAGCTTCAACTTCATACACACTATTAAAGAGTCTAAAATCGACCACACAATCCCCAATACCTTTATACAACAAATTGGTCAATTCGTAGTTCACACGGTGTTTCAACACATGGTCCGCCAGACCCTGGAATCCACAAACATTCCCTATTTGTCTTAAACAGCACTGCAGGTGTTTGAACCAGCTTTCCAACAGTCAACAGCATCAGTGACAAACTGCCCAGATATGTGATCAACCAGATTTTCTCTTATTTCATGCAACTTTTCCACAATGTATGGCTCGCTCCGCAATTCACAGACAACTGTTTCAGCACATCCTTGAATTTTTGGAAGAGGTAGCTGTATTCCAAAACACTTTAGAAGCCCCGCGATAGCATGTTTCAATCCAGGCGTGAACAATGTCTGTGTTATATCGTCATAGTGCTTTTCAAAGAAGAAGATATCTGGCTCAAACAGACACGAATGTCGAAGTTGACTGGGGTGGTCAACTTCACAACCAAGACACGTTTCCTTCAGTTTGTTGTTTATGATATGTTGTAAGATTACAACGACAGTGTCAAAAAAACACCCACCTCAGGCAGACCTGTCCCTCAAACTGGTCTGTCACAGAGAGGGGGGTCATAAACTGGCCTGTCACGGAGGGGTCATAATTCAACCTGTCACAGAGGGGTCATAAAAATGACCTGGCAATCAAAACTGACATGCCTGTCACACAGGGGTCATAGATCAGGTCATAAATCCGGTCATAAATCAGGGTCATAAATCATACATTTGAAAGACAGTGTAGGATACATACTACTCCTGTGGATTTTTTCAGTTCTGAAGCAGCTTGATTTTCTCTTTTCTCTCAAAGATGAAAGCTTTAAGTGCTGTTTATCTGATGGGGACAGTTTTGGTGTCTACCAGGTCTTGAAGGTGGCTGTTAGGAGTATTTTTTCTCTGGAGCTTTTAATCATTTTTTAATCCAGTTTTGGAAACTCCTGTTTTTCCCTGTATTTTCCTCTGAGTTTCCCTTTCTTTATACGAGTGCATTATCTTATATCTGATCTCATCAGAAACATCTCCTAGAAAATGAACTTGACACATGAAGTACATGAAGGGTGGTCTCTGGCTGACCTGTATATTTTTATTAGGGGACAATGAGAATTCTTCCTTGTGTCGTATATATTTTGCAGAGTTTTGCTTTTAGGTAAATCTTTCTTCATTGGTGCTTTCCCTAAAGTTCTTTCACTTCCTAGGGGAAGTTGCTAAGAGGATCAGACCGTTTATGCCATTTCAGTCCTCGGGTGTGTTTGTTACAAGTAAAGATCGAAAAAATGAATATGTAGGACGCTGTGGAGTGGAAGAAACTGACAGATACAGGGATTTCTCTGCAAGCCTCAACAAAGTAGGTATTCATATACAAGATTCAGCTCATTGTTTCATGTTTTCGTGTCATGTCTGGAAGGTTTCTGCTTTTTCTGTTAAGTGAATGAAGACCTAGTGATTTCACACCTGTTAACAATGACGGCACATCTACATCTTTTTTAAGCACATCAGAGTCTTTAGTACCTCTTAAGTGGCCGTCCATAACTTTCAGTGGGATTTAAATGTTATACACAGGTCATACGTTCTTAGTCAGTGATCATCGTGGGGAAAATGAAAGGATACACAAGGAAATGAAACAAAAGATTGCCAAGCTGTATGAATCAGACAATAGAAAATAGCCTCTCCAGTCTCTACTACTCGAGCAATATGTTTCAAACAACTGGAATGTTAATTAACCTACCTGAGAGTGGATATACAGTTTTATGCAAAAGTCTGAATCAAAACTCAAATTTTTTTTTGTTGTTGTTGTTGATATTTTAAGTGAAAATAAGTGAAAACATCATCTAAAAGAAACTAAAACAGGGCATTTTTCTGCAAATTGTGATGTACATTTGCTATTTACTGAGTAACATATGGGAAACTTGAACTTTGGTTCTGTTTTGAATCTGTTTGCCTGAGCCGTGTTTGAAGCTGTTGTAAAATCCCGATATATGCATACATATGAGCGCCTCACAGCAACTTAACTTTCTGTATTACTGTGCCACAACATGAAAAAAAAACCCTTGTGCTGTTAATGGAATAATCTTTGACTCTCATGCTGCTCGCATGGAGAGAAGTAAGGACTGTTTAAACTGAGGGGCTGGCAACTTATGTTCTTAACTAGAACTAGTCTGGTCAGCTAGCTAACATTCTAAAAGACAGCCACAACTCCATTATAAATATCACAGGCTTGAATTACAGTACAGTATGATTTGCGGTAAAATGGCTGAGTAAATGTCTAAAAAATGTCACTTGAATGGATTACACACTTGTTTCAGTCAGAAGTAGCGTCAAACCCAGGCTGAATCCCAAACGGCTCTGTATCCTTTAAATAGTGTGCTAGCTATGAAAGTTTAGAAATTCTAGCCTCTACAGCGAAATAGTGTATCATTTATCAAGTATGGATGTGGCCGAGTCCCAAATGACTAATTTTTGGTGATATTACGCACCGGCTGTGTTTACATGCAAAGATTTTTTTGCCAATCCAATTGAATACATTCCAATTACAGATTAAGACTGAGGTGTTTATATGCTCACTCTATGCAACAATCTGATGAAAATCTTCGTTGACATGCTTACTACAAGTAATCCAATCCAAAATGACGTGCATGCGTGGAGTACCACTTAGAGTAAACATTACCATGACAGCGAACATCACATGAGTGAGTCCGAGTGAGATGAGTCTTCAGTTGGCGTGCTTGTGTTTGTAATTGCTTTAAAAATATGTCAGACTCAGAAAAACGTGCTTCACGTGTACTTATTAAAGAAGGACGAGAGGAAGACGTCATGTTCTGAGACACATAAACTGGACGCCTGTCCCATCACCGTCTTTTAAAGTTCAAAGTTTAAACTCCGTCTCCTCTGCAGACCAGTTTCTGCTCCCGCCATGTTGAACGTTATAAACTTTCACTATGACGAGACGCAAATGATCAGAACATACTTATACGTTCCAACTGGAAATGTAATCGGGTACAGACGTTTACATGGTTATTATTCTTCTATTTAATGGATTATTTACAGGATTACCCACCTCGTTCAATTGGATAGAAACTGTATTCTGAATGGCCTCAATCGGGCTAGTCTATTCCGATTGAAGTGTTTACATGGACGTATTCTATTCCAATTGAGTTATTAGTCGGACTATTAACAAATTATTAGGCTGCATGTAAACATGGCTACTGTTGTGGTTCAGGATCTATATTTAAATTCCTACATAGTGCACTATGTAGGCAGCAGGGAGCCCTTTGAGATTCAGCCACTAGATTGGTGCCAAATAAGACTTGGGGCGGTAATTTGGTGACCAAAAAGTACCTATAAAGTGAATGTTTTTGCATTAAACAGTGCTGTGTTATCATATGCTCACTGTTATATATAAAAGTTTAAAAATTCATGGGCAACCGAACGTTCTTCTCTTCATTCAGCAGTCCGTGGTTGCTTGGCAACAATATCATACTCTAAAGCAACTACATTCCTTGGCGGAATACTTGTTTCTGTTGATTTTTATCGATAACTTCGTTTATTTAAAAAAAAAAAATTACGTTGGCAGCCATTTTATGAAAGCGGTAAGCCACTTGAGGCCGTGAGTTACTGTGATTTTATTACACTAATGCACTGCCTTCGCGTCATGCCTAAGAACACCCTTCCCATGATAAAATTGCAGTAACACCTCTTATGGCTTATTGCTTTATTATACTGATGAAAATGTGATGAAAAGAATGGATAAAAACGAAGATAATTCACATCCTTAGTAGAGACCTCCTTGACCTAGTTTTGACTGAGTTCTACTTAATTTTCTTTTTTTTTGTTTTTTTGATTTTTACCCAATTATCTCCCCAATTTTGTCGTTTCCAATTCCACCCGCTAGTTAGGACTCCCCCAATCACACGATGCTATCAACGCTAGGAGGGTGAAGGCTAACACAGGCTTCCTCCGAGACCTGTGAAACCAACCACCGCTTCTTTTCGAGCTGCCGCTCACGCAACGTCACTGGACAGCCGAACGCGCTCGGAGGAAAGCGCCAACCGCCAGATCTGTTACGTCAGCTAACAGACGCCTGCGCTGACTAGCATCGCGCTGAGTGATGGGGGGAGAGGGAGGGGCCATCCTACCCACCCAGAGAGAGCGAGGCCAATTGTGCTCTCTCGGACTCCCGGCTACGGATGGCTGTAGCATCACCAGGGATTGAACTCGCGATCTCCTGATGATAGGGCCAACACTTAGACGGTTGCGCCACTCGGGAGCCCTGCTTTAAATTCTCTTTTAACACACTCACAGTTATCAGATTCATCCTCTCGGGCAAAGGTCCCGAAGCACAACCCACGTTACAAAATGTTCTTCTGCACATTGCATGCATTTAAACATTTCTACCTGAGAGGTCTCCAAATCTCCAAAACTTACAAAGTGTAGATTTAAATTCAGATAAACAATAATTGTCCATTAAACTGTGCAGAAGTGTGTCCTCTATAGTTTTCACTTAGAAATTCAACAAAATGTCATATGACCAGGGTGCTCAAACTTTTGCATACAACTGTAAGTGTATTTTGCTCCAACTCACCGTGAGGAGGATGGCTCAAGAGCAAAATTTCTCCAAGAATTTCACATGGGAGGTTCCAAAGTGACAAGTTTCCAAAGTTACAATTGGATACCATCTCTGTGCTAACAAACTATTTGGAGGAATTTCCAGAACAAAGCCATTGCCGTCATCAAACCACAAACATGAGTGCCTGGACTTCACTAAACGTCACTGGAATCAGTTTCTATGGTCAGATAACAAAAACAGAAGAAGCATTCAAGTAGGAACTTAATACCAAAGGTGAAGTATGATGGTGTGATGTTTTGGGGCTGTTTTCTTTCGAAAGGCCTGGTCATTAAATGGTGATATTGAATATGCAGATCATTGCCACATGAACGAAATGTATTACATCAAGACAGTCTTTTAGTTTGTTTATTTTGGCAACAATTGTGATGTAATCTATTTTAATTGACTAAAAATGATGTACTTGTTTGAATCAATTAAATCCAATGGATTACTTCAGTGAATAACATCATGGACTCTATCAAAAACCAGGAGATTTTTAGATCTTGCCGCAACAACTTCAGTAGTCAAACTTTAAGTAGATTTGTCAGTATTTTGAAAATGTTTTTTTATCATCTCTTTATATGACATATTGGCCAAGTACAGTAATACTCGCACCTAAGCTCCCTGGACAAAAAATGAGTCACCTTGCGGTGGTAGTAACATCAGGTGGCAGATAGCGTTGTACGAGGATGATAGGGCTATAAATTCCTGCAGGGTGTGTGATGGTGTTGTTTATTAAGTAGCGATGATGTGAAGATGATGTGAAGGACAACTCCTCTGACGCTGTGTTGCTAGTAAAATGTTTATTACAAAGTAAAACAGTATCATATCAAGCACTATAAAGTACCTGAGAGAGGATCCGTGCCAATTCTAAATGTCCCCTCTCGAACAGAATATTCCAGCTGCTTATATAGTGGACTTGTTGTTGAAACAGAAGACAGAACATATGGTCCTTTTTAAAATGATCTCATCTATTTGGAACTAAGAGAAGGAGGGAGAAAGTGAGAGGCCTACTTCCTATGGGGCTTTGGACCAGGGGGCCCCTTAATTTAAACATTCCTACCCCTGCAAAAACAGAGCACACAGAGAGCTCCAGACCCCACTCATGCTGGAAGAGTGTTTTTACCTTCTTCTATAAAAATGTTCCTTTTAAATATACTTCAATGGGTTTCAAGGATTGAAAAGAGGTGGTTCAGTGCAGTGAATGTCTTGTTCAATTTATGGAAAATGGGTCGCAAAGCAGATGTAAATGATTGGCAAAAAGGAGTGATTGCATTTGGGCATGCCAAAGGCCATAGTGTGAAGGAAGTAGCTGAATTTGCAGGTGTATTGAAGCGTATGGTCATACAGGTCTACCAGCAGTGGCAAAAATCCCAGTCTACTGGAAATTCTCTTTAGAATTGTCGCTGAAAGACAAAACTGACGGCCAAGAAACGATGGTGTGTTTCACGGCTTGTGAATAAAAATCACTTCCAAGCAAGAATTGCTTCTAGAAGTAAACGCAGGTTCTTCATAACCAATTTCTGAAAGAACACTCTGCAGGGAACTGTGTACCATGAACATATGGAGCAGAGTGGCACGCAACAGGCCTTTGCTTACTTCTGCTCACAAAGCTGCCTGATTACAGTGGTCGAAGACTGTTCATAACCGAAAATGTGTTATCTGGTCAGATGAATCTCATTTCTGCCTCTATGTGAATGATGCTCGGCGTCGTGTTCATCGTAGACCTCATGAAGCCTTCAATGAGGACTGCATGCAAGGTGTGGTTTAAGCTGGAGGAGCTCTGTGATGTTCTGGGGGTGTTTTAATTATGTGGAAATGAGTCCTTTGGTTCAAGTGACAGTGAATTTGAACCACAGTGCCTACACTGAGCTTCTGGACAACTAGGTTTAGCCTGTTGCTCATCATCTTAGTGAGGAACATAACATTCCTATCCCTGTATTCCAAGATGACAATTCTCATGTTCACAGGGCTGCAAATGTGACTGATTGGCATGATGAACATTCAGGAGCATTTACTCATCTGGACTGGTGCGCAAAATCAGAAAATCTGAAATCTCTTGAAAATCTGTAGGACTATGAACAGCGAGTAAGACGCCAGGGAAGGCATCCACCAAATCTGGGTGAACTGCGCAGTTCTTTAATGTAAGAGTGGCTGAACATTTATGTTGCTTACATCCAGAAACTTGTCCAGTCCATGTAAAATTAAATCGCAGCTGTTATTCCTGCTCGTGGAAGTATTACGTGCTATTAAGTAAGTTTCAGTCAAAGATGGCTAATTTTTTGTCCAGTAAGCTTACCTAGCTACACATCAACAGACATTTGAGCTACTGCTAACACACCATGCAGTTCTAAATAAATTATGTTGGCAACATTTTAAAATTCTATGTTCTTTTTTACCATTTTCTACCATATTAGCTAAGTTGTTTTCCTGTCAAAAGGCTCAATTTAAAAAAAAATAAAAGGTGCTGGAAGGTGAAATTAGAAGCAGCTAGGTAGCTAGCGTGCATACCTTCATGTAGTTTAAGAGAGTAACGTTAGTGAATAACTGAACTAAAAAGGCAAAAGAGGCAAGACAAATGCACGCTATGCATTTAAAAAGGTGGTTCTTCAAGGGTTCTTTAGTAAAAGAAAATGGTTCTACATGGAACCATGAACACTCAAAGAAGCCTTTGCATGGTTAAATGGTCCTTGCATTGTGAAAGTGTTCTTCGGATGGATGGAGAATTTGTTTTATATGGTTCTATATGGTTAGGACCTTTTCAAGGGTTCTATATTGCACCAAAAAAGGTTCTTCCATTGTTATAGGCTTGATATTGTAAGAATAGAGGAACCCTTTTTGGTGCTATATAGAAACTTTTTCTTTATAAAATCATATACAGTGCATTCTTCATCAATCTGAAGAACCATTTAGTGATGCAAAGAACCCTTTAATCACTGGTTCTTTGAGTGTTCATGAACTCAGATAATATCAGAATCAGAACTCATATAAGTTTTACCTCTTTTGATTTCTCAAAAGATCTAAAGTGGCCATGAAGGGAAATGATGAAACACTGCAGAGTGTTTCTAAGAATGACTTCTAATAAGAATTTCTAAGAATAAGTTTTTAATGGGCAACACGGATGTGGCCAGTTTAGATTGCTACCTAACTTCCTGATAGTTCTACAACTTCTGATGAGTTCTGAGAATCTAAAAGTTAAGAAAACCTCAAAACCACTGACACTGAAAAGGGCAGATCACTAGTAAACTTCTGACCGAAGTAAAGGATAGACGGAAATCAGTTAACCCCATCGTGCATAACCTCTTATCAGCAATGCATTCAGAATCTTTCGCTTTGGCTTCACTACTTCATTAAATGAATGGTTCACGGCAAAATAAAATTTCACAGTTTTTCCTGTTACTCCAAATGTAGCCGACTGGCTAAGACAAGTTTGATGTCCAGAGTTTGCTTCATTGGATTTGCACTGCGACTACGTGACTAGACGTGGCGTAGATGTGTGTGGGCTTTCACACATATCAACATCTGCAGCTTACATCATTAACATTTTTATTATGATGACTAACCAGATCAAAGGTGAGGCAGGTCTTTAGTGACAGTTGTAATGACGTAGAATCAGCATCCGCAGTGCTTCTCAGATCTCAATCATGATGTAAATGAAAAGCGTTTTGTTTAGGTTAGCTTGTTTTTGCTAGCAGCACAACGGTTGCTTATTTAAGAAATTGCCGGGTAAAAATTCCAATTTAAAAAAATTTTCCACTTATCCCGGATGTAGCCAAGATCAGCCAAGATACGCCGATCAGGCATAACATTATGACCACCTCCTTGTTTCTACACTCATTGTCCATTTTATCAGCTCCACTTACTATATAGGTGAACTTTGTAGTTCTGCAATTACAGACTGTAGTCCGTCTGTTTCTCTGCATATTTTGTTAGCCCCCTTTTACCCTGTTCTTCAGTGGTCAGGACCCCCATGGACCCTCACAGAGAAGGTACTATTTGGGTGGTGGATCATTCTTAGCACTGTAGTAACACTGACGTGGTGGTGGTGTGTTAGTGTGTGTTGCACTGGCCTGAGTAGATCAGACACAGCAGTGCTGCTGGAGTTTTTACAAACAAATTTACTTTTAAACATGTCTTCAGTTTGAAAGTTTAAGATTAAACAGTGATTAAAAGAAACAACATAAGTCACAAAAGTAATCTGTAGCATCCATATAGCTGACATGAAGGGGAATTTGTCACAGCACCTGAAATGGCTGCTAGAGTCAGGTTTTGCTTATTTTTATATTTCCCAGAAAGATATACTGCTCTCTAAACCACACTGACAAGTCTGCATGACCTTAAAGAGGACCTGGATGTGGTTTGAGAGATGTTTTGGGGATGTATTTTATTGGCAACATTTATGATATGCCAACGTTGCCCACCAACCACTGTAAGCACAAACTCAGGTCACAAAAACAGTTTTGATATGTCTGCCTCTACATTGCACAACTCTACTCCCTGACTCTGCTTATGAACAACCAAACTCTTCTTCTTTTTCTTCATGTTTAGGGTCTCAACAAATGAAAAAAAAACAAAAGTAAGCTGTACTTTTCAGAGAATGTTGAAGAGAGAATGAAGCTGAAGTTGGCTTCTTATTCAACTTCCTATTCAAATTTTCCATCCCACCTTAAATGGTGCTTCGGTTACAATCTGACCTCTGTGCAACTTCTGCATCATTTAAGGTGGAACGGAAAGCTTGGATAAGAGGTCAGCTTGAGCCTTGTGAAAAGAGGAACCAAAGAAAATGAAAACTTTTTATCAGATTTACTGCTTGACTCATGTGAAATAGGCTATCTGATGGTGGGACATGTTCACTTATTAGTCAGTTATTAAGGTGTATGATGTATGATCTATATGTACACAAAAAACTATAACTATAAGTAGGATGGTTTAATCACTAATGTATCCTTTTTTCTCCAGCTCTTCGTCAAAATTAACCCTTGTGTGGTGTTGGTGTGTTTGTTACTCAGTGGTCTGGTGGTCCCACCGCATTATTGCTTTTCTAAATCAATACAGCCATAATGATTTCTGTAAACATATCAGCTGTTTAAAATATCACAAGTGGCCAGCGTAGAGTTCTCCTTTAGCAGCTGTAGCCAGTCAGCAGCCTGTCCATGTTGTCCACCCTCACACACACACACATATACAAACACATACACACACAGACACACACACACTAACAGCAGGCCATGTAGGAGGAGAGCAGAATGAAGGACACAGCACCTCCACACTTTTACTACATGGGTTCACCCCAACACCACATGTGTAATATAAATGTGTGGGGGGTGTTCAGTGTGAAGTCACTGAAAATGTGTTACTTTATTTGTTCTTCACAGAAAATGAGCAAAGGCCAAGGAATCTGGGGATGAAATAATAATAATTCACATTATTTTTTCTTTTGGTAAACGTTGAAAATGAGCCCCACAGACCCCAACACCACACAAGGGTTAAACAGAGTTGAGAAGTCGACTCCATCAATTCCAGTGGCAGGAGTCGGGAGTCAGGGTCAACTCTAGAAAATCTGGAGTGAAGCGTCACTAGCCAACTGTTACAGTGCTGTTGTTTCTTAGCATGCATGTCCACATTGGTCAGAGCAAAAACCCCTTACAGACGTAGCACAGTAGCTTTCTCTGTTCAGCCATGTTTTCTAGCACTGTATAAAATAAACACCATGCCACCTTTATTTCTGGACGAACACAATGTTTAGCACACAATTCATATTGCTGAGGGTTTAATACCGATTCGTTTCATCAGAGTAAGAATAAAAGTTGTAGTTTTTGACATGAACAAAATAAAAAGTCAAATATTTGTGGCTTTCTTATCTCATTGTTGATGTGCAAAAATAAATGTTAAGAAATGACAGTATTATAGAAAAAGAATGCACTAAAATGCACGATAGCCATCAGCTTTAAGGCGTTAAGCCGCTCAAGCAGGTCATAAGGTGCAGATGAAGCGCCAAATGCAGAAGTGTGGAGGGGAAGGTTGTGCTGCAGTGCTAAAGATGGCAGATTGTGTTATCCAAGATGGTGGTAAACCAGATAAAGCTTATACAGTCATTTAAGGCTGATGATTCATATACATGTCTGAGATCCTGCTGTACCATGACTGTTATCAGCACTCATCCCCCCCCCTTCCCCCTTCTCACTCTTTAACTGTTCCTTATAAGTCATTCTGGAGCAGCACTGGCCACAGATATTTGGCCACAGAGTCTCTGTGCTGTGTGTTTAGCTGCTTTACTTCTTCAAACATGCTTGCCTTGAGCTAGTTTGTGAAAGCCCTTATCATTTCCTCATGTCAATGTTGTTAAACTTTCAAAACATCCTGTTCAGTCCCCAGTCCATATCGTCCATACATGAAAAACAGGCCATATTGAATCCGCTGTGTCTGTGGTGTTACAAAAACCAACACATTTACATTCGTCCGCCTGCTCAGCCTATGGCAAGTTTAGCCCCACCCACGGATACTGAAGTTATAAGGAGAGTTTTTTGAATTCATTTACGTATATTAGTCATAAAGGCATAGTAACAAAAACAGCAGATATGATTCTAAGGGTTAAAGAGAGGACAGAAAATGGTCATTTAAAAACCAGACATATGTTAAAAGTGAACCTCAGGAAAAAATATATCCCCTTAACATCCTCTAAACTATATAGAAAACAAAGGAAACGGATGTTATATGCTCTTAAAAATAAAAAGGTTATAAATGTACTTGCTTTGAACCAGGGGTCCAGTTTGTAGCAAGGAGAGCTGCCACTCAATAATGTTTTCCAGATTTGCCAAACACTAGAGGGCGCTCCCAACCAAATCAGAAATGAATGGAGTTTTCATAAAGACATTTTAAAGGAGGGGGCAGTTCATTAGTCTGGGAATGAATAGGAAAGCCCCTAGTGCTCAACATGGCATCTGTTTATGGAGAAACACCACCCTTCAATAAAAAGAGTTAAACAGCTGGCAGGGAAGCGGGAAAAGCATCAGAACTAGCTGAGAAAATGCATTTTTGTGTATAATCTGAGCCAAACGCTACAAACTATTTATGCTTTTTATTCAATATGATACCTTAATGTGGATCTCAATTTGGGGTTTACAGTTCTCTCCCCATTCAAAAATGATATGAGTCTGGTCTTGTATGTCTGGACTAAGATCTTAAAAAGATGACGAGACGAGGTGTTCGGGTCTGTGGGACCCATTTTCATTATTATTTCAACCTCAGATTACTTGGCCATTTGCTCATTTTCTGTGAAGAACATATAAAATAGCACATTTTCAGTGCCTTCAAACTGTTCACCCCCTACACATTTATATTACACATGTGGTGTTGGGGTGAACTCATGTAGTAAAAGTGTGAAGGTGCTGTTTCCCTTCACTCTGTTCTCCTCCTACATGGTCTACTGTCAGTGTGTGTGTGTCTGTGTGTGTATGTGTTTGTATATGTGTGTGTGTGTGTGAGGGTGGACAACATGGACAGGCTGCTGACTGGCTACGGCTGCTATATTTTTACAGAAATCATTATGGCTGTATTGATTTAGAAAAGTAATAATGCGGTGGGACCACCAGACCACTGAGTAACAAACACATCAACACCACACAAGGGTTAAGATAATTCGACTGTTTTGACTAATTTGCAAACAGTTAGAAATCATAAAGGAACGCAATGTTCCGCTTTGTTTAAATAACTAAGGCTATGGTGGATGGAAAATATGTTGACATCTTTCAAAAATATTTAGGCTTTGAGGCATAAACATTTGCTCAAAAACCACACTAATATCCCGCCTGCTGCTGCTCGAGCTTTGTTTTTGCAGAGCTCCGCCGCCGCACCTGAAACCACGAGCGGTCGGTTTCTCCCCTGCGGTTCGCTGACCTTTTCTGAGCATGCAAACAGGTGGGACTGCTGTGAGAAGCAATGCCCAACCACGCTGCCTTTGTTCACACTCCCATCAGGTGTGTGGACTGGATTTACTGTCAGCCTTTCTTCTCACAGCTCGCAGCGTGCTACTGACCAGCTCTCAGAGTGATTCAGCTGCAGGCCTTACTGAGAACGAGAGACATCCTAAAGCCGCAATCTGTAATATGTAAAGCCGCGTTTGTTTACATTGAATGAATCGTACACAACATGTTCTGGCAGATGTTCAAAGCTACTTCATTTTATGATATAGGCTTTGAATTCATTGTTATTTAAATGTGTTTAAGTCTGTTTTTTCATCTCATTGATTGTTGCTTCTTGTATTCAGAGCTCAATCTGTGATTGGCAACTTGAGTAACCTCGCTGTCTAGTTTTTTAATATGCTTCAGCACCCTGATTCACTCAAACTGTGCAGCTAGGCCTGGACCATAGGACAGTGTTATTGGATATCGTCAGTGAGGGACACGTAACCCTATGACGATGTGTAAAAGGTGATAATCGTCATTTTGGGAAAAGAACTGAGAGAGAATTAGAAAGGACTAATATATTGTAGCATGTTCAAGAAATGCTTTGACCTGTTAGCTTTAGGTTGTGTGTTTTCTAGCATGTTTTGGCGTGGACTCTTATTGTGGAGGGCGCGGCTAAGTACCGCCCGGGGGTTGTGTGTGGAGTGTGTGAGCTGAGAGAGAGAGAGATCGCAAGACATGAGCTAAGTCACAGGCTATGCTCAGACTGCAAACCCAGTTAGCCATTTTTGGCATATCCAGATTGTATCCAGATTGATTTTTGATAGTCTGGACAGCAAAAAAACAAAAACCAAAAACACACATGAAATCCAAGTTTGGCGTCCAGATCCAAACCAATGGTTTCCAATCAGATTTTTAAAGATGCATCTCAGTCTGGACACTCTGGCTGCTCAAGATTTGCTAGGATTTAAGAAAGGTTTTAAGAATTTTGAAAAGTTTGGAGGGCAAAAGTTGAAAAGTTTGCTCCTTCATATCTTTTTTATCCATGTTTGAAACCTCTATTGTGCATCCCTAGTAAATATCATTTAATACTATTTATTATTTTTACCAGTTTGTTTGTTTGTTTTGGTGAGTGTTGAGAAAGGCTTTCCTTAAATTGTAATGAGTCTTTCTTAAGTTGCATCAGTAGCTTTTTTTTTTAATTGTATTGAGGTTTTCATGAATTCTAACAGGAGCTATTGTTTGTATCGAGAGCTTATTGTAGGTTGTTCAGGGACTTTATTGTGGTTGGATTTTTTGGTGTCATATCAGGAGCTCTTTCACTTGTATGTAGAGCTTCTAGGGTTGTGTCAGGAGCTTTTTGGGCTTATTTTAGAGACTTTTGAGGGGGTTGTGTGATGAGCTTTTCTAGGGATGAATCAGGAGCTTTTTTGGGTTTGTATCAAGAGCTTCTTTGGGGTATTTCAGGGGCTTTTTGAGGGTTGTATTGGGAGCTGTTGGGGGTTAGATCAGGAGCTTTCTTTGTTATATATGAGAAGCTTTTTTTGGGTTTGTATCAGGGCTTTTGGGGTTGTATGAAAGTCTTTTCTTGGGTTGTATCAAGAGCTTTTTGCGGTTGCATTAGGAATATTTCTAAGTTTGTATCCAAAGCCTTTTTTGGGGTTGGTGAGGAGATTATTTTTTGGGTTGTATCAGAAGCTTTCAGGGCCTTTTTAGTTCTATCTGTGGGCATAGATTTGGCTTCATAAGACAGATGGACATTGTGAAGTGTAAATGGGTGTAGCGTAACCATGACAACTGCTGTAGCACCTGATTCATATGTCAGAGATGTAGTTCTACTTCAACTCCTGTTATAATTCTATTTCTATTTCGTCTGGGTTTCGACTGGGCAGTAAGAGTAGAGTTAGTTCAGAAAGTGGCCGAGACAAACGCTGAGTCCTGAAAACCTGCTCGTATGGAAATTGTTTGTGTAGTTGTATCAGGACCTGTTTTGTGGGTTGTGTCAGGAGTATGATTAGAAAACAAAAACACAAGCAACACCCAATCCTTATCTTAGCACAGCGTGTTCTAAGTAGAGTGTTAGTATATAGTGCAAGTGAGCTGGAGAGAGGGAGATGGGGAAATGGGTTGTGGTATAGGCACAGTGTGGTCAGTTCAGCATCAGAAATGAAAAAAACGCAGCTGTTTTGCTCGGAAATAGAACCTCACCTACATGGGGGAGGGGAGAGATAGAGAGCTTTAGAGTCATACAGAGAGAGAGAGAGAGAGAGAGAGAGAGAGAGAGAGAGAGACAAGAAGAACTGATTAGAGAGAGTAAAAGGTGTAGAGAGAGGTATATGGCGAGAAAGAGAGAGAATATGAAAGAGAACGGAAGAGTGAGAGAGGGAGAAAGAGAGAAAGTGAAAGGGAGAGAGAGAGAGAGAGAGAGAGAGAAAGAAAAAAAAGAGATGACGAAGGGAGAGAGAGGAAGAGAGTAAAAGAGAGAGACAGAAAGAGAGGACATAAAGAAAAAAGAAAGATGGCGATAGAGAGTAAAAGGGAAAGAAAGAAAAAGAAAGAAAGAAAAAAGAAAGAAAGACAGAAAGAGATGGATGGGTGGAAAGAAGGACAGAGTGATGAGGAGAGAGAAAGAGAGGGAAAGACAGTAAAATGGAGAGAAGAAAAGAAAGAGAGGGAGAAGAGACAGACGGGGAGAGAGGAAGAAAGAGAGATGGAAAGAGAGAGATGGAAAGAAAGAGACAGAGACAGAGTAAAAGAAAGAGATAGAAAGATATAAAGAGAGAAAGAAGGAGAGAGAAAGAGAGACAGATGGAGAGAAAGAAAGACACAAAGGGAGAGAGACAGACAAGCTACTGAAGTTCAGAGTATAGGAAAAGAAAGATGGAGAGGGAAGGAGAGAAAGAGAAGGGGATCTATGTTCATTAAAAAGTCTGATGAGAGAGAGAGAGAGAGAGAGAGAGAGACTACTAATGTTCATTAAGTCTTAGGAGGAGAAGAGAGCGAGAAAGAGGGATGTAGAGACCGAGTAAAAGTGAGACAGAGCTCTGATAGAGAGATGATAATAGCGAGGCCCCCCACGGTTTCCTCTACATGTTACGTTCTTACACTTACTGAAAATGGGTTGCGGTTAATCTGGGACATCACCGCTGGAGAGGTCGAGAATGAATGCGTGAGAGAGAGAGATAGAGAGAGAGAGAGAGAGAGAGAGAGAGAGAGAGAGAGAGAGAGGAAGAGAGAGAGGAAGAGAGAGGGAATTCAAAACTGACGCACAAGATCTCACAGTACCACTCTGTTTGATGGAGCCACTAGGAGAGAAACGCTGTATCTAACAGAGCAGGACGTCTGTAAAAGTCACCTAACTCCAGTTTTCTTCTCTTACCAGATGATATGACTGTCGGTGGGACACTCTTCTATTCATGAAAGGTATGCTGTTATACATTCTCTGATTTTACCAGTATTACTGTGTTTCCAACTCTGTCACACAATCCAGTAGCATAACAATTCTAACAAGTTTTAATCATGAAAATAATCATTTTGACTAAATTATTCAGCTGATTTGACTTTTAATAAATGTATATTTTCAGTGTAACTCTGTGCCACACTTGTCTTATTGTACATTGAAAAGTATTTATTATAATACTACACTGACTAAATGACTGATACAAGATTATTAAGATGATTTGATTAAAAATAAGACTAAATCAAAAGGACATTACATTAGGTTGAGAGAGAGAGAGAGAGAGAGAGAGAGAGAGAGAGAGAGAGAGAGAGAGAGAGAGAGAGAAAGAGAGAGAGAGATGTGATATGTGACTTTAGCCTGGTGACACTCATCAGTGGGTGGATATTTTGTGGTTCAAATGTTTTTTCCATAAGAGACACCGTGACTTCTCCACTAATACAGCTAAAGGTTAAGTGAGAGACAGTAAAAAAAAAATAATAATAATCCCACCCTGTTCTGCATAAACTTTAGTCTTCTGGTCATCAATACAGACATATTCTCAAAAAACTTGTTAAAACAATTCATCTCAGCTGTAAATGTGTTTATTTGTGTATAAAACAATCTTTATATAAAGTATAATTAATTCAAATAAACAATGCTATAAAATTTCACAAGAACTGTGTGAACCAAGAGCACAGGTTTGGGTCCAGCTTCACCTTGACGCCTCAAACCATCACATATATGTATTAAAGGGGAATTCCACCCATTTTTCAAAATTTCTACATAATTCTGTGGTTGAAATGTAAATAAAGTCATTCAGAGTGGTTTGATGTGAAATGCTTTATTATAGAGAAAGTTACCAACTCCAATTTCTTTACAGTGGTGGTGATAGGAACCAGGGGTCACAACGTCTACAACAAAAATATAGCCATTTTATTTACTATCCAAAATGACCAGTGAACCTACATTTTATATTTGTAATGTGGATGATGGTAAAACAAAAAGTTTTTTTCTGGGACTGTTTTGCCTTACAATACCCATCCCTGCTCCCTCCACCATGACCAAATTTAAAAAGTACATTGTACCTCAAAAGTTTTGCCAGAATGATCGTAAAACAGTGTCTCAGACTTCAGGCAATGTATTCATAACCATTTCAGGTCATACGTTTCTGTGAGGGAGCTTTTAGAGGTGGACATCTGGTTCCTATCACCACCACTGTGAACAATTCTGACTCTGTAAGTTTCTCCAGAAAAGAGCATCTGAATGACTTTGTTTACATCTTAATGATTTAATTATGCAGACTTTTCGAAAAATTGATGGAGTTACCCTTTAAATTCCATCACCAGCACATTATATATGGGTATATATATGTAACTAATTTATTTATTTCTTTCCAGCCTCTACATCTATTACAAACTCCATAGTTCCATAGTCACAGTTATGTATACAGCTCATTCACTCGTCTCTTGTCCCTCGTTGCCTAGGCAACCTCCTGCCGTTCTATACAATGAAGAGGAAGATGCTGATGGGTCTGACTCTGCTGCTCACGACGATGTCGCTCTTAGCTTCAAGCTTGCAAGATCAAAGTAAGCAGCGCAGAATTGCTCAGTGCCATAGACACAACAGTTAGACTGCTGTGCGGGAAAACAAGTCTGCATTTTAAATGACTTAAATTAGTTTAAATACTATGTATTATCATTTTTAGTAACAGTAGTAATAGTAACTCTCTGAGGAGGAAGCCTCATATTCTCTGCTTTAGTTTTCTTATTCAACTAAAAATCTGTTAATGTAGCTTGTAATTAAATATAAAAATTAATAGTAATTTTGGACGATTACTGTTGATCCATAATAAAGTAAAGGGCAGCCGATGTCATCGTACATCATTTTGATCAGTGCAAACTGACCAAAAAAAGGCTTTTTCATTGTGCTGATACAATAGTAGAACAGATGCAGCAGCAGATGCAGAATTAGCATTAGCAGTGTTGTATGAGCTGTATGGTGGTCTGACCTGAATGCGTCCGTTTGTAGGTCTGACGTGCTACACTGACAGCATAGACATCATCACGTGCGAATGGAACAGTTCGGAATTCAGACCGCATACAAAACCAGAGACCAAATGCCTCCTTCATGGTGTCTGTAACAAGTAATGTATCCCTTTTATTATAATCCTTTTTAACTGCTAACTTGAACACAAAGCATTATCTTACTTAAATAACAAAAATAACTGAAATGCAGATACAACTGGAATTTTTAGCTCCTTAAAATTGGCATTGGAATCGGTGACAAAGTGTTCATATTGTTCTCGCCCTAATACATACTATGTATTGTCATCTTTTTTGGTGCCATAAATGAGGTAAAAGCTTAATCTTGAATATAGGAGTCAACATATTCTAATGATATCCTATAACAGAGTCTGATGAATCATCTATATTAAATGTTTTAAAAATGATAAGTAATAAAACTGGTTTGGAGGTAGAAGTAGAAGGGAAACGTAGAAAGAGAACGAAATGCCAAACACAATTAGATCATGTTTAATGCACCTTTAAGCATTGAGTAATGCATACATTGCAATAAAGATTAATAAATGTATATAGTGCTTTGTCTATAGTAATAATATGCTTGAATAGCACAGTTCAAGCACTGCTGTACTACACTGAATTGAATCCTGTTATGAAGCATCTAAACCTCTTTTAGAACCACTATGTACGTTTTTAGAAGAGTGCAATTCTGTCATTGGCTAAGTTTAAAAGCTTGTCTGTCGCATTCACGGTTTCGATTCTTAATATTTGCTCTGCTTAGTTCCACCTTTAAATAACTCCACACAGCTGGTCAGCCTTTCCATCTACAATGTGTGAGACGCTGACAGATGGACTCATAAGACATGCTGTCATAAGACATGCTGTGATGTGTCTGTCTACCTCTGTGCCAGCAGTGGGCGATATGGCAAAAATTTCAAACAGTGATACCTGAAGGCACAATATGTACCATAAAACTTTTGGCAAACAATTGGTAAAAAAATAAAGACAATTGCATAATTGGCTAACATCTAATCAACTGCACATCCTCCATACGTATTTTTTTATTTGTTTATTTGACAGAGATAAGTAGTAAATATTTTTGAGTATATAAATGCATCTTTATATCCAAATAACAGATAAAACTTCCAAAATGTTCACTCTGTTTACTCTATACTATACGGATAATTCTACCAGACTGGTTCAAAGTCAGAGCTGAATACACATTTCAGACTTTTAACTGACTCTGACTTCAGACTAAAACCATTTTGCTTTGAGTGACCCTTTAACTTCAATAGGTTTATTTGATTAACACAAATGATCGAGCATTCCATTTTATTACTAACAAAAGAATTCGTTTCAGTAGTAACTGTTTTTGTAGTGCTCATTTTGAGTAGACCTCAAAAACGCTAGCCGGTACATGACTAGCAAACGCACATAAAATCATAATATTTTTCATTAAAACACAAAACAGTTTACTTAATAGCACAAAATATGTGTTTCGGAAGTGACAGATCTTAATGTCACACACTGATTTTCAGGCCTTCGGACACATTCACTTCAAAACTTTGATCACGGTCCATCTGTAATAGGACGTTTATTAAATGAGAATAAATAGGTGGCCAGAGCACTTGTAAAGCACTTGTAGAGCACTTGTAAATGAAGTAAAAAACAACTCTGGCTTTAGTGTGCTTATGTACTTATGTAGGTAAATGCGCACTTGTGTATGCATACAGCAGATGTCATTGGATTGAATACTGAATTCAATTTCATGTTGTTTTCAGCTATATGTACGACGTGCTTAGCAAAAGCGACCTGCTGCCCATTGAAAGCTCACAGCCCGAACTGCTTAAAGCAACCCTGAAGTTTGAAGATGAGGTGAGGATGTGTGGGTATACCTGTGTGCATGTGTATCACTTAGTCTCTTAAGCATAGAGTTTTCTGAATGGATCTCATGTATTGCTCATCTAATCTTCTACACCTGTTGATCTCCCCAAAAACCCCAGTGTTTGAAATGGAATCGTAGACTAATCCCCGTGGATGTGCGGTGTGGAGGTGTCAAAAACGCAGGGATGAATTTTAATCTAAGGATGAACGGTAAGGCTTTTCACCAAAATTGAACACACACTCAGGTCAGGACTGCAGAGATCGTATATAATTGATATGTTTCATTAAATAATAGACTGGTTTTAGAGGCTTCGGTTGGGTGGTATAACAATAAGAAGATACAGTGGTATTTAAAAATAGTGACGTATATCAAATTTCTATTTCAGATCTTGAACAGCTAAATGAACATGTTCCACCCATTTATATCTATTTATTGGTTGAGTGGGAGCTCATAGTGGGAGCTGATAGGTGGTGCTATTAGGACGAGTGAAAATCAGAGGCTAAAAAATGTCAGAAGCTTTCACAGACCGTGAAATATCAAACATGACACTAATAAACAACACAAAAATGTGAAATATGCAGACATCTTTTTTAAAAAAAACTGTTTCTCACAAAACAGGCCAACTGTGACATTGTGCCAAATGCTTTCCACCTTGAAAAGCTAAATGAGAATGGAAAGTTTCTTCACCTCATTCAGGAGCTAAAACTTTGAGTGCCAGTGTACACAGCTACATAAATTAACTTACACACAAGCTTTGTCGCATCTTTCAGCAGCTCAAACTATGAGTTATTACACATAACTCATACGTTTGAGCTGCTTTTGGATATTCTATACTGATCGGTCATCTTGCTCGTCGCTATGCCAACCAAGTTTGCCAGTCAGCTTTAGTTAACAAGAATTTAGCATGTTCAGTGATAAGCAGAGCTGTTATCATGCTAGCTAAGCTAATGCTAACCAGTTCCTCTCTCCTAGTTAGCAGCACTCTTTAACATTTTGCAGTTGTTAAATTGATGGTTGGATGTTGGAAATTGTGCATTGTGAAGTAATGCAAGATGAGACAGCAGAAAACTGTCATGAATGTGTTTGTCACATACTGCGTTCCATTTTTATAGGTTCAAATAAAATATTATTTTAAAAAGTTGTCCCCACACATTTGTGTGTGAAGCTAAGCTGTGTGTGTGTTTTGATTTACAGTTAAGCTGCATCCTCCTGAGAAGCTACAGGTTGATCATGCAAATGTGACCTGGAAGCTGGGCTCTCCTCATCCACAATTCGTCACTGCGCAGAGGTTTGAAATACAGTACAAAGAGCTGAAGCAGAGCTGGAAGGTGAGGCTATGTCCAACACTCTCTTACACAATGTGCAGATTTTAGTTCTGGGAGTCAATCCCAAAAAGAATTTAGTCCTTGATTCTGGGCAAGTTTGCCATGAGATACTCTGCTGTCACTGTTTTATAAAGCCTGTCTGAAAATACATCTTTCTATAAATCACACATTGATGCTGTATTTTACTTTAGACAAAGTGGAATACAAGTAAAATGTAAAATATGTAAATGATAAATTGGTGGTGTAGCTCTACAGGTTTTCTTGCTAAGGTCAACTATAATGACTTTTTCTATGTCTTGGGGTAGGGAGGGCAGCGGGGCTCAATGCCATATTACTATATGATTTTAACTGTATTGTTATACATCCAGAGGGGAGCATACCTTTGTCCCCAGGGTCCTAAGTTCCCATGGCTCTATGTTTCCTGGCTGCTATGTCATCATACCTCAGGTTACTTTCGGACAGAATTTTGTTATACTCGGGTCAGTTTCAGCCTCAAAACGTGTTAATGTTGGTCAGGTTGGGCTCAGAACGCCATGCTGTGGGGTTCAGGCCAAAGCTTCAGGCTCGATTAAAGCTCTAGTCTCTAGGCAAGCTCAGCCCTTCAATGATTATAATTAGACCTATGCCACTATGTTACTTTTGTTTTAAACCTCCTCTTTTATCACATCGCATGCAGTCAAGGACAAAGGAAGTCCTAGGTTCAGGATTGCTTAAAGGAATTCTTCAATATTTTTCAACTTAATCGTATCTGTAGTCAGCAGGCAGTTACAGTGGTAATTTGATGCGTTTTCATCTGCTTAGAAAAGAAGAAAAATCCCACTGACCTGATACTCACTTATAACAGTAAACAATTTCATAGTAAACAATCATATGTTACAGTGCTGGCTGATAGAGATTAGGTCGAGAAACAGTGGACTGTTCCTTTAATAATTCTGCAACTACTAAAAAAATCATCATTAGCTTATTAGTCTTTCTGAGCCTGTTAAAATTAGCTTTGCGTTTGCGGTCTCAGTGAGTTGGGAAGAGCTCCACTGTCTCTAACCACTACTCTGTCTCTTTCTTGCCATTTCATTTTCTCCTTGGCGAGGCCTGTCTTTAAGCAATCCATATTTCTCTGTCTCTCTCTTTGTAGGAGGTGAAGCCTTTAGGAGTACATGGTATAAGTTGTATGTTGCCAGAAGATCAGCTCATTTTAGGCAGACAGTATGAGGTCAGAGTGAGGTCGAAACCCGAAATGATATCGGAGTTCTGGAGTGACTGGAGTCCATCCACTCAGTGGACTTCCAAAGTGGGCAAACCTCCTCCTGGTACGGATTAAACACTGAGACACTGTTTTGATGTTGAGTCTAAAAATGAACTTCAGATGGTAACAAGCAGCATCTTCTCTTCTCTCCTCTCCTCTCCTCTTCTAGATCACAGTGATATGATGCCATGGTGGTTCCCCAGTCTAACTGGCACTGCTGTTGTAATTACAGTCGCACTCATCTTACTGCTTTTCTTCCGCTTCCATCCGTGAGTACTGGCCTCCAAATCCACAACCATCATATCAAAAGTCAAGACAGTGCACTTTATTACATGACATGATGCTGCTTTGTATCAAAAGAAAACTCACAAAAACCTTCATAGCATTCATGACCAGTACAGATATAAGTTACTATATGTATGTTTTAGATCGTAGGACAATTGACTAATTAAAAAAATGGTCATTTTTCAGGTCTCTGAAGTCTTCAGGCATACATAATCCTTTTGAACCACTCTATCTCACTCATGGGGGAAATTTTAAGGTACGTTCATTTGGATTTATGATCTTAATGGAAGTTAATAAAAACTGCATGCCTAAATCATCACACATTTCAAGCCACCACTTATCAAGAGATCTCAAATTTAGGTCTGAGACTTTGAGTCCCTACCTAACCCAGCCCAACTGGTGCTGCTAAATCTAAGGCCCAAACCCGATGAGAACTCACTGAACAGAGACTATCACAGATAATTGCAGATGTGGATTTACAGTGCTCTCGAGTTGATCAATAGAAAATGAACTAAAAGAAAAACAAGCTTTTGCTGTAGCCGACTCTGACTTAACCGGTGTGAGGATGAGCCCTGACTCTGACTTATGCAGAACGGCCGCATCCACCATAATGCTGCGTTTACATGTTGCTGTTGAAAAACCGTCATTCAGCGCCTCAGATCAGACCTAGCATTAATATACAGCCAACAGTGGCATGAAGCCATGTAAACATTGCCATGGTGATAGCATCACTAGGGTTTTTGCCTGTTTGCAGTGGTGTTAGCCACTGTTTCATTAAGGAGTTGATGTATATAAAGGGGATTTCAACTACGATCAATCAGCGCCTGTGTTTCTGAAAAAAAAAAAAATCCAAATCTGGTTTACTCCACTGCTGCAGTCGATGGTAAAAGTTGGGAAAATTGAACTCTTCACATAACGTTCTGCTTACTGTTCCGGCACATTCTGTCAGTCTCAGAAAAAAAAAACAAAAAAAACAATGGAATGTCTGCTTTGCCATTATCTGTCCACTGCCAACATTAACGTGTCAACATTTCAGGTCTTCTGCTCTACATTTCATAAGACCAGAGTTTTTAATCTGATGTCACAACCAGGTCATGATGTTTCAGCAGTGAAGACATCCGTGACTCATTTGGAGTGTTAAACAGTTCCTTTGGCTGGGTCAGGGAGCAGATCTAATCTCAAAGAGACTTGTTTATGTGGTTTATGACACTGTATGACTTTCTGTTATCTATAAAGGGTAAAAGAAAATACAGATAAAATGCCTCAGGATGGGTGCTGCTGCTCTTTGTAGCTATGTGGTCCATTTATCCATTTTATAGATAACAGAAACCACATAAGCAAGCCTATATGAGGTTACTTACAACTCAACACAGTTTGAAGTGTGTGATGTTTTAGGCATTCAGTTTACACAGTGTTTAGATATAAGTGTTTAGATATAGTTATAAGATTCCACTATTTTGTTAGCAACATTAGCTTTGTAGCATTAGCTGTTTTGTTGCACCTAGAAAACAATGCCTTTTAGGAAAGCTAGCTGTACTGCACTCTCCCTAACACCATACATTAACCTAGCAACACTGGATCAGACCTTAGCCTTCAGTGAGGTTGGTAATGCTACACTTCATGTACTTCTGTGATTAAATAAAAGGGATGGTGAATTGCTACTGAAGTGATAATTCACTTGAATATTAATAAAGAAAATGAAGAGTAAAAGTGACTTAGTAAGAGTTAATAAGCTGTTTATTAAAAACTACTCAAGTAGTTTGAGGTTATTTTCTACTTTAAGCTGCTTGTCTCACAGACTGAACTTTTGACCCTGCTGTTGTTAAAATACAGTAATATATATAATTGAGTAAAACAGAATTCCAGATGTCAAAAATAATTAGTTGAACTAGTGAAACTGTTGAATTACAGTAAAAGGTAGTATTTCTAAGAAATTAAATCACTGTAATTTTACAGATATTTTCCTTTTTTGAGAAAAGATACTTTTACTGTTAATTAATGAGTAACAAGTAGATAAACTAATGGATTTTTTTACCTCTTTTTAACAGTTTTTTTTACAGTGTAACTGACACGTGCAATAGAATATAAAAAGCGGATTTTGCTCATTGTTCTAAAATGACAGAATGAGCCAGTAAAAAAACACAGGGGGCATTCCTTTGCATATGGCCTGCTCCGCCCCATGGAAAGTAACACCCAACCCTTGGATGCACAGACCATGTTGTTGTAGCTCAAATGCACAAATAAAGAAGCAAACTTCAGACACCAAAAGTGTCTAATTGATTACATTTAGGGTAAATTTGATTCTGGGCAGGATCGTTGTTAACAGTGTGGAGGAATAATGGTACTTTCCAAAGTTAACCTAGTGTCCTCTTTCTCCTCTTCCTCAGTCGTGGCTTGGTACTACTGTGACCCCTGAGTCATTTTTCAAAGCTGAACCTGAGTGCATCTCTCCTATGGTGATCTGCAAGATCCCGGACGTTAGCATCCCTTGTAAGAAGGAGGAGGACAAGAGAAAGAGCTTCACCAACTCCACTTACTTCCTGTCGCAAAGCTCCAAATGCAATGTGATGGACCCTCTGGAGCCTTGTTCGGAACAGTGCCCCTATGGACCTGCAGGAGGTGGCAGTGTGGAAGAAAAAGCAACGACGGCCACTGAGGAGAGCCATAATAGCGACACTGAGAATGAGGGCAGCATAAGTGACCAGCTGAGCAGCATGAGTGAGCAGCTGGAGACATCCTCCTCATATAAGCACCTGCAGAAGCTGCGACTGGACGTCCAAAGCCCAGACTCTGGCTTCGCTGCTGGGAGTGACCAGGACAGCCAGGAGGAGTCTGGGAGCGAGGGTCTGCCCAGCCCACCAGTGGTGGACATTCCGTCCCTTATAGGTGTCCTGCCCTGCCCGATTCCACAGGCTTCCCATGTGGCTGGCTTCCCTCACCTGATGTTTCTACCCTCAACTGGGCTTGGGTGGAGCCCTCAGAACACCAATCTCTTTAAAAAACCGCCATCTGTCATCTCCACGAACACACTGATGTGTAATGTAGACATCATGGACTGCTCTGGAATGCTAGAGCCTGCTGATGCGGACTATATGCCTGTGAAGAAGGTCCAAGAATAATCATTTTGTATGAGTTTTCAGGCAGAAAACGGGACAAACAGTGACATGGTGAGAGTACACAACCTCCAGCTAATCACATATTGCAATGAAGAATGCTAGCTGGACGATGAAAGGATGACGAGCATGAAGCTCCCTTCTAATCCACGACTAACCATTGGATGTCCTACTGAAACTTAGCTTTGCAAATTCTGCTGTCGACATAATAGACCATATTTGTTATTTGCAAGACACAACCTTATTTATAGAGGATATATACACATTAGCATGACTGTCTGTAGAATGCTAGCACAACTAGTATGAATGCACCATCATTGTGACTGAAACACGGCATATGTTAGCATTGGTAGCATCATGGGAAGACCAAACCAGCAGCTGGAATTGCACATGGCTAAATTGAGGAGACATTTGGGGAAAAATCTAGAAAATGCTCTGCCCTAGAGTTGGGTGATATTCAAAAAAAAAATACTTAAAAAAGGTGATAGTATTTCAAAATTATGACATGTTAAAGTTCTGGTCCACGTCTGACCAGCCAAATAAACACATTTTAATTAAGAGGGATCACTGAATGGTGGTGTGAGAGTTCAGCTTTCACTCGAACACCAGTCATTTGACTTTGTGCTCTCAGAAGTACTCTAAATGGGGATCCTCTAAATACCACTCAATCCTATGATGCTTGATAGTATGAATTGTTCATTGGACAAATAAGAGGAAGCTATGTTCTCAGTATACACATAGCTTTATGTAGAAATACATGGCTTTAAATATGAATGAGACTAGGCTTTGTTTCTTGTAGTAAACTGTGATATATTAATGCACTATAGGAGTATTTGCAACAGTATTTTATTGTTTTTGTTTTGTTTTGTTTTCTTTCACTTTAATGTGATTTCCGTTTGAGGCCTTAAGCTTACATTTGTGGGAAAACGTAATACACCGACAGCCTTAATGTTAGATGGAGAGTCTGTAGCACTTTCCATCACTCAACTTGCAAAATGTTAATGGTCATTTTTTGTAGACTGCTTGTTTTGAACACACAGTGTGTGACGTACAGATTTGTGTTGTGGTATATGAGCGTGTGTATGTGTGTATAAATGTAGATAGTTACAAATAAGCAATATAAAAATACTAGTGACAACACAGTGACTGTGCCTGAGTGACTGTATTTCATTGCTCATGAGGATAAAGACAATACTGAAGGCGGTAGATCTTCTCCTTTAGAATGATTCTTGAGGACAGAGAGAAGTGATGATAATAAAATGATACAAGAGAATACAATAAAGGGGAATTCCACTGATTTTTCAAAAATGAAGTGGTTAAGACATAAACAGAGTTATTCAGAGTGGTTTGTTGTGAAATGCTCAGTTCTAGAGAAGCTTACTGAGTCAGGATTGTTTACAGTGGTGGTGATAGGAACCAGATGTCTGAAGCATTGAAGGCTTCTAAAAGCTAGATCATCTAATGTTAGTACACAAAATTGTCACAGTAATGCTGCCTGAGATGTTGCTTTACAACAGTTATGACATATGATTTTTGCCTAAAATAAATTTTTTAATCCATTCAGAGTGGGGAGGTACATGCAAAGTCCATAGAGACTTTTTTTCTAATTATGAACATTACATATAAAATATCAGGCATTTTATCAGCAAATAAAAAAGGCTATTTTTGTGTTTTAGACATCAAAAGCCCTGGTTTGTATCACCACCACTGTAAAGAAATCTGAGTTTGTACGTTTCTTAATTATTTAAGAATATAGATTAAAAATCACAAAGATTTTCCCCTTTTATGTGTACCAAAATCATCAGGATAGGTATTGGGATCGGGACATAATCGGTATTGAATTGAGAAGCAAATCAGTGGTATCGTCCACACGGCATGTATGTAAAGTTCAGGGAGAGTACTAGAGTCTCAGTAACTATTTTAGTTAGCAGACAGAAATGACTGTAAAACCTCATCTACTTTCCATCCACAGCAATTGTTGACACCTCTCGACACTGGTTTTGATGAATCAAGTGTTAAGAAGTAGTTAAGCTGATTTGCAGACATGTTTGTTTCACTATGAACTTCTAGATGATACTTACATTTCTTACTTTGTAGAAAAAGCTGGCTTCAGCGAAACGAGAGAGTGTTATAGAAATCTTTATAAAGTTCTGTGGGGAACTTTCGAGCCATTCAAAGAAACCCTAACGATTTCTGTGAAATACAAAAAATACATCTGTAACTTGTTATTCATTTTTATTTAATAGAATCAGCATGCTAGCTGTATTTAAACTCCACGAGTACTCTAGTAATACTCTCATTTCATTGCTTTGGTTGGAAACAAAAGAGTTAAATTCTTGAAATGTCCAAGGGAAAACTGCCCAAATTCTCCCTGCTATCTCGGCAAATACAGCCAAGCAAACTTTCCTATTGGTTAGGACTTCAGGAGCTAAACAGAAGGCATAACCGGCTTGATTAACTACTAACATAGTTGTGAAGAGCAACCACTTTTGTTTTCTAATGGGTGCGACCAATTTATAAAGCAAAAACATTAGGCCTTTTGGACGTTTTGTATACACATCAGTGACTATGAATATGAGCTGTAGCATAACCAGGTTTCATTCAGTTGTTAGAAATGGAAAAGAGTGGCAGCTCTGTTTCAGGATTCTACTGAAAGAGTCACTGAAAAACTGATACACTGTGATGTTAATATGTATGTTAGATTCAAATAAAACATGTCTTTTACAAGCTTGTTTAATCCAAAAAGGTTCAGGAGAATCACCGTTAGCGTAGCGCTAACATATTACTAGAATTCCACAGGGGCTCCAGCAGAAACATGTATTATTATAGAAGTGTTTTTGACGTTCTTGGCCCAAACTCAACTGACTTTACCAGTGCATTTTTCACACCAGCAGGTTTTTTAAAGCATCCTTTGAAGAAACCTTTGAAGGCCATTCGACAGGAAACCAAAGACTTTTTAAAAGCCCACCTTTATCTACTAGTGCGGTTGCTTTCAGTTTGTTACCATCAAAAACTACCTCAAAACTATCAAATGCAAAACCAGTCCCACACTGTAACTTTGGACAGAATTCTGAAGAGTCAGTTTCCAAAACTCAATTGTATTTCTGGTCTCAACCATTTCCTTGAAACTGCCCTTCTCCACAGTTCAGAGGAGCTGAACGTAGACTCTTCCGTTTGTTAACATGTGGAGTGATAACTCTGACTGGGTTTTCAGTTAAACACCTCAGTTTCCTACAGTCAAATGATGTACGGGTAACATGGTCACATCCTCTCGAACTACGATCCGTGTGATAACTCTGACTTTATTCTCAGAAACACTTCAACGTAACGTTCCGTCATCATTTCTACACAGCGTCATTACACAACAGGAAGTGATTTTCAAGCAAAGGATCTTGAAACAAATTCCCCTCTGTTCACTGTGGGTCTTTCCATGAAGCAGCTGTCATCTCGGTTTCCTTTTCTTTTCAGCACGAGTTGCCGCTTTCATCTCGTTTTAGAAAACCACAACGCAGTTTTAAAAAGTACGGTCATCCGTGGTTACATCAAAGATTATATATGTAAAAGTTGAACTTGTAATCCATTAATTCACTCCGGTTACATCAAACTGATGAAATACATATGTCTACTAAATACTTACAGTTCTTAAAGATGGAGCAGGTGGTTTATTTTACAAACATTTTTTGTTATATTTCTTGAAATACTCTTTACATCCCGATAGCAATCATAAATCAAGTGCTCTCACAATATATGGAATTGGACTGTAAAAACCTCAGGGCTACCTGCCCGTCTACCTACCTATCTCGCAATAAGCCCACGTGTGCGCTCAGCACGTGTACTCATTTGAGCATGTGCGGAGCCCACCACACACATACACACACCAGAGGAGGCACCACTGAGTGATATGGGCTGAATAATATGAGAGAAACGCAATTAGGCTACTGACTAAAACTACCTTTCATGTCATCCTAATAGCATGTCTCCATAAATCTACTGATGAACAGAGTCAGTGTTTGTTTTGACCCTGAGCTTCACTGGGTTCAGCCTCAGACAGCAAACTCTGCTAGCTGACATCTGTGAAGAACATCAGACTGTGCATCACAGTCATTGCAATAGTAATAAATTATACTTGACCTTTTTGATTGGCTTGTCAATTTAAATGTAACCAATCAGGTTGCTCCCTGATAGCAAGAGGATAGTGGACCACTGTTGACCAGCTGATGGCAAAGCTGGTGGTCCCCTGGCGTTTTGCTCAGTGTTTTCTGGGCGGCCCAAAGGTGGGTAAGCAGAGTATTAGACAAAATTCTAATATTCTAAAATTATAAAATTCTACTTATCGCTCATTTTATACTCATAGTCCAATTCACTGTATCAGCTTTCTTTAGTTATACATTGTAAATTAGTTTAGTAAATCATTTTAATCAGTAAAATAATTTTAACAGTGTCAGCAACATCTTCTATAAAATCTTTTCTCATTAGGCCTAGTCATGATATTTTTCTCTTAGTTGTTTGTAATATTTGTCTTAGATTATATATCTAAAATGAAAACCTCTGTGAACTTAAAATCTGTTTCAGGAGATTAAAACCTAGATAGAGCTTGTATGCAGGACAATAATCTGGGTGGTCCGATGGAGGACCAGCAGTGGAAATACCCGGCAGGGTGCCCACCTTATCAAGCCAGTGGACTGATATATGCTCGCTGTCTGGGCTGATGCTCGGCCAAAAATTTGCTTCGCGATCCATGTGCAAAAATCAAACACATATCTTCACTGTTTTATTTCTTTTATTAAGTGAAGCTCGAGCTGCAGGAACCAATGGACTGTTAAAGCAGGCGGATTGTCCAGACAGTACAGCTCTGATATGCACTGAGGAAAACATGCTCTGGTGTTGAATTCCCTCATGAATTAGCTTCTCAGAGAAGACCTTGAACATGAGTGACTAAGTAGAAAAGGCTTTGAACAAAAAGAGGTTCAAATAAAGCTAGAGGTCAAACCAGAGTGAACATCGGTGTGGTTTCCAGTGGTGCCAAAAGGAGCAAGGGAGTTGAAAGGCCTGGAAAGAGACGCTAAGGTTGCTATTTTTCTGTTGGACAGGTAATTATCTGATTTGTTTGTTTATGGGGGAATTTATTTTCCTGAATTAAGTAGCCAATTTAGCTAACTACTTATGTACATTAGCTCTATGCTAATGTTAGCTAAGCTGTAGGGGTAAGCTACCCAGCTATGTTTATCTTATATGTTGGAAGGAAGGCTGAAAGTAAGGGATGAGATTTTTTCAAAAAACTAGCTTACACTTCCTGGTTTCTACAAAATCACCTACTGTAGCTTTACATCTGTTTTGATCTGAGCTATATTTGAAAACTACTGTAAAATGTTCAGTATACAGCAGTGGTGAACAGTGACTGTTAAAGCTAAACCCTCAGTTAGGTCCATAAATGTCAGTTAGGTCCATAAATGTTGAGGTGATCCCTGCTGGTGGACTCTAGCCCGCAGCACTCATGGACTCCATCAGGCCAACAGCTCACCAGTCACCACTGCTTTCCTTGGTAGTAGGAGATTCTATTATCAGGCATCTTAAAAGAGACTCTCTTTAAAGAGACTCCCACTCAGGGCGCCAAAGTCAGTATAGGCGTAATTCATTTAAACGTTAGAAGCCTACTTCAACATGATAAACTGGACCACCTAAAAAGACTGTGGTGCTGAAACCTGGCTTAGATAGTCTGTAAGTGATTCTGAAATAGCCCTAATCTTTATTGATCTGACCGGAAAACCTAGAGTTGTCGTGTAGCTGTTTACATTGTAATAGTTTGGATCTAATATCCAAACTAACACTCTTAATGCAGTCTCTAAAGAGGAATGTTTTGAATTTCTAGGGCAGAACATCTGTTTTGTTATAGCAGCGATCTACAGGCCTCCTTCTGCTCCCTGCTACGAAGTTGATGACTTAGCTGAGCTTTTGTCTCTATATACTGACTCAGAAATGCTGATCTTGTGCAATTTTAATCTTAATGCATCCAATTACCTAAAGGAAATATTTGGTAAATTCTCCCTAACACAGCTTATCACTGAACCAACAGAGTGAACCTAAGGGACTGAATCAAGTCTACCTTAATCAATGTAATTTTATCCAACAGAAGCAGCAAAATTACTTCAGCAGGTGAACTCGACCTTGCTTTTACTGACCACTGTCCTATCGGATGCATTATGAACACATGCATGAAAAAGTCTGTCTCCCAGATGGTGATTAGAAGAAATGTAAAAATACCCCTTGTGAAAATTTCAGAATTCAGAATAGATCCAGTTCCTGGATCGCACCTGAAGTTTCTTCTTTGTTTAGCAAAAAGCATGTTAAGCAAGAAATAAAGCACAGGACCTCACAAGAGGAACTGGGGACAGAGACCATTAGCTTACATTTAGGCAGCTGAGTAATATTTGTACACCAAAAGTATGTGGACACCTGTAGATCACAGCCATATCTTGATTTGACCATAAAGTGATCATACAATGTGGCTTCATGGCTACTTTAAAGATATACTATATGGCCAAAAGCATGTGGACTCCTGACCATCACACCTATATGAGGTGGTTGGATTTTCCACTGCAAAAGCCATGGGCATTAACATGGAGTTGACCGCCCCTTGCAGCTATAACAGCCTCTACTCTCCTGGGAAGGAGTGTGTCTGTGCTGATTTGGCCAAAAGAGCTTTTGTAAGGTCAGGCACTAATGTTGGACGAAAAGGTTTGACTCACAATCGACATTCCAGTTCATCCCAAACCCTGAAAAACAGACTCAGGCCATTATCCTGTGCAAAATACCCCCTGATATTTAGGGGGTCCTGTGTTGGCTGGCTTCCCCAGTGTTGGCTGGCTGCTAACTCACCATAGCCGCATCAATGCTAGCTTTAATGGCAAAAAATGTTTAGCTTAACAATTCCTTTTTTGGAACTTCTTGTTTCTAGTTTAGTAAGTTTACAGCCTTGCACAGATGTGTGGAGACCTCCTCTTTTGTCGTTGGTATGTGAAACAAGTAACAGTTCACTTTTTCCACAAGTCTCTTGGGAAATTGGGCCAGTTTTCAGATTTACAGCGATGCTGTGGGTCATTGCAAAGTTTTCAGAGGTATCCTGGGCACAGTTACAGCTGCTAGGCTATAAAGGACCAACTGGGTGAACCAATTTGGTACAGCATCACCATGAGGCAGACGAGTGCTGCATCTCTAGTTAGTTAAGAATACCAAAGACAGAAGCTCGCTGACTGTGGGTGAAGCAGCTAAACAGCTAACACTATTTTTATTTTTTACCTACACTCTTTAAAAGATGGTTCTTCAAGGGTTATTTAGCAAAGAAAATGGTTTTATATAATATCACCAAACACTCAAAGAACACTTTGCATGATTAAAAGGTTCTTTCCATTGTGAAAGTGTTCTTCAGATTGATGGAGAATGTGTTGTAGAACCAAAAAGGGTCACAAGCCAAAGAAGCCTTTTTGGTACTATATAGAACCTTTTTAGCTATGAGTGTACTTTGGTAATGCTGGTAACATTTTATTTGGAGGGGTCCTTTGTAGATGATTAATAAACTCTTAACAGATTATCAGTAACACATCAACAGCATATTAGTGAAGTAGCAGTAGTGAAGCATCTGAATACATTGAAGTAAATATCTTGTAGATGTTCTGTTGATACATTACATACATTAAGTAGATGTACTGTTGATATGTTACTTTGATTATGCAAAACCTAACCTTACCCAACCCTACCCAAAACCTAATCCTAACCCTGGTTCTAATCCTATCCTTAACCTTAACCTCAACCCAGAACCTAATCCTAATCCAAAACCTAATCTAATCCCTAACCTTAACCTCAACCCAAAACCTAATCCTAATCCAAAACCTAATCCTATCCCTGAATTTAACCTCAACTCAGAACCTAATCCTAATCCTCACCCTGGCCCTAATCCTAACCCTAACCTTAACCTCAACCCAAAACCTAATCCTAATCCAAAACCTAATCCTAACCCTCACCCTCCCCTAATCCTTAAACTCAACTCAAAACCTCATCCTAACCCTTACCCTGTGTTACGCTTCTTGGTTCTCATTCGGACTCTCAGACCATCAAGGACTCCACTTCCCAGAATCCTTCAGTCAGTCACGAGACTCTTCCAGCCAATCACAAACCACCCAGCAGATCACAGTCACCTGAATACTAATCATCACCTGTTTTACTCTGTATAGGTACCTGTCTGTTTGAAACTTCTCTTTGCGAAGCATTGTCCCTGCTAAGTCTGTGCAGACCAAGCCGGTTGTTGTTCTGATTGTCGTTCCATGTTTGGCCTCGCTTGTTTTTTCCCGTTTTCGGTTCTCGCGTCTGTTTTGGCTTTGTTGTTTTGGTATATGTGCTTTCTCTGGTTACGACCCTCGCCTGTCTATTTGGCTTCGCTCTCGCCTATGCCTCTGGATTTTGTCTGCCTATTCTGGTTATTGACCTGGTCTGGTGTTAACCCTGTTTACCCCCGTCTGAATAAATCTTTCGGGTTCACTTTTATCCACGTGTGTCTGATCTGCAAACCCAGCGGTACACCCTGACCCTAAGCCTATCTTTAACCTCAACCTAAAACCTAATCCTAACACTCAACCCTGCTCTAAATCTAACCATAACCATAACCTCAACCTAAAACCTAATTCTAACTCTCACCCTGCTCTAAATCTAACCATAACCTCAGCCTAAAACCTAATTCTAACTCTCACCCTGCTCTAAATCTAACCATAACCTCAGCCTAAAACCTAATTCTAACTCTCACCCTGCTCTAAATCTAACCATAACCTCAGCCTAAAACCTAATTCTAACTCTCAGCCTGGTCCTAAATCTAACCTTAACCTCAGCCTAAAACCTAATTCTAACTCTCACCCTGGTCCTAAATCTAACCTTAGCCCCAGCCTAAAACCTAATCCTAACTCTCAGCCTGGTCCTAAATCTAACCTTAACCTCAACCTAAAACCTAATCCTAACCCTAAAATGAACCAAAACCTAATCCAGTGAAGCTCCAGTGACAGAATGGTGTCAGTGTGTCTATAACAGCATGTTGAGGATGTTGAGATGGTCTGTATTAGATCTGTTACATGTTCAGTGACCTCTACAGACATGAACTCTACAGATAAAATGAAAAACAACTGAATTCAGCAGATTATAAACAAATTTTATCTCCTCAGTAAATTCAAAGTCTCTTGATAATCTACTGAATGCATTCACTGGTGCTACATCATTGAAGTGTTGTTGATATGTTACTGAGAGTCTGTTGAGTGTTTGTTTCTAAACAGGACCACTCAGAATAAAGGATTACCGTAATGCTTACTGGTTTACATTTTATTTTGTCTTTTTTACTGGTTTGATATTTTCCTATGTTTTACCTTTTTATTTCAATGTTTATTACCCTTTTCAGTGTTCTCTGTTCTGATGTTCAATTACACTGCAAATGTGGGTCAGCCTCGATTGATTGATCGATTGACTGACTGACTCACTGATTGTGTTGGTGGTTACTCTGACACATGAGCTTTTGAGTTCAGCTCCTGAAGCTCTAGTGGTAAACAGAGCTTGCTTGGCTCTATCTACCACAGAGAAAATGTCAGTCAGCGTGTCTGTTGGTATTTTTCTTTGCGTTGGTGGCTGAATCATGACACTCATTACAGTAATGTTAGATTAACCATTATCAGGAATCCGTTTTTCCCTTGAGTGCTGACACTCTGTGATGGCTGATGGTAGCCAGAATGCAACAACTGTCTCTGATATATTGGTCCAAACTTTTTTATTTCATTATATTAATTTAAAAATGCCTGAACTGATTTCCATTGGCCACAAGGAATGGCCACTAGATGGCGACCAAGGGCAATTTAAACAGTGATGTGTTACACTTTTTCATTTCAGGATAAGGCGGTCGTTTTACTGTAACATGTTACTTTATACCAACAGAACTGGTTTTCATTGTTGATTCTTGAATGATGAGCTCTGTCTAAGGATTCTAGGAGAGACCCTCCTCAGCGCTGTAAACTTTACACACATTTTCAGTCATTTTAACAGACCACAGACCACAGTTAACACACTAGCAAACACAACTCTGAACTGGTTTTCCCCCAAAATCATACACGATCTGTGTCCAAGCTGTGCTCTCTCCGCACTGTCATTCTGTCTGCACTGTGAAGCTTTAAGGAAATGAAGTCTTCTAGTGAGGATTACTGAGCTGAATTAAACGACACACTGCCCTCTTGTGGACACAGCAGGTCACTGCATGGTTGTTGTGTTTCATGTCCAGTTAAAAGTGCTGAATTTGTTAGAAAATGCTTCAATGTGTATCACTCAGGCAGTGGTTCCCAACTCCGTTTCTGGACCCCCTCATAGTTCTGTGTCACCTAGATGATAATCACCCTCTTCTTGAGCTGATCCAGGTGTTAAAGCAGTGAAAACACAAAGTCATGTGTTGTGGGGAGACTTGAGCTGGGTAACACAGTACTATGGAACTATTTTACCTCTAAAATAGTCCATGTTTAGCACTTCTTCTCAAGGAATGCTGACCTGGGGCCAGTTTACATCTTTCATATTATACTGAACAAGATTACAAAAAAACTCATTTCACCTAATCTGAGATCACTGTTCTTACTCTGAGGACTTGTCTCCCGGAGATGGATTAAGCCTAGTTTGGACTAAACTGTAAGCTGTAAAGAGGTTTCACTATAGAAAAAAAAAAAATCATATTTAGTGTCATTTTAGTGTCAAGTCTCAATCAATTTATACCTTAAAATATATCTTTACTTATATTAGGAACACAGAAACACTTAAAATGTCCATTTTGTTTATTAATGAGGTAGTAATTGTTATAATATTAACTGCATATTGATATGTAAATTCATTTAATGGCATAATTGTTAGTATTATTATTATTACTGCACAAAGACATGGCTGAGCCCCTGAAAAACTGGGCCAACATCCCCGCCCCCCCATGATTTTTAGAATGTACTTTTTTAAATTACCATTTTTTAGTGCATTTAATATTATGCAATTTAATTGATCAGCAGATCAGATGATGATGGCCATTAGTTTAACCCTTCATCACAGTAGCCATAAAAAGCCATTTCAGCCTGTTTTGGAGATTCCTCAGTCCAGTCTTAAATTACATTATATTTTGAATTAATTTGGTTGCACTTATCAAAACATCTGACAAGTTGATTTCCATTCTGCCAGTGGAATGGCCACTAGAGGGCCTGCAGAGAGAGGTTAACATGCTGAAGTAGATGATCTCTGTGACGCCAGGCTGTTAAATTCAGTAAAAACCCATTTACATGGAACAGGCCTGCTGTATGTCAAACAACTGTTTGATGTAGCTGCCTCAATGCAGTGGTCAACTGGATCTGGATATTGGATAATCTGTAGTGCTTAACTGTTGAAGTATAAATACAATTACTTTGGAAGTAAACATTTTCATGAAACAGCAGAAAGGATCTAATACGATGAGAAGAGGACAGAGCACTTTGGCAGCACCAAAAAACTGGTGGCAGTAGTGGTCAGCATCAATAATAACACTAACAATATAAACAAAGCAATAGCATTCAGATCAACTAGCAAGTTAACACAATACTAGACAGGCAGTACACAGTCAGCAACTTAGTGACTTTCTGATGAAAATCGAACTTCATAGTATTACAAGGGTGATTTGACCTGTGTCTAGTGGGACATCTTACCCCAAAGGTACTTTACTTTTCAACTATTATTAGCCATTCAGTAAATGTGTTAACATTGGATGTAGCCCCATCGTTTGATCAGGAGAGAAAATAAGAAGGGCGGGGGGAGCGCATCTTCCCCTGGGGGGCTTCTTCCCCCAAGTTAACTGTAATGTCATTTGGGAATCAGCTTACATCAACTATACATACAGTCTTAACTAGTAACCGGACTAGAACAGAACTGCTATTGGAATGCTGAAGAACTGTCTTGACAACAAATTCATAAATACAAAGTGTTTTATTCAAACAGTTTGCATGAACACACAAATCGTATCCAAGATAACATGTGCAACATTTGCAGGTGAAAACTGTTTTGGGTGTGTTTGTGTGCGTATGTGTGAGCAGGGTGCTCCCATTTCAATGGCTGGTATCTCTTAAGGCCTGTACATGTTCCTGAGGAAGATAATACACTGGACCCTGTTATCATCCCTGTAGTGTGGGGTGGTCTGGGTGGTCCTGCTGCACCAATTACTGAACGCTCAGTAGGAAGGCACTTCAAGATACAGCTATACAACACCACCCAGGAGAAAGCACCACTGCACCATTCATACAGTACATTAGCACATTTTCATTTCATACCAAGAACCCCAGAACAAAGTGTTTATAATGCCTAAGTCATGTGTAATGACACACTGGGACACTTCTGGCTTGAAATCTAGCTGGTGGTGTTGCTTTTTATTAAATGATTAAATGGTGTGACATAATAGCAGCAAATAAGACAATTAAGATATTAAAGGGCCCGTTTCCTACATTTGTCTTGCTTTTTATTTTTTCCAAGGTCCATTTATAACATTTGTAAGGGTTTATGTACCAAAAGAAGTGGCAATTCATTATAAGCTGATCATTTTACAGCCTCTCTATGTCCCTTACAAGTAAACAGGTTGGGTTTGTTATTGTGCCTTTAAGCCCTAAACGTAAACAAGCTCTATTCTGATGTGTTGCCTGGTACTGCGCCTCAATCAAAAAGCAGTCCAGGCTGAAACACTCCTTATAACTTCAGCATGAATGGGCAGGGCTAGACTGCTGTGGACCGAATAGACGTATGTGTAAATGTGTTCATTTCTGTGACATCACAGAAACATTGAATTCAAAACAGGCAGTTTTTGCAGCTCAGTTTCTATATATGGACTGTATGGAGTGGACAGTGAACAGTTTGTTTTGAAGTGTTGTTTACATCCTACAGCAAACTCTTATTTCAAGAAAGTGAGAAAAATCAGTTTTCCACATTATGGGCCCTTTCAGACAGATTCCATTTTAAATTAAGACAAACTTGTGTTAAAAGGATTAATCAAATTATTCTTCATATGAGAAGGTCTATTTAGTGACTAGTCAGTTTTATGTAACTATGTAAGATTATAGCCTTTTCTTGATAGGATTTTCCTGTAATTTCTCAGGATCCTTAATATTTCACACATTATTTAGTGTAATTGCACTGAAAATAATTGATGCATCAAATTTCTTTGAGTTGAATGTGCCCATCATTCCACAGGAATAAAATACAGTGAATCAACACAAATTTATCTTTCAGTTTACTTACTTTTGGCAAAAACTGTGTTGGTGTAAAACATTTCATTCCTGTGGAAACAATGTGCACATCTGAATCAAGCTGAACTCAAGGCATTACCTTTTTCATCCAGTTGGAATGTTTTAGTGTAAAAACGATTTAACACAATTTTCCACTTTCTCCAGGTATAAGTGATCAGCCAAGAAGTGTTTGGTGTCCAAATTTTGCTGAGTTTCGCTCCTGGAGCTATGAGACTAATGTTGCTAACAAACACTAGAACTCAATAGTCACCCAAATCTTTCTGTAAATACGTCCCCAAAAGTTTTCTAAACCTGCTCAAAACACATCCATGTCTTCATTAAGGTCGGGCAGGCTCACTAATGTGGTTTAGGACACAGTATGACTTACAGTTCACTTCAAAAATGAACAAAACTTTACTGTGTAGGCAGGCATACGGACATCAATGACCATTTCTGTGGTTTATTTATAAACAGATCTTCAATTCACATTTTAAGATTCAACAGTTAATTATAAAATAAACAATAAAAGTTGTGAACATAATCTGCAGCATCCACACATCAGCGAATCTGTGAAGAGTGGGACGGAATTCGGCGCAACACCTGTTCTCTAAAATGACCCCCAGCATTCAGTTACATGGTGCAGTTTTGTGCATTTTTATTGTACACAGCAAGTTATACTGAGTCCTTAACCACACTGTCAATTATGTATAGACTTATTAAAGCTGGTTGAGAGACGTTTACTTAAGTATATGTATTTCTATTTACAGAAAAGATTTGGGTGACTATTGACTACTACTGTTTGTTAGTGACGTTAACCTCGTAGTTCAGAATCTAGGCACTAATCATGCTTTGGCTGATCAGTTACATCTGAGTTGAAAGATGTGGAAGAATTGTGTAAATTTGATCTTTTACTGAACCATTGCTTTCAATGTCAATAAAGACTAATTTAATTACAATTGAATGTTAATGAAACAATTAATACAGAGAGGCATAGACAGAGGGGCAGAGAAAAAAGAGAGAGATAAGACAGAAGAAACTGAGGGACAGCACTCTGATCTCTGTTCTGTGGTCCAAAGGTTGGAGGCAGTGAGGTGCAGAAGGCACTGGGTTCTACAGCTCCATCTAAACAGTCATCCACAAACAAAACTATTTTTTGGTCTAACGGCTGCAACGTTTGGTCTTCAGAGCTCTTCTTAGCTTCTAGAGCTTGTAAATGCTTAGAAGACACAAAGAAGAAGGAATGAGCTTTCAGGTTGTGTAAAAGAGGCGAGTTTCAAGGTTTTCATGAGCCATCATCTGGCTGGAAAGGCCAAACTTCACACCAATGCTTACCTGGTTCTTAAAGGAAAAGTTCCGCCAGAAATCATATTTACACAATTTTTCAACCAGCCAAGACGTGTTTGGTGTCTGAAGTTTGCTTCTTTTGCTTTGCTTTTAGCAAAAAGTACACGGCATAGCTAAAAACAGCAGTAGCATCCATGTTGAAGTCTGAGTTGTGTTGATATTTTGTCCATTTTTATATCTCACACAGTGTCAGAAACCTTATACATATGTCTATCTGTGATTACTTAGCAACTCAACACAGTTTGAACCCAGTGTTATGACCTCTACGTGTTACATGCTAAGCGTCTGACACCAAACACATCTCAGTTGATCAACTATATTTGGGGTCAACTGTACAAATTCGACCTTTGGCCGAACTGTCACCTAAAACCGTTTCCTTGGTATCAGCACCAGCACCTCATTTGTAGAAAAGCAGTAAACTGAGATATCAATTGAGCTCCCACTGAGCTCTTCTCTCAGTCCATCACAGGTGTTTCCCTCGACCCTCTGAGATCACAAGCTCAGGTGTGGCTCGTGTGTACCACTCCATCCAGCCTCCGTCATACACCGAAATGTCTGAATGGCCGCACTGGTGGGCTGCCAGGGCAGCGAGGCACGCGGTGATGGCCGAGCCACAGGTCACGCACAGCGGCCACTGCAGGTCTACTCCGGCCTGCTGGAACACGGCCCTCAGCTGATCCGGAGAAAGAAACAGCCCAGAGGGAGCCAGGAAAGTGGTGAAAGGGATGTTGATGGAACCGGGGATGTGGCCGGGTTCAGTGTCTGAGACATACACATAAGAAAAGGAGACAAATGAAGGTCTGTTAGAAGTACCCCCAATTTGTCCCCCGTCCAATCTACTTTATAGGTCCCCTATACAAATACAGACTGTATCATAAGGCAGTAGTTGGCTGATGGTTTCATGGCATATCTTTTTTTTTAATAAAACCATTTTAGATGCTTAAGTAAACCTATTTTTGTATGTGGCTTATTATTCTAGGATGTCCTTTTACTTTTCATTAAGAGCCAGTTATAACAACCAAAGTTTCTATCTTCCTAAATAAAAATAAAAGTGAACAAACTATAGATAAACCTATGTCAAGCTTGCTTTCTAACACCCCACAGGCCCAACAAAAGGCTGCTAAATGTTGTTTCCCGTCTTCATTTCTAGGCTGAAGTTGGTTTCTTATTCAGCTGCTTCTTGTTCTAATCTTTCAGCCTAGAAATCTTTTGTTCCACCTTAAATGGAGCATCAGTTACATTCTGCTCGTTGTTAACCGTCCCTCTCAAACAAGTTAACTGCGGCTCCATTTGTTAGATTTTATGATGCTGAAACTTTGAAACTCAGGCCCCTGGTCAGTGACTTAAGTTGAATCCGTGTACATAAATGATCAAACTGAACTCCGGCCTTCTGGGGGCCCTCAGGCTATACAGCATTCTAATCACGTAAACTCTACTGAATGTCAGGCCCTCCAGCCCCCTAGAGTGCTGATCAAAGTTTAACCGCCCCCACCCGCTGCAACTGCACACACTCGTTTACATTAGGGCTTAAAAAGCAAATGCGTACCCTAGATCAGCAAGTTGAGAGGCATGACCCCTGGACTCACTATGTTGGTGCACAACAGCACGTATGCACACGGTGAACAGACAATGCAAGCACAGTATGCAGACCAACACTGCATACAACTAAAGATAAGGTGCATGTGTAACATTAACTCACTGACTGATAATGCTGAGTTGGAGGGAGAGCAAAACCAGCATGTATTGAGAAGATCCAATAGATACGACTAGGAACTTGGTTTTCATCTGTGAGAATGAGAATTTGACCCTCATGACCTTTATCTACTCCATCATCTCCTAAATTACTGAGTCCTCTATAGTTCTTTATAAGACTAAAGGGGCAGTGAAGTTTGTTAGACTCAAATCTTCACTTTTTAGGATCTGATGGGTCTAAAACAAGATTCTAAAGTTCCAGAGTGAGAGATGTGAGCAAAAGTAGAGCAGCCCAGGAGCTCAGCCAACACAGCATAATGGAATTAAACCCAAAATGAAAAAGGAACTAAATGCGAAAGTTTAAAATGGAACTGAATCTCAAATGTCTTCCCACTTCCTAATCAGGCTTCTAAATAAACACACAGTCACCCTTTTTTCAGCTTCCTTCTGTCTTTTTATCCTCTTCTTGCATGGAAATTTATGGAGACAACTTCAATCCTCTTTCACTGGTCTGCTATTAAATTTCAACACTGTTACAACACCAGCTACTCAAACTGCAGCCTAAAACTACCAATGCAACTACCACACTTGATAAAGCTTGCTTGTATTTTTGTGAGGTTGCCAGTCTTATTATGTCAGCTCAGTGCATAGCAGTGATAGCCTGCATGTAGAAATAGTCATATTTTGACTTTTTAACAGCTTGGGAGGAAAAATGTCCGGATGGCAAAGCATGTTGGCTTTGGAACTTTTGTTTACTGAAAGATGCCATTAGCCCTATTCGGACAGGATTACATTTACATGGTGTCTTGTAGTAATTCCCTCTTTTAGAGATGGCTCTCTGTGATTTTATTTCCGTGTGGATCAGCAATGTTTGTGTTTTTCCTCCCTCCTCCCCTGACAAAATGATGGACCTATTTATCTGCTGTTTTTCACCAAACTCAGTGGTTGTCTGATAATTTCTGCTCTGTCTGGATACGCATCCTTGATTTTGGTGGATTTTCCAGCCAGATGTTCCATCGCATTGGAAAAAAGTGTTTTTTGACCGATACTATTCACCAGATTTAGGCTTCATGTGTATCCATATTAAACATTTTCCCAAACGCAAAACCATGGATGCTTTGGAAGTCTTTCAATCATTTACTTGATCTGAGTGGTAGAACTTCTTCTCCATGAGTTTTATCACTTGTTTGTATTTTTTTTTACAGACATACCCCTGATAAACTAATCCAATCTGAATAGGGCTATAGCAGCGATTTCTGAAAACGTCATTCATTTTTCCCATAGAGAAAACCAGCTTCGACCCAGAGCTCCTGATATAGACATGACGCCAATTACAGAATGATGACTTCAGGGGTCCGTACACCTACTAAACCAGCTTATTCTCATATGATATCATACATCAGCAAAAGCTGAAATCATGGAAGTAGTTTGGGTGACTATGCTGTCTTTCCAAGTTACCTGCTCATTTAAATAGAACAGAATAGTATAGTATGTTTACAATTGCAAGCGTGTTTCATATTAGAGCCATCTATTATAGTCTACGGAAAAGGTTATATTTAAATCAGGTGTGCCTGAGCAGGGGAATCAAACCTGTGCTGTATGAAGGCTCCCAGAAGTAGACACCCCTGCCTTAAAGGGGAATTCCAGTCATTTTGTTTTTTTATTTCTGCATAGTGATTGAAATATGAACATAGTAATTTAGAGTGCTTTGATGTGAAATGGTTCATTGTAGAGAAACTTACGGACTGCTTTCTTTACAGTGGTGGTGATAGGACCCAGGGGTCACAATGTCTACAAGACAAATATAGCCATTTTATTTGTTATCCTACATGACCAGTGGACCTACATGTGTCTTCTGGTTTATTATATGTAATGTTGATGATGGTAAAATAGTGGAAAATCTGAAAAAAAAAAAGTTTTCTTTGGGGACTATGTTGCCTTAGGACATCCTGAACGTACCCCTCCGCCCTGAACACATTTAAAAAAGAACATTAACGTTAGTAAAATAAGGTGTCAGGCATCAGGCAGTGTATTCATAACCATTTCATGTAATAACTTTCTGTGAAGGAGCTTCTAGAGGTAGTAAAGTACTCAGGGTGACTTTGTTTACATGTTAATGATTTAATTATGCAGAAATTTTGAAAAACTGGTGGAGCTCCCCTTTAAGCCCTTGCAGACTTGGGATGTAAAGGTGAAACTGGGACGGGGCCTTACTGTCTCTGGGCTCCGGGTCCGTTCCTCTGAATCTCCCGGCAGGCCGCGCGTCCACCAGCTGGAACTCCTTGGTCTCCACGTTGTCCAGGATGTCCTGGTACGTCTTGACCCACGCGCGGTTAAGCGTGGCGGTGAACTCTGTGGGCTCGTGCTTCCGGGCCTTGCCCTCCTCCACCGGCTGTCCGTCTCTGATCCAGGCGTGCAGACCGCCGTCCAGCACGGACACGTCCGAGTGGCCGAACACGCGGAACATCCACCAGGCGCGCGGGGACGAGAAGGCGCCGTGCTCGCTGCGGTCGTACACGACCACGTGAGAGCCGGGGGCCACGCCCAGCCTGCTCGCGAACTCGGCGAAGGCGAAGGCCGGAGGCAGCATGTGGTCCATCGGCGAGCTGCGGTCGCTGCATCTGTCCAGGTCGAAGAAGGAGGCGCCGGGGATGTGGCGGGATCTGAACTCGCTCTTGGCATCTCGGCCATGTTTCGGCAGGAACCACGAGGCGTCCAGCACGCGCACGGCGGAGCCGCGCGCCCGCAGCGCCTCGGAGAGCCACCGGGCAGAAACGAGCGCTTTGGTCTGGAAAGACATCGGAGTGGAGGAGGTAAACAGAGATGACTCAGAATGAAAGCTCCTCTGACTTTCATACACGCGCCCTGACACTTCATTCAGCCTGCAGGCGCACAGAGGGGGCGTTACCCGGATCATAGGGGGCGTTACCCGGGAGCAGAGGAGGCGCTATCCGGAGCAGAGTTCCTACTACAACAACATCAACACTACAAGAGAGGGGGCGGAGCATCTACAGGAGTGGAACCGGGAAACATCTGCAGCATTTAGCGGACTCTCTTATTCAGAGCGACTTACAAAAGTGTTGTTGTCTGTATCTTAATTAGTACAAATAGGTCAGAGTAAAACTACGCCTGAGCTCACATACTGCTGGAAACAAAAGCCTTAATACCTGGAGAAAAACAAACTGAATTAGACATAGTGCAGTACAATACATTTCAATAAGTACTTATATCAGTGTTTATAGTACTTATATTAGGAAATACTGCATAATTTTGGAAACTGTAACTAAAATTTTAATAATTACGTAGTTACATAATTACGTAATAAATAATAACAATAATAATATCACAGCAGCAAGTATCATTATTATTATTGTTATATTTCTGTTGATGTATTCTTCTTCCTTTTCATCTTCTTTGCATTATTATAATTAATATTGATATTTATGTTTAAACAGTATCCTGATCTGTAGCCTTAAAAATGTGTTTTTTATTCAATTTAAATTTAAATGTTTAAATTCAAATGTGTCATTAAGTTATTAAAAATAATTACATTGACACAGTTTTTCCAAAAGTAAGTAAACCAAAAGCCAGAAATTTCACACATTCCAAAAAGATTGGGTCAAGGGCAACAAAAGACTGATATAGTTGTATAATGCTAAAAAAAAAAAAAAATTCCAGAGAGGCTGCATCTTTAAGAAGTAAAGATAATGAGGGATTCACCACTCTCTGAGCAACTGTGTGGGCAAATAACAATAGCAAAGGATTTGGGGATTTCATCATCTATGGTACATAATATTATTAAAAGATTCAGGAAATCTGGTGAAATCTCTGTGTGCAAGAGGCAAAGCCGAAAACCAATATTGGCTGGCTATGATCGTCAGGCCCTCAGGCAGCACTGCATTAAGAACAGACACGATTCTGCAGTGGAAATCACTGCATGGGCTCAGAAACACTTCTGAAAACCACTGTCTGTGAACACAGTTCATCACTGAATTTACAAATACAAGATAAAACTCTACCATTCAATGAAGAAACAATATAAACAAGATCCAAAAATGCTGCCACCATCTCATTTAAGATGGACCGAGACGAAGTGGAAAAGTGTCCTATGTTCCAGTGAATGAAATTTTAAAATTATTCTTGGAAATCATGTGTGTCACATCCTCTAGGCTATAGAGGAGACAGACCATCTAGTTTGTTATCAGCACACAGTTCAAAAGCTGGCATCTGTAATGGTATAGGGCTGCATTACTGCACAAGTCATGGGTGATCTGCACATCTGTGAAGCACCATTAATGCTAAATGACATATGCAAGTTTTGGAGCCACAAATGCTGCCATCCAGATGACGTCTTTTTTCAGGGAAGGCCTTGCTTATTTCAGCAAGACAATGTCAAACCACATTCTGCACATATTAGAACAGCATGGCTCCAAAGTAAAAAGTCTGGTTGCTAAACTGGCCTGCCTGCAGTCCAGACCTGTCAATCACTGAAAACATTTGGCACAGTATTAAACAAAAACATGACAAAGGAGACCTCAAACTGTTGAGCAGCTGAAATTCCATATCAAACAAGAATGGGAAAACATTTCACTTACAAAACTTCAGCAATTGGTCTCCTCAGTTCCCAAATGCTTACACAGTGTTATTAAAAGAAGAAGTGACACAACACAGTGGTAAACATGTCCCTGTCCCAACGTGTTGCTGGCATCAAATTCAAAATTGGCATATATTTTTCAAAAAACAATAACATTTCTAAGGGGGCAACCTTTGATATGCTGTCTTTGCACTATTTTCAATTAAATATAGAGTTTAAATGATTTGCACATTGTTACATAGTGTTTTTATTTACTTTTTGAACAGCGTCCAACATTTTTGTAAATAAGTCGTACTACAGTACTACTATTACTACTAACAGAAACAACAATGTTTTTATGAAGTTGTTATTATTATTGACGTTGTTATTCTATTTTTAAGGTAAAATAGCCTCAGATAATAGCATATAAGAATGCTATTCTTCCCGTATTTATTTCTGTTTCTGCTCCGCATTTCATATTTATCATTAAAACTTAACTTAGCATAATAACATAGGTCTGCTGGCCATTGGTGAGCGGAACCTTTCTTAGTTCATGGTTCCTACCCGAGTTCTAAAATGCGCAACACAAAATGGTCACGCATGCTGTGAACGTAGCAGCGCTGTCAAAAGCGGAGTTAAAATATTAATTTAAAATATTATTCATATCGAAAAGTGCTCAAAAACTGCATTAGAAAAAGTGTACTATGTCGGCTTCAATGATAAGGAAGGGACTGGAACTGCTGAGCAACGACCTTAAAGGTAAAAGAGTCGTTTTTGGACAACAAAGCTAAGCTAAGATCAACTTTTAGCTAGTTTAGCAGTTAAATCTGCAGAATCTACAGTCAGGAAAACACGGTGGTGATTTTTTATGGGTAAAATAGCTCTGCTAAAGAACTCTAATGAGTAATTTGTTTCTTATGTTTGTTAATTGTGGAATAAAAATCTCTTTTGACCCACAATGATTTTAAATGTCAGTTAACCTGATTCAGCTGTGTGATCCAAAACCCTCGTACACTCTTAAAAAGGACAGTTCTTCAAGGGTTCTTTAGGGAAGGTAGTGGTTCTGTTTAGAGCCAAGAGTTCTGTGTAGAAGCATTTCATTCAAACTGGATCATTGCATGGTGAAATTGTTCTTCAGCTTTATAGAGAATGTGTTGCATATGGTTCTTCATAGAACCTTTGTTTAAAATAGCTTTATATAGCACCAAAAAGGGTTCTTCTATTGTTTACAATGTCAAGAAATAGAGTTAGTATGAAAAATTAAGTAATCATAACTCACTTTTTTGCCATGTGGTTTGATCAGTTTGAAAAATTTCTTCAGATTTGTTCTCAGGAAAGCTCAGAGAACACAGGGACCAAAACAATGTAAAAAAAATTTATATGGATATTAATAGGAGAACCTTTTTGGTGCTATGTAGAACCATATAACTTAAAGCACATTCTACATAAATCTGAAGAACAACTTCATCATGCAGTGAACCATTTAACAATGAAATGGTGCTACATAGAACTGATGGTTCTAAATAGAGCCATTGACTTTACTAAAAAATGCTTGAAGAACCATGAGTGTAGCACTAGAGTTAAATCTATAGTCAGGATCTATGGTGTGGATAAATTAACCTAGTTCTTCTAAAGAACTCTAAGAAGTAATTTGTTTCATGTGTTTGTTAATTGTGTCAGTTACTTGATTCAAATATGTGATCCAAAGCCTTTGCAGAGGAAACTTGTGTGTTAAATACCTGTACAATAACGTATGAGGTGAACCAAATGAACGAAAGCTGCATATTAACCTTCCTCTTTCTCTGAAGATGCTGGCAAGAGTCACAAGAAGAGCTCCCAGAAAGTGTCTGTGATGGATCAGATCAGCTCTAATAAGAAGGGTGTTCGGAAGCAGATCCGTCGGCTTCAGGCCCACAGCAGAGCCGCAAAGAGCAAAACCACAGTCAAAGACAAGCGTGTCAAAAATGCTTTAGGTGAGTGGGTCACCGTGGCAGGAAAGTAGGTTTCTGAAGCTCAGATTAGAGTCACTGTTTTGATGATGAGGTCAGTCAAATTCATCTTAAATGAAACTTCATGGTTGGCACTAGTTTCCTGATATATCCAAATCACTGACAACAAGATCTAGAAATGCTGCCACCAAACCGGAATGAGGCTGGATTTACAGGCACAATTTTTTTTATCTCGCGCATTTAGCCATTAAATGTGGTGCAAGAAGCAAATATCGGCATTTGTGTGTGATGATTAAATTTAATAGGGTAAGGATTTCAGAGTCCAGTGCCATTGTGTGGAAAAAATGCCCACAGGACAAAACATTTTGGATCTGGAACCTTTTTGTGTACCACTGGACATGACAGTGGTACTTTTTGAAAACGTCATTCATTCTTATCTTAGAAAAATCCAGCCTTGACCCAGTGTTCCTAATATGAATGTGAAACTGGCTACTTAATGATGACACAACTATAGGTGTCTTTTGAGGATGTTTGATTTGGTCCACCAGAAAGTTACCCTAGCCTCACCACTTCACCCTATGAGAGAACAAACACATTTTTATACTATATATGACTTTTGAAATTCATATTTTTCTTTTCAGATTGTGTTTTTGTAGAATTTGTCTAAAACTATTTAGTGTAATATTATTAAATACACTTTGAAACTCAATTTGAAACCTACTCACCTTCTTTATCTGTGTAGTTTGGGCACCCCTGGTCTAAAGTGAGGAGATTTTGTGGAGTTACATCTTGGATGAACATCTTACATTAACCATTTGATTTGATCTATTTCATACTTTAATTTACAGTCACAATTGGATGCTCTGTTGTTTTATTAAAGGTCAGTCCTCTCATGTGACTAAAGAAAGAACTAGCGCTAGTATGAAACGTTAAGTAATCGTGACTCACTTTTTAGCCATGTGGTTTGATCAGTGTGAATAATTTCTTCAGGTTTGTTCTCAAGAAAGCTCAGTGACCACAGGGACCAAAACAATGTAAAAAGTTTGTATATGGATATTAATCCTAATTAATTAATCAGTATTGTTAACAGTTATTTTATTTGTTAAAGTAAAGCTGCAATAGTGGATTATTTTAACAGGTGGGCCAAAATCTCTAAAATAACTTGGATAAGCCGTTGATGTCTTGACAGTTGGAGATTTTGCTGAATTTATTTGCATGTTGTCTCTTTGCAGAGGAATACAGAAAAAAGCAGAAGAAAAGTCAGCTCAAGTCAAATCTGAAGTACTTCCTGGGAACCAGCTACAAAATAAACGAACACCACACAAAGACGGTATTTCAACATGGTTATTAGTAAACTAATATATTGTACTTATGATTAGTTGTGAATATATTCTGTACATATGATTTTATAGCACACATTCGTTTCAGGGCCTAAAGGTAATTCAAAACATTAGCTGATTCAAGGAAGCCACCATCACTGAAATGCTGTGATGAAAAGATTTTCCTTGGCCATTTAAATAATAATTTTTAAATGTGCACCTTCTTTTGTTTGTGCATTATGATACATTAATATCAGAATTTTACCCAGTTTGGTCATGGCCGAGTCCCACCCAGTAGTTAGGTCCTCTTTATCACACAGTGCTACCAACATGGGACGATGGAGGCAAACACAGGCTTCCAGCAGGACATGTAAAGCCAGCCAAAAGCTCTTATGGATATTTGACTATCAAAATGAATCAGAATGCACATTTTAGATGATTACAGTGCACAGTGAAACACACTGTGTTAGAGGCTCTTATGCATTTTACAGTCTTTTGCAATAATTAACAAATGATTTGTTGTTCCACTGCACTGAATAAGAGCTCCTGTCACATTTTACAATTGGAGTGGAGTCGTTATTGAGCTTGAAGTCATTGTCTTTTCTCCGTATCTCAGATCCTGAAGCAGAACACTGGCCGTCTGTCCCGCCACCAGCCAGACAAGCCAGTCAAGAAACCGCAGGAAAAATCCATCTTCACAGAGGAGGAGTTCCAGAGGTTCCAGGAGGAATATTTTTCTAATCTGTGATGTCATTGTGGACTGTTCTGGACACAGTAGAGGAGGTTTGATGCAGGTTATCCTGCAGACCCTGGAAAGTGGAAAATTCAGAAGGACTGAACTTCAGATATTCATTTTTCATTTTCACATGTTTGTGTTTTTCATTTTGTGTTGTTTTATAAATAAATAGTCATTTGATGGTTTTGCCAAAAGGTCTACAGAACTTTTTATAGTTTTGTTTAGCAATTCACTGTTTACCTTGTGTCATATTATACATTCACAGTGTCTTTGAGTAAGACTGAGGAGCTTGCAGTTTTTTCATGCCAAAGGACCCTTTTTCTAGGATTGACTGCCATCACTATTTTCATGGATCCCCAGGTCCATAGTTGAAAAGCCAGTGTGCTTGTGTTTTGGCCAAAATGGAAAATGTCACCATCATAACAGTCTGTTGTTAGCATGCCAGTTCACCTCTTAAAAGTGCTGCAGTAGTGAAGACTAGAAAACCTCCTCCTTATGATGCAAATTGAAGGTGGAAGTCAATTTTCAAAGACTACAAGTTCTTTGGAGTGGATACCTGGAGGTGGACTGTTTGCCAGCTGGCTGAGTTTTCATCTGAATAATTGGACAACCAATTAATGTTAGTCCTATATCACAAATTCTAGCTAGAACCACAGATGTATTTGTGAGCCTCTATATCAGTGTCTAGTAGTCAGGATTCCCAGTGATTCCCAGTGATGTTTTGAGTAATGCATGCTGGGTACTGCAGTGAGAGAATATTGTAGAACGAAAAGGATACAGAGTGATAAACTGTCAAACCAATGAGGCAAAGTTATGCAATACTCCACTACAGAACATAACGAATAACAAATGCTTGGAGGCAGAATGCTCCTTTAAGTGCTGAATACAAAAAGACAGTTGTCCACTGGGGGGCATATCAGTGAGGCAATATTCACCCGTCATGCTGACATTTTGCCTTTCAACAGTAAACTTGACTGACCAGTCCAGGCAGAGTGTTGAAGGATTGCATGTTTGACGTTATGCTCTTCAAAGGAGTAAAAGTTACGAGTGACGTGGTTTGTATGCTGCTGAACAGGTTTTGTGCTGCAACATGTCAAAATTTAGCACTCGTTGGTAGTGAACTCTGGAAGTAAGCAATGCTTGTAAAGTTATTCCATTAGCCCCAAAAGGAAAAGCCACAGGTTTCTGAAATAAAACGGCATAGTGGCACAAAAGGAAATAAAAAAAGGGAAGACGGATAGACAGACAGGAGGAATGTCACTCGTAAGTCATTTGTTTTTCCTCATTACTGTGGTCAGAATCTCTGTTAAGTAGGTGGTTCACAACTGAGCATTAAGTGCTGTTCGTAAAGTGTGAAGGACAGTGTTGTTTGGGCTGTGTAAGCTTTATTTGCATGACTAATTAAAGCATCGTTGAAACAATAACTGTTGTTTAAATGCTACATTGCATAAAAAACTACTGAAAGTTTCCCTGACTTTTTTTTTCATAATTTTTTTAAATAAAGTTGGACATAGTGTGTAAAGTTTCCAAAGGTCATTTACTTCCCAGTGTACAGTCCATGAATTTAACCTGAAAAAACATCCTGTTTTGAGTTTATTAGTGATGTCGCAAAAACCTTCAGCCTGAACAGCTTACAAAGCATGTGTGTCATTTGTTTATTTGAATACATAAGTATAAGTATATTCCCATTCATATTTTGTGTTTTAAAATTCACCTGAGTGATTATGGACATTTAAATGGTCAGTCATGACCTCCTGTTTCACTGGGGAACATATATGAGATGAAACAGGCCAAATGCCCTCAGTCATCCATCGTTATGAGACAGACCAGAGAAAACAGTTATGATGTGTGACAAAAGGTTGTTGAGCTGCACAAATCATGAAACGGCTACAAGACAATCGCTAAACAGTCAAAAAGCCCCCATTTCCACTATCAGGGCAATAATTAAGAATTTTAAAGCACCTGGAGTTGTTAAGAATCTGCCGAGAAGAGGACGCATGTCTATACTGACCTCACGCACAGTGAGGGAGCTGGATCACAGCTGGGGAATTGTAGACATTAGGTCTTGGGGTCAGAATGTCTCACATGTCTCACAGGTTGTTTGAGGGGGTTGCCAGTAGGAGGCCTCTGCTGTCAAGGACCAACAAACTCAAGCCTACAGTTTGCCAGACATTACTGGAACTTTTAGTGGTACGATGTTCTCTGGTCAGATGAGACCAAAATAGAAGTTTTTGGCAACAAACACCACAGGTGAGTTTGGTGTAGACACAAAGATAGTCATGCAGAAAAGTACCCCATCCTGCTGTGAAGTATGGTGGTGGATCTATGATGTTGTAGGGCAGTTTTTCATCCAAAAGGCCCTGGACATTTGGACAAATGGTATCACAGACTCCATCAAATATCAGCAGATATTAAATCAAAACCTGACTGCCTCAGCCAGGAAGCTTAAAGTGGGCCGTAATTTGAAACTTCCAACAGTACAATAAGCCAAAGTACATTTCAAAAGGGTTTAGGAATTAAGGTTTAGTGGCCTTTGCAGTTTTCTGACCTAAACCCCATATAAAACCTGATGGATGTGCTGAAGAGGACAGCCCAAAAGTGTGGACCTTAAAATCTTACGGATCTGGAGGGATTCTGTACGGATGAATGGTCTCAGATCCTTTGTCATGTGTTCTCCAGTCTTGTTAGGCATTATAGTAAAAGACTCAGAGCTGCTATCTTTGAAAAGGAAGGCTGCACAGAGTATTAAATGAAAGGGTGCCAACAGTTGTGGCAGACAGATTTAAGAAAAACATTTCTTTCATGAAAGAATTTGTTTTGTATTTTTAAACATTGTGCTTCAAATAAAGGTTAAGGTTTTGTTAATATTTTGAATAAGAGATCAAAAGAACAAGTGATCAATGTTTTCACAGCCTGTTTTGTATGTGTTTACTAGAGGTGCTAATATTTGCAGCGGGCACTGGATCAGTCTAAAAAACAGTAATAAAACAGCCTGTTTAATTGGAAGCGATGAAAAAAGTTGGAATTGGTCATGTAAAAGCAAACGTTGACTATTCTGGGGTATAAATCCACACTAATGTTGTAATCCAACCTCAAAGTATGATATCAGAATCTAGGACATGTGCCTGTTAAGAATTTAAAGAGGTTTCCGTTTCAATTACAACAGCTGGTTCAGATGTATTGGTTGAAGAACATAAGACAGTGGCTGATAACTTTCAAAGATGCACAAAGACTAAAAATGAGGTGTGAATGTGTTTTTTTCTCAGGGAGAGAATCCCAGGCCCAAACGTCCAGCTCGTCCACGAGCCCCTGACCCATTCACAATACAGCCCTCGCGACCTGCACCCCCACCTCCAACAGCTTTACAATCCAAAACACCCAGTCCACCATCGGAGTACCCAATCACCCCTCTGTATACAAGTGTCCTACCTGCTGAGGTACTGACCTGGTCAGAAAGGCATTGTCATTGTGGTGGTTGTTGACAGGAGCTACTTGTACAGTGTTTTTAATGGTGTTTTGTCTGTAGGTTATAACTCCTGCCAGGCCTGCACCTCCAGTACCAAGAAGACCCGTCCTTAGCAGAGAACAGTGCTTCTCTCAGAGCACAGAGACAGAGGTACGAGCTTTAATCAGAGATACTGGTAGGAAGCAGAACTTGTCCCAACATTAAAACATGCTAGACTTTGCATAATCTTACTTTGTTTTTGTTACAGCTCCATAACTTCCACTCTTACTTGGCATATCAGCAGCTAAATACACACCAATCAGGCATAACATTATGTCCACCTCCTTGTTTCTACGCTCATTGTCCATTTTATCAGCTCCACTTACTTCCCTTTTACCCTGTTCTTCAGTGGTCAGGACCCCCATGGACCTTCACAGAGCAGGTACTATTTGGGTGGTGGATCATTCTCAGCACTGCACTAACACTGATGTGGTGGTGGTGTGTTAGTGTGTGTTGTGCTGGTCTGAGTGGATCAGACACAGCAGTGCTGCTGGAGTTTTTAAACACTGTGTCCACTCACTGTCCACTCTATTAGACAGTCAGAGACGATGGCTCATCTGCTGCTGCACAGTTTGCGTTGGTCATCCTATAGTCCTTCATCAGTGGTCACAGGACGCTGCCCACAGGACGCTGTTGGCTGGATATTTTTGGTTGGTGGACTATTCTCAGTCCAGCAGTGACACTGAGGTGTTTAAAAACTCCAGCAGCACTGCTGTGTCTGATCCACTCAGACCAGCACAACACACACTAACACACCACCACCACGTCAGTGTTACTGCACTGCTGAGAATGATCCAACACCCAAATAGTACCTGCTCTGTGAGGGTCCATAGGGGTCCTGACCACTGAAGAACAGGGTAAAAGAGGACTAACAAAGTATGCAGAGAAACAGATGGACTACAGTCTGTAATTGTAGAACTACAAAGTGCACCTATATAGTAAATGGAGCTGATAAAATGGATAAAAAGTTTTCTGATTATTATGATTATGATTGTGATATCACAACCATGTTGAATTCAAAACAGGCTGATTTTGCATTTGAGTACTGATGAACTTAAGAAATTGCATGTTTTCAAACATTAACAATGTTAATTTAGTGTATCAAACTCTTATTTAAGGAATTAAATTTAGGAAAATGGCAGTTTTAAAATGATATGGGCTCTTAAAGTGCATAATTTTCTTTATGTATACAAACAGCATAATTTCCAGATAAAGACCTCACACATTTTTTCACAGTGTGTGCCATAAATACTGTAAACAGCTCCAAAATGGATTTTTAATGTCTGCCTGCCATGACTTTTTGTTTTAACCGAACCATCCATAGGACTGTACCACGCCACAAAACCCCCTGCCTGCCCTTCGTCGTCCTCCCGCTCCTCCTCGTCCTGTTGCCCCACTTCGTCCAGGAGTGGTACAACCCAGAAGACCCATCCTGTCACAGTCTCTCTCAGAACAGCCTGATGAGCACATATATGAATATATCCCAGATGTGCTTCCAGACACTCCAGAGGTAAAGAGCACAACTGAAAACTTTGATGAGGAATACTGTTATTGTTTTTCAGTCCCAGATGTGTTTAGCATTCAGTGTCGAATAAGATCATTATTTTTACCCCAAATTAGTCATGACAAGACATGTTTGGTGTCCAAAGTTTGCTTCTCCAGTTTACACTGGAGCTACGAGAGTAACGTCGCTAACAAGTAATGGAAGCGTATAGCTTACCAATTAGCATAATGTGATTCTAAGACAAGTGTTTAATGATGTAAATATGCAGTTTGCTTAATTCTAGATTGGAGGGCATATTCCTTCACTTAGGCCCAATCCCATTTCTTATTTTCACACCTACCCCATGTTTTCGAATGTCACCTTGCCCCTTGGAACTGAGGTACAAGGGGTCGTGGTTGAAATCTTCCCCTACAAAATGGGACCCTCAAATAAAAAGAACATTACTTCATTAACAGGCTACTAGCGGTGCTCTGTAGGCGACCCTGCCAGTCTGCAGTGACAGCAGAGAAGGGTAAAGTTCAGCAACCTCACTGCTGGGCTTTAGTTACATTTAGGACATCATATGTCTTCACACATATTATGCGACAGTTATTTATCGCCCACTCCTAATTCTTTAGTGATATGAAGCTGAAGTCAGCTATTCGCCAGCTTCTTATTTGAATTTTCCCGTTCCACCTTAAATGACACCTGAGGTGCCAGAATGTAACTGCTGCACCCTTTAAGGTGGAACAGGAAATTTAGTTAGCTACAGAGATGGCAGCGTGCAACTAGTAATTTTTTATGCTTGTTATGAAGAAAAGGACCATAATACATTGAAACGACATTAAACTAAGACAATGCAGTGGTTATCATCATTTTTTAATAGAGAAAATATTCAGATTTGTGGGTTTCCGTTTGGAGTGTGCCTCTGAAAAACCTCCGTTTGGAGGTCCATGTCGCCCTAACACTTCACCCTACCCCTCTATCTCAACAAAAATCTGGACACCCTACCCCTAGATGTGAACGCACAGAGTGGAGGGGTAGGGCTAAGTGGTAGGGGCAAGGGGTGATATGGTATTGGGACTTATTACGAACAGAAAGCAATGATTAGTACATTTTGTTTGACCTATTTTAAACTCTTTCACGATGGAGAGAACCTTTTAATCATGCAGAGGGTTCTTTAAATATTCATGGTGTTCTATATAGAACCATTTTCTTCACTCAAGAACCCTTTAAGAACCATCTTTTTTGTGTAAAGTCTTCAGCTGTGCATCTGTATGGAGGCTCATAATGAGCCATATGTTCAGTCGAGTCTAGAACCTGCACTCTGTGGTTACGCAGCCATGCTGCTTTAACGTGCAGAAAACGGCTTGGCGTTGGTGTGCTGAAATAAGCATGGACGTCCCTGAAAAACAGCATATAGTCACTGACAAAGAAAAACAAGTCTCCAGAATGGCAACTTTACAAGAGATAAAAATGCTCTTTAGTTTTAATAGAACGGAATGTAAAGATAATTTATTACAAGCAATTTTGGAACATTTTTTTGGTCCATTCATCATAAAATCTTTGCATAGTGTAAAGGGCAGCTGTTTTTGCTCAAATGGTGTGAGAAAATGTGAAAATTGCTTTTAACAATCTGGATGGTCCTTTTCTTCTTTGGTCTGGAGAACATGGCGTCTATTATTTCCATAAACAGCAAAGGTTTTCTTGTCAGGCCATAAAACACGTTTACACCTTGTATCAGTCCATTTCAGTTCAGCTCGACCCCCAAGAGCTTGAGCCTGAGGCCCTAAGGCTTCCACTGTGCATACAGTCTAACAAATCATGTACTTGAGTTAAAGTAGAAATACCCAAGGTAAAATATCACTCCAGTAAAAGTAGAAGTCCTCCCTTTAGACCTCCACTTGAGTAAAAGTACAAAAGTATTTGCTTTCAAATGTACTTAAGTATCAAAAGTAAAAGTACTAAAAGATTAATTATGGCTCTAATGTTATTATAATTTTTCTAACAAGAATCTTGCTTCATTAACTCATTTTAGGTGAAAATACTCTAGTTTCACTCTTGGTAAACCAATCTTTTAATAGAATGTCATTAATTAGTCTGACGCTGATGTCTATTAAAATTATCAAAAGCACAAAACACTGAAGGCAAACAGTTTCCATTAGGGAGAAACAAGTGGCTCTGAAATAACATTTTGCAAACAAGCGAAGTTTTAGTTTAAGAGCATCTTAGTTACAAGTTTAAGTTTAATAAAAACTTGCTTTAAACTCAGGTTCACAAAGAGTTTTCCTTTACTAAACTGCATCTGTAGGTCTCTGTTCATAAACATAAACTAGCCAAAAACAAATTTACTATAACATGAAACAGTGTTTGTGTAAATTCAGAAAAAAGACACTTTCCAGTCACAACTGCATATGTGTACATATTTCTATATTGTGGTTAGTTCCATCATTTATGTAGGAATAGGTGCTTCCAAAATTTTTTACGCTGCTGCACTGACGTTGAACCGTATGCTTGCACTGGGTCATTATGTCCAACAGGTCAAAACAAGCTCAAAACAAAGTGTGCGCTGTGCCCTGATTGGTGTTTTGGCTTCACGCTTCTTTCATTTTGATGTTACATATTTATACACACATAAGACAAAAGGAATGACAGATTTCTCATAATGTAGTGGAGTGAAAGGTAAGATATTTGACTTTGAAATGTAGTGGAATAAAAGTAAAAAGTTGCCCAAAATGGAAATACTTCAGTAAAGTACAGATACACGAAAAAACTACTTAAGTACAGTAACGAATTACATTTACTTAGTTACTGTCCACCATTGACAATTTTTAATCCAGTGCCGTCTGAAGGACCAAAGATCATTCAGTTGTCGTTTTCAACCTTAACATTTACGTGCACAGATTTCTCTGGATCCCCTGACACTTTTGATGATGTCATGCACCTTAGAGGGTGAAATATCTAAAATCAGTGCAGTTGCTTGTTGAGGTGCATTGTTAAACTGTTGGATGATTTGTACGTACTTTGTACTTGGCTGATTGAGTGCTGTTTGGGGTGAGAGTAACAATGTGTACGTTTGATTTTCTGCTGAATTATTTCTTTAAACCTGCAGGATGAAGGGGTTAATGGAGAGAGAGGTGTGTGTGCAGCAGAAAGGAAGCCTCTCACTCCTCATCCACTGCGCTCACTGAGTGAACAGTCAAGCGTGGATGGAGACAGCAGTGCAAAGGTGAGATGGATCATTATCTTGTCTCAGTATCAGATTCTGAAAAGAGATGTGGTCCATGGCGCCAGTTCTGCTTTTGCCTGACAGGGCATTTTTCATTCTAGAACAACATAGTTTCACAGATTGAGCTGTAAAGGTGCAGATTTTAACTGGCGGTTGCAAGTGTGGTATGCAGATAGCAGTCTCAGTATGAGAATCTACAAAAACACTCAAAAACAAAAGTCATTCACCAGAGAAATGCTTGTGATGCTTAAATGGTGTTATCATTTAGATTTTTGTGGTTTTCATGAAGTCTGGAGCATTTCTAAATATGATCAGGTAACAAAAAGCACCTCAGTAACAAGAACAGAGGTCATTCAACTGGGATCTGGATGCCATTTAAACAGACCAGGGCAAAGAGGCCTGATCAGAGGTCTCTTATTTTGACTAGACTGTTAAAATAGAACTAATATAAGAACAAGAAGTGAGTGCAACTAGCTTGGGACTAGGAGATTTCACTTTTTAATAAGGTTTTTAGGTCTTGAATTTTGGAATAAAGCAGTACATCTCTCTTCTCCAGGAGCTGGACATTCTCCTGGAATGGTGGAGAAGTGTGGAAGGTGGGTGGATCAGGAGAGCTTTACATTCCTGTCTTCACACTAACTCACTCTGAACATTCTGTTGACTGGTTTGTCTCTACTCTTTTAGGGTGGGAGGAGCTGCAAATGGGCCATCGAAGACAGGAACCTGAAACAAAGTATGGTGTACTGTATACTGCATACTGCACCAGTATAAAGTCATAGACAAAGTCATGTATCACACTACAGGACAGGGGCAGGACTAGAACCAGCATCTTGGTTCTAATAATATACTACACATATTATAGTTTGAATTAGAAAAAATCCAAATTTTAGATACAAACAAAAGACTGCGAAGTAACAAAAGATGGCAAAATAGTGAAAATACAAGTAAACTATAAACACGGTTGGGCAAAGTAGTTTGTAGTAGTGATGGCTAAATACTGAATACACTGCACTGAATGGATTTAGTGATGTGTTACAATAAAATAAAAAAGTAATATTTTCTGAATACATTGAGGATACATGTTAATAAGACACAGCAAAAACACACTCACTGTCCAGATGTATAGCTTAAATAACGTGCTTAGGTGCCTAAGATTTTGCACATTACTGTGTGTACCTGATTTGCACATATCTTTTCCAATGCAGCTGTAACTCTGCACTTTTATATGGGGTTAATATAATACTTGAAGACATCTTTAAAAATGGAATAACAGTCTGTTCTCGTTCATCTGCTTGTTCTTCCTGTAGATTGATGTTAGTGGCCCAACGGGTGAAGACGGGCATGCGTCTGTACCAGCTGCTCGTGTTTCAGCATGGTAAAATCTTGCTGAACCACATCACTGAGCTGCACTGCACCGCAGACAGTCTGAGCAGAGTGGGCAAGAACACGCGGATTGCAGGAATCACAGGGGGCACCACAGGGGCAGTGGGTGTGGCGGCAGTGGTGGCAGGCGTAGCTCTAGCACCCTTCACCTTTGGGGCATCTATGGTGGCAGCCGGAATCGGCGTTGGCGTGGCGGCCGCTGGAGGAGTGACCGGGGCATCAGCTGCCATCACCAGCAAAGTTAAAAGCAGCCAGGTCAGAAGCAAAGTGGAGAGAATCCTTAAAAACTACAGGTTCCACATGGAGGATATCATAGAGTGCCTGGGGTTTATTGACATGGGGATGGAGTACATTAGAAAGCTCAGTCACTCCAGGCTGAAGCATCTGGACCCTTGTACTTTGAAAATAGTCCAAATGGCCGTAGAGATGGGCAGCTTTTGTTCCACAGATGCCATTGGCGAATATTCTTGCATACTGCAGGGATTTGCATCTGGGCTGGATTCCTACTTCAGTGAAGAGGACAAGCTGAAACTGAAGAAAGGTTCTGAAAGCCAGTTTGCAGACAACATCAGGGAGGTGGCTGACAAGCTTAAAGAGAGCATGGACGAACTCATCCGCATTAAAAACCTGTTTCGCTCAATAGTTGATCATGTTTGATTAAATGGACCACATTTTGTATAATATTGCAAAGCATGGCAATAATGTCCATATTGACTTCCACTAATTCAGTGTTTCTCAATAGTGCATTTAAACACAGATCTTATGATCATCCTTTCGTAAATACTTTATAAACTCCAAAAAAGATTGGACAGTCTGAGAAATGCCAAAAAAGAAAGCAGTTCTAAGTAAATTATTGTATATATTTGACCTGAATTAAAACACAGTATTTAATGTTTTACCTGATTAACCTTATTGTAAATAAATATATTTAATTGTAAATAAATATATGTTCATTCTAAATCAGACGCCTGCAAAACATTCCTAAAAAGTTGAGATAGGAGCATTTTTAACACTGTGTTACATCATCTTTCTTTTTAACAGGACATTTGGGAACCAAAGACACAACTGATCCAGTTCTGACAGCTGAATTTTTTGCTATTCTTTGAGTCTCCAGCTGTGCAAATGTACGAGGCCTTTGTTGTCGTATTTTATACTTCATAATGCACCACATGTTTTCAGTGGGAGATGGCAGGCCAGTTTAGCCCCTGCACTGATTACACAGCCATGCTGTTGTAACTTGCAGAATGTGGCTTAGTGCTGTTGAAAAGCATGGACGCTCTGAAAAAGACGGTGTCTAAAAGACTGATAATCCCTCATACCATAACAATCTGTCCATTATTTCCAAAAAATAATGACATTACGCACTGAAGAGGGTGAAATACCTAAAATCTGGGATGCTCTGGAGCAATTGCACATGAGCCTAAAGTCACTGAAACCAATACCAAGTGTCAGCTAGAGAGGTATAAAGTCCCCCAGCATTAGGCTGTGACGCAGTGGAACTAAATACTCTGAAGAGAGATGGAGCTCCAATCAATACCTTTAGAATAAGGTGGAGTGGCATTTGTGATCTAGAACTACATCAACATCAGTACCTGACCTCACTAATGCTCTTGTGGCTGAATTCGATCAAATCCTCACAGCAATGTTCCAACATAGAGTGGAAAGCCTTCCCAGAAGAGTAGAGACTTTTTACTGCAGCAAAGTGGGGCAAACTCTCTATTAATGGGTTTCTCAGAAGAAACACTGGTGTGTGCTGAGTGCTCATTGGCTGTTCATGCTCACTGAGGTCATGAACGTACATGAGGCGCTGTTTGAAACTCTTATAACTCAAGTTCAAAAGTGCTCAAAAATACAACAATGGTGTTAAAATGTTTTATGCAGTTCTGTGTTTAGAAAATGAATGTGTGATTTTATATAAAATGTTTAGGCATTTATAAAGTCTGATTTTGCTCAAATGCTCCATCTTAACCCATTCACTCCAGCGTTTAAGAAACCCAGAAGGCATTACAGAGTGGTAATTCTCGCTACAAGCTCTCTGATGGCAACAAATTCTGACTGTTAGCTGAGCCACTGATCTACAGGCTAACAAATACAACCAAACTGTTTCAAACTTTTACCTCTGTCATAAAAAATGTTAAGAAATCTGTCTTTATTCTGCACAAAATGGATGCAAAAGACGTTATTTATTGTTTTAACTAGAGAAAAGAAGCCAAACTGAGGTAAAGTATCTAGATAGCCAGCTACGTTGCAAACTTTAGTTTTTAATTTTTTGTCCTCCTCAGCTGACGAGTCATTTCTGTAGTTCAGGTATTATACTCTATCCTTAAGGATGATTTAAAGACATTTACTACAGTTATATGGCTGCAATATGATATATGGTTTCTTAGCTTTAACATTAGCTGTTTAACATTATCCAATTTTAGTTTTTCAAAAGTTTCTTCCACCTTAAAGTTACAGAGTGCCCTTTAAACTACTTCAATACTTAGCAAAAAACTAAATATTGTGAAGAGAAATGTGCCAACAGAAACAGGGGTGTAGCCAGAACTTTTAGCATGGGGTGGCAAGGTTGTACCCAGCGATTTAAACGGGGTGGCACACTGCTAGAAAAATATCCGAAATAAAATAGCATTACGATATTAAAATGACATAAAAAGTGCTGTGTCAGTTTTTCTCTTTTCATAACTACATCTGTCCATCATTTCCACAAGAATAAAACTATTACATCACCACAATTATTGCCAAAAGTAAACTGAAGGGCAAAAATGATGTAATGTATTTTATTCACTCATGATGAAATTATGCGCTTGAATCAAACAAATACTTTAGTACACTATGCTAACTCAAATAAATAAATAAATAAAAATTAATAATGCAGACAGGCAATCAAAAGCGTATCACAGCAAGATACGCTAATTATTAAATGCATCAGCAGACTCATATATCTGACTGGCAACTACCCTTTCGGTGGATTTTCATTATAACGCGTAACCATTTATACACTTTTTTCTGGTGACTGCTTCATTCAGTGTCTCATTTTTCATAATTGGGTTGGCCAGAAGGGTGGCCCTGCTTCATGCTAGGGTGGCACTGGCCATCTCTGGCCACCCCTTGGCTATGCCTCTGATTAGAAAGTGAAAGAAAATGTGGATATATTGAACAATAGTTTCATATAAAGAACAGGTCAAACCTGGTTCTTGTTAAACGTGTTGGGTGGAGTTTTAACTGAAACATTTTTCTTTTGCATATATGTAGAATCTTTTTAAAAACAGAGGTCTTTTCAGTAAATTAGACTACATTCATAACCTTTCTGCATCCCTGTTCACTATGTTGAAATAATGACTTATGGTGTCTAAATATTGACGTAGTATTTTCTGTTAATGACGAAATAAATGAATGATGAAATGTAATAATTCATTATTTCAACAAAACATTCCAAAATCTCAAAAAAATACTTTATTCCAAGATGTTAAGTAAATTTTTGACAAAATAACTAATTATTTGAAGATAGGAAGTTAATATTTTGGCATTCTGCTGCCAAACACGCCACACAATGTCTAATATGAAGCAGACAGCAGTGCAGCTATTGTTATACCTATTCCAACGCTTCCATTTTCAAATTAACAGCAAGATTACACATATCAGCCATGATGCTAGATTTACATAAACCCAACCAACCCTGCAACACCCTTCATCATAAAGCACACGTTCGCTCACCACAGGCACAGTTTCTGCCTGTGGAAGATCTCCACAAATTCTCTGCAAGTGGCTCATTTTCATACCTAGCTAGATGCTAGCTAATGTTAGCCAACTAGGCATTTGAAGTGTCACCGAAAGCAAGAAGCACCGCCTGTAGCAAATGTTAATCTGGTTTGAGCATAAATATGCAAACCTGGTCTGCTGTTCTCTATCTCAGGCGATTCGTCTGCGCGGTCAAGTGAACAAATTCACTTGTATTGAGATCTCAATTATGACAATACGCATCACGCAAACATGAGTGTGGATCGCTGCGTTCCTGCATTTTACAATGCTATCCGGCTTTCTGAGAGCAATATTCTTGAAATAGTATAATTTTGGACAGCATCTTTCTTAAACTGCCACTCTGTTACTGAATGCAATCCAGCAGCGATGTTGACATGCCTGGCTGGACCCAATGTGGCATCCAGGTACGTATATCTATGGGTTTGAGTACTAAATTTACTTGACAAAGATGGCAGACGAATCAGATAACCAGAGCGGTGAATTTCTTGTACAAATGTTAGTACAAATAATTATTTCATGATTAAACCCCTTAAACAATTGACAATAACATGTTTAATAGTTAAAGTAATACATTTAACATTTACCTTTTTTTGTGGTTTGTTGGTGAAATAAAGGCGACAGTGTTGGAGGCCATTTTTGAAACTGTATCCTAAATACTTTATCAGCATTTATCATTAAAGACCAGACACTGGGTGTGTGGACATGGCTCAGCCAGGTGGTTTCTGAGCTGCTGAAGGGTTCAACTGGGCAGCTGCAGAGGTCAATTCTGCCGGGAGACCAATGGTCAGTCAGGCCTCCTGTATAATTTACATGCGACCCAGAAGGATAGGCGGTTTAGATGATGTATGTATGTATGTATGTGCTGTATAATTCTGTTACCTGTCATTTCTGTCACAGAAATGGACAAGAATAAAAAGCCAATGGCTGTTGAGTTGATTTCTTAGAATTTGACGTCTTTGGTTCACCATATTGGAATTTTCTTGGATTCTTTTGGATCACAGCCATTCTATCAGCCTGCTGATTGGTAGACTGGTCCTCCTTGCAAGCCAACCTCGACCAACAGTTCATCACAATTATGTTACTGTTGCCGGCCTTATTAGCATAGACTGGAAGAAGAAATACAGAAATAAATAAATAGAGAGAAACTAACACTAAATTATTACAATTACTGAAGTAGTTTCCATCTCTGCTGCCCATTTATGAACGCATAATGGGACTGGTAACTGGCGAGAGAATTATCAAGAGATTCCACATTCCAGCAGTTCAGAAATACACACATTTCGTTTTGACACATGCCCATTGTATTTAGCTGCGCCCCATCAAACTCACCTCCCTCAGTTCAGTTCTGACACTGGAACTAGACAACGTATTCATCACGTCTTCAGAACCACCACATCCAATATTAAGATGTCAAGGGTAAGCAAAATATCTTAAATTAAACATGTATGTTATCATGTTTTTGCCTGAACAACTATTGCCTTTTTGACCATTGTTTAACTGACTTGAACTGTAACATATAACAATTTTAACTATACGGTGTATATTTGAAAATATCAAAAAACTATGTCCATAAGTGACAAACATAAGTTGGATAAAAGTGAAACACATATATCCTAAATCATATATTGCCATATATTGTATTTCTGTATGACCGATATTTTGTTTGTTGTTTTCATTCTTTGTGTCTACTCATATTACAGTACTCATACTGTAATATTCAAATAGACTTGTAGCCTGGTGTAGTTTGAAATTATTGGCAGATTTTGAAGTGATTTAAGACTAAATATTGTGCAGTAAACTGTGCCGACAGAAAGTGAAAGGAAATGAGTACATTTGACACAACATTTCTGAAGACAGGTCGAGACTGGTTCTGATTAGAGGTGAAGGGTGAAGTTGAAACTGAAATATTTTTATTTTACATGTGTATAATCTTTTCAAATTAGTGACTTAGTATCTCCTAATAATGACTTATTAACCCAAAATAATCACTTGCTTAAACTGGCAAGCATCACAAGCTAAAGTATACTGCCGTGACAGGTAGGAAAAGCCAACAGCTCCTTGATTTCTGAATTATATGCAAAATAAAGTCCCATGATGATGATTTTCTCCTGTAAAGACTGACATCTCAACTGTAAAAACAAACGTGTGGCACAAAAATTTTTTCACAGTTGAACTGCACATTTTGGTGCTTCAGTAACATTGATAGAATATATTTTAAAAGAACTGTGTATGATTTACAAGCTTGGAAGTGCACTAGATGTTCGTCTTCATAGGTGAGCAAGTAAGTCAACATATTAAAAGTGTTTTTATTATGTTTAAATGCTATTGTTTATGTGATGTTGACATTAAGGAAGCTGTGGTTTTGTTCCTGGCACAGCTGTCTTTGTGGGGGTTCTCACCCCTCCACTTTCACCCCACATTGCTCGCTAGCAGCTCAACACAGTCACAACATTTCACACAAAGAGACAACAGGGTCCTAGATAATCTGACAACAGAGTTACAGGGAAAACATATTTTATTTGATTACATGAATCAAAATATCCAACAGGGACAGGGACTTCAAAGGCAGCAAGAAATGCCCAGCGCTTCTCCAGCATGAAACTGGGGAGGGGGTAACGTGGGAGGACACACATGTAGGGTGGACAAACTCACACACAAAGCCCTCAACAGATGCACTTCAGCGCTAGTAGCAACTACAACAACAATTACAGCAACAGTCTGTTTGTTGGCCGTGCACAGTAACACCTACGGAAAGCCACTTTGCATGGTCATACCCGTTAAGCTCCAATACTGTGTGAGGGCACTTACTCACCTCTCATTATTTGTGTTATAAAATCATCAGGGGTTGTGCTTGCCTATGCAAAAAGTCTAAATCTGCATAATCTAACAGTTACTACACTTTCCATTGTAATAGCCCCCGCGTCTGCCCAAGAATCCCCCACCTGTTGCCCCTAAAAAACACACGATTGTCAGAGTAGGACAATCATTGCCAGGTATGATGCGTTCCATCTCTCTGCCTGAAAGTGATCAAGGGAGTGGAAGAGGGGAATATCTTAATGTGATGGTAAGGGCCTTATACCATGTTGAACTAAGTTCATAACTGCTATCAGTACATAGATAAATACGCTGCGGCCTATGGGCAAACACATATAAGTGTTCTTATGTGCTCTCCAAGAGGAAGAATGGAATGGACAAAGAAGAGAAGAACCCGACACTTCAGAGCATCGCTGAAGCTCCAAACCCAAGTGACGTCCAGGTTATGGAGGAGGAGAAAGTAGATAAAGAGAGAGTAAGTAGAGATACTGATTCTCTTAAAAATTGAGGTGCCAGAAGAGGTTCTTAGAGGGTTCTTAGAGGGTTCTTAGAGGGTTCTTTGAAGTGATGCCAAAGAAGAACTACTTTCAATTGAGACTTGTACAGCTTAATACAGTGTACATGTCCAATACTAATAAATTATGACAAATAAACCAAATGGGAATGTTTTTCTCTTGAGTAATGTCATGTTCTAGATAAGGTGGAAAAGCTGAAAGACATTAAATGTCGTTAAAGACGTTAAATGAGATATTTAGCTCATAGTTCCTCGCCTGGTGGACAAGAGAGAGCAACCTTTTAATTCAGGCAACAAAAATGGCAGTTTACAAGTAAAAGGATTTTTAAATTTAAATCAAGTATTTTGTTTGGTTTATACACTATATTTGAACGGTATTGGACATGTACACCATATTGGGGCCTATATGTCTTAGCAGTCAGAGTTCAAATCAGACAGCTGAGATGTCGAGGAAAAAAAACACAGCAGACTTAAAACCTAAACTGACAAGCATTACAAGCTAAAGTATACTGCCATGACAGGAAGGAAAAGCCAACAGCTCCTTGATTTCTGAATTATGTGCAAAATAAAGTCCCGTGATGATGATTTTCTCCTGTAAAGACTGACATCTCAACTGTAAAAACAAACGTGTGGCACAAAAATTTTGCTTTGCCAATCATGCTGTGTTAGTTTTCTGCAGAAGTGGCCACAACCCGTTTTTGCCATTTCCCTTTAGAATTATGTACAAAACACACTCCTGTGGAGTTTAAACTCACAAAATGAAACAAAAATGCAGTTTTACACTTGTTTTGGAGGCCTCACAGTTGAACTGCGCATTTTGGTGCTTCAGTAACATTGACAAAATATATTTTGATAGAACTGTGTATGATTTACGAACATGGAAGTGCACTAGATGTTCGTCTTCATAGGTGAGCAAGTAAGTCAACATATTAAAAGTGTTTTTATTATGTTTAAATGCTATTGTTTATGTGATGTTGACATTAAGGAAGCTGCGGTTTTGTTCCTGGCACAGCTGTCTTTGTGGGGGTTCTCACCCCTCCCCTTTCACCCCACACTGCTCACTAGCAGCTCAACATAGTCACAACATTTCACACAAAGAGACAACAGGGTCCTAGATAATCTGACAACAGAGTTACAGGGAAAACATATTGTATTTGATTACATGAATCAAAATATCCAACAAGTCGATTGACCACTAGGGGCTCTACAGAAAGTGAATAAATTACATGAATCCATTGTGGATTCTACATCAGAGGTAAGAGGCAGTATAGCAGAATGAGTCATGAATAATTATGCTACTGTAGTGTTGGTGCAGAAGAAGACACAGAATACATTGTGTGTGTGGGCAAATACTCTTTTAGTTATTGAACAGGGACTTCAAAGGCAGCAAGAAATGCCTCAAGAAATGCCTCCTCACAGCAGTGTGGCCCGTGGCAGACACCACATTACATTTCGGTATACGTTTAGCAGCAGCATTAAAATACTGTGTGAGGGCACTTACTCACCTCTCATCATTTGTGTTATAAAATCATCAGGGGTTGTGCTTGCCTATGCAAAAAGTCTAAATCTGCATAATCTAACAGTTACTACACTTTCCATTGTAATAGCCCCCACGTCTGCCCAAGAATCCCCCACCTGTTGCCTCTAAAAAACACACGATTGTCAGGGTAGGACAATCATCGCCAGGTATGATGCGTTCCATCTCTCTGCCTGAAAGTGATCAAGGGAGTGGAAGAGGGGAATATCTTAATGTGATGGTAAGGGGCTTACACCATTTTGTACTAAGTTCATAACTGCTATCAGTACATAGATAAATACGCTGAAGCCTATGGGCAAACACATATAAGTGTTCTTATGTGCTCTCCAAGAGGAAGAATGGAATGGACAAAGAAGAGAACAACCCGACACTTCAGAGCATCACTGAAGCTCCAAACCCAAGTGACGTCCAGGTTATGGAGGAGGAGAAAGTAGATAAAAAGAGAGTAAGTAGAGATACTGATTCTCTTAAAAATTGAGGTGCCAGAAGAGGTTCTTAGAGGGTTCTTAGAGGGTTCTTTGAAGCGATGCCAAAGAAGAACTACTTTCAATTGAGACTTGTACAGCTTAATACAGTGTACATGTCCAATACTAATAAATTATGATAAATAAACCAAATGGGAATGTTTTTCTCTTGAGTAATGTCATGTTCTAGATAAGGTGGAAAAGCTGAAAGACATTAAATGTCATTAAAGACGTTAAATGAGATATTTAGCTCATAGTTCCTCGCCTGGTGGACAAGAGAGAGCAACCTTTTAATTCAGGCAACAAAAATGGCAGTTTACAAGTAAAAGGATTTTTAAATTTAAATCAAGTATTTTGTTTGGTTTATACACTATATTTGAATGGTATTGGACATGTACACCATATTGGGGCCTATATGTCTTAGCAGTCAGAGTTCAAATCAGACAGCTGAGATGTCGAGGAAAAAAAACAAAGCAAACTTAAAACCTAAACTGACAAGCATTACAAGCTAAAGTATACTGCCATGACAGGAAGGAAAAGCCAACAGCTCCTTGATTTCTGAATTATGTGCAAAATAAAGTCCCGTGATGATGATTTTCTCCTGTAAAGACTGACATCTCAACTGTAAAAACAAACGTGTGGCACAAAAATTTTGCTTTGCCAATCATGCTGTGTTAGTTTTCTGCAGAAGTGGCCACAACCCGTTTTTGCCATTTCCCTTTAGAATTATGTACAAAACACACTCCTGTGGAGTTTAAACTCACAAAATGAAACAAAAATGCAGTTTTACACTTGTTTTAGAGGCCTCACAGTTGAACTGTGCATTTTGGTGCTTCAGTAATGTTGACAAAATATATTTTGATAGAACTGTGTATGATTTACAAACATGGAAGTGCACTAGATGTTCGTCTTCATAGGTGAGCAAGTAAGTCAACATATTAAAAGTGTTTTTATTATGTTTAAATGCTATTGTTTATGTGATGTTGACATTAAGGAAGCTGTGGTTTTGTTCCTGGCACAGCTGTCTTTGTGGGGGTTCTCACCCCTCCCCTTTCACCCCACACTGCTCACTAGCAGCTCAACATAGTCACAACATTTCACACAAAGAGACAACAGGGTCCTAGATAATCTGACAACAGAGTTACAGGGAAAACATATTGTATTTGATTACATGAATCAAAATATCCAACAAGTCGATTGACCACTAGGGGCTCTACAGAAAGTGAATAAATTACATGAATCCATTGTGGATTCTACATCAGAGGTAAGAGGCAGTATAGCAGAATGAGTCATGAATAATTATGCTACTGTAGTGTTGGTGCAGAAGAAGACACAGAATACATTGTGTGTGTGGGCAAATACTCTTTTAGTTATTGAACAGGGACTTCAAAGGCAGCAAGAAATGCCTCCTCACAGCAGTGTGGCCTGTGGCAGACACCACATTACATTTCGGTATACGTTTAGCAGCAGCATTAAAATACTGTGTGAGGGCACTTACTCACCTCTCATCATTTGTGTTATAAAATCATCAGGGGTTGTGCTTGCCTATGCAAAAAGTCTAAATCTGCATAATCTAACAGTAACTACACTTTCCATTGTAATAGCCCCCGCGTCTGCCCAAGAATCCCCCACCTGTTGCCCCTGAAAAACACACGATTGTCAGAGTAGGACAATCATTGCCAGGTATGATGCGTTCCATCTCTCTGCCTGAAAGTGATCAAGGGAGTGGAAGAGGGGAATATCTTAATGTGATGGTAAGGGGCTTACACCATTTTGTACTAAGTTCATAATTGCTATTAGTACATAGATAAATACGCTGAAGCCTATGGGCAAACACATATAAGTGTTCTTATGTGCTCTCCAAGAGGAAGAATGGAATGGACAAAGAAGAGAAGAACCCGACACTTCGGAGCATCACTGAAGCTCCAAACCCAAGTGACGTCCAGGTTATGGAGGAGGAGAAAGTAGATAAAGAGAGAGTAAGTAGAGATACTGATTCTCTTAAAAATTGAGGTGCCAGAAGAGGTTCTTAGAGGGTTCTTAGAGGGTTCTTTGAAGCGATGCCAAAGAAGAACCACTTTCAATTGAGACTTGTACGGCTTAATACAGTGTACATGTCCAATACTAATAAATTATGATAAATAAACCAAATGGGAATGTTTTTCTCTTGAGTAATGTCATGTTCTAGATAAGGTGGAAAAGCTGAAAGACATTAAAGGTCGTTAAAGACGTTAAATGAGATATTTAGCTCATAGTTCCTCACTCGGTGGACAAGAGAGAGCAGCCTTTTAATTCAGGCAACAAAAACGGCAGCCTAATAGTAAAAGGATTTTTAAATTTAAATCAAGTATTTTGTTTGGTTTATACACTATATTTGAACGGTATTGGACATGTACACCATATTGGGGCCTATATGTCTTAGCAGTCAGAGTTCAAATCAGACAGCTGAGATGTCGAGGAAAAAAAACACAGCAGACTTAAAACCTAAACTGACAAGCATTACAAGCTAAAGTATACTGCCATGAGAGGTAGGAAAAGCCAACAGCTCCTTCATTTCTGAATTATGTGCAAAATAAAGTCCCGTAATGATGATTTTCTCCTGTAAAGACTGACATCTCAACTGTAAAAACAAACGTGTGGCACAAAAAATTTTCTTTGCCAATCATGCTGTGTTAGTTTTCTGCAGAAGCGGCCACAACCCGTTTTTGCCATTTCCCTCTAGAATTATGTACAAAACACACTCCTGTGGAGTTTAAACTCACAAAATGAAACAAAAATGCAGTTTTACACTTGTTTTGGAGGCCTCACAGTTGAACTGCGCATTTTGGTGCTTCAATAACATTGACAAAATATATTTTGATAGAACTGTGTATGATTTACAAACATGGAAGTGCACTAGATGTTCGTCTTCATAGGTGAGCAAGTAAGTCAACATATTAAAAGTGTTTTTATTATGTTTAAATGCTATTGTTTATGTGATGTTGACATTAAGGAAGCTGCGGTTTGGTTCCTGGCACAGCCGTCTTTGTGAGGGGTCTCACCCCTCCCCTTTCACCCCACACTGCTCACTAGCAGCTCAACATAGTCACAACATTTCACACAAAGAGACAACAGGGTCCAAAATAATCTGACAACAGAGTTACAGGGAAAACATATTTTATTTGATTACATGAATCAAAATATCCAACAAGTCGATTGACCACTAGGGGCTCTACAGAAAGAGAATAAATTACATGAATCCCTTGTGGATTCTACATCAGAGGTAAGAGGCAGTATAGCAGAATGAGTCATGAATAATTATGCTACTGTAGTGTTGGTGCAGAAGAAGACACAGAATACATTGTGTGTGTGGGCAAATACTCTTTTAGTTATTGAACAGGGACTTCAAAGGCAGCAAGAAATGCCTCCTCACAGCAGTGTGGCCTGTGGCAGACACCACATTACATTTCGGTATACGTTTAGCAGCAGCATTAAAATACTGTGTGAGGGCACTTACTCACCTCTCATCATTTGTGTTATAAAATCATCAGGGGTTGTGCTTGCCTATGCAAAAAGTCTAAATCTGCATAATCTAACAGTAACTACACTTTCCATTGTAATAGCCTCCGTCTCTGCCCAAGAATCCCCCACCTGTTGCCCCTGAAAAACACACGATTGTCAGAGTAGGACAATCATTGCCAGGTATGATGCGTTCCATCTCTCTGCCTGAAAGTGATCAAGGGAGTGGAAGAGGGAAATATCTTAATGTGATGGTAAGGGGCTTAAACCATTTTGAACTAAGTTCATAATTACTATTAGTACATAGATAAATACGCTGAAGCCTATGGGCAAACACATATAAGTGTTCTTATGTGCTCTCCAAGAGGAAGAATGGAATGGACAAAGAAGAGAAGAACCCGACACTTCGGAGCATCACTGAAGCTCCAAACCCAAGTGACGTCCAGGTTACGGAGGAGGAGAAAGTAGATAAAGAGAGAGTAAGTAGAGATACTGATTCTCTTAAAAATTGAGGTGCCAGAAGAGGTTCTTAGAGGATTCTTAGAGGGTTCTTTGAAGTGATGCCAAAGAAGAACCACTTTCAATTGAGACTTGTACGGCTTAATACAGTGTACATGTCCAATACTAATAAATTATGACAAAGGCAACAAAAATGGCAGTTTACAAGTAAAAGGATTTTTAAATTTAAATTAAGTATAGTTGTTTGGTTTATACACTATATTTGAATGGTATTGGACATGTACACCATATTGGGGCCTATATGTCTTAGCAGTCAGGGCTCCCTTAAAGAACTGTTTAATGGACGGTTCTTAGAAGAGCCACTTTTGTAAATGAGATGTGCAAGTGTGAAGAAACTTTCTAAAGTTTAGAGAATCCTCACATAATGTGGGTTTTTCCTAGAGCTGTACATCCAACAACCATTTAGGACTCTAATTTGTCAGAGTGAATGGGCTGTATTGTTACATTGTGAGAAAGTCAGCGGAACTTTTTCATGATGAAGTCTTATTTTTCTAGGTCCTTGTACCTCAGAGGTCTTGGGATGGAGGTTTGAGGTTGCATTATGCTTCTACACCTGCATTGCCTAATCGAATGCTTAATTGCAAGAGAGATGTTTCTACTTGGAGGAACTTAAACGAGTGCAAAGAAGACAAAGAGGTATGAAAATCTGAAAGGTCATGTATAAAAACACCATAGAAATCTCTCTAACAACAGCTGTACAGTATGTGACAGTATGTGAAATGAAAAAAAAAAACAGAATTTTTTACCCATAATCAAACTAAAACAGGACAAGAGAAGATATTTGATGTTTTACCTTTTCAACTTCATTTTTTTGTGTGAATATACTAGGGCTGCATTGATACTGTGCTCAAAAATACATGAATACCAACATTCGATGCCACCTGATAGCTTGTGATGTAAGCCTAGTGAACGCTGCCTCACTAATGAATGACTCAAGCTGACAGTCTGCGATTTTCACCTGTTTTTAAACACACACAAAAACAATCACAACCACTTATGGGTGGAGAAGCGTAGACTAACAAACAGGGGTGAAAAGTCAGCATTTGCTACCAGCTGTATACACTGGATAAACAACTGGATACTCTGTTTGACTAAAGAAAACTGAGGTATGAATGTTAATATGTTGATTTCTTAAACTGTCTTTGTAAAGTAGGCTGTGGAGAGTCCATATTGTCTTACCCATGTATATCACAGCCTGGCTTTAGTATCAGTGCACAGTGTGGCACAAGTTGGCAAAGCTGCAGCTCAGTTTCTCAGAGTGTTCTGCTCAGTACTTGGGAACAAGTACTAAAATCATGGTGGTAAAAAGTCAAGAGGAAAGCTGTTAAGCTTTCCATCTTATCCTGGACTGCTGAGCAGAACTACAGGACATGCCCATGAATTCCCTTTGGCACTACATTTCCCATAATGCCCCAGCTTCTTCACAAAAGCTTGAGCTGCTAATGTTTTCAGTCAGAGCCATTTTCTGTCTTTTTTTTTTTTAGAGTAAACAGAGAGTATGGTTGCTAGACTGGTCTGCTTGCAGTCCAGATCTATCTCCTTCTGAATCTGCATGATACATTATGAAGTGCAAAATACGACAACCAAGGCCTTGTACTGTTGCACAGCTGGGAGAATTTAACACAGTGGTAGATACGCTCCTGTCCCAACTTTTTGGAACATATTTTTATTACCATTTCACATAATGTCACAACTGGAATTGAGGTTTGTAATAATACCATTTACTCATCTGCCTCGACAAATGAGGCCCATATTTTCAACAAGACACTATTTGAAATTAACTTCTAAAATGGGGTGCAAATTAAACTATATATGTCCTAATACTTTTGGTAAAAAATAAATCGCCTGAATTGCAACTGAGAAACATCTAGTAAAGCATTTTGCTCTTTTCTCTTTCCTCTGTCAGGACAATGAAGACCTAATGGAATGGTGGCGCGCAGTTGAACGTAAGAACTGGACTTACATTCAGCTGGTTGAAAAGTTCTAAACAAATATGGATGCCTATTCTTAGATTTTCAAATGCATCAGTATTTCTTCACTTTCTACACCTCTTCAGTATTCAGCCCCTTCAGGTGTTTAAAGTACCCATAAGTTAAAATGTTTTCACTATGTGCTTTACGTACACAGATCTCATAAAACATAACCCCAGTGCTAAAATCTAATTAGCTGACCCAAGTCAAACTACTTGAATACTCCAAGTGTTTTGTTCATGAAGTAATCTTTGACTTTTATATTGCTTGGTAACCATGCCCTACTGTTAACCAACTACATTCCTTGCTATGTCTGTCCAACTTTCAGCTTAGGCCATCTGTAGCACTTGTGCTAACAGACTAAAAAGGCCAGTAGCCCAACTGAAAATGTAGAAGCAGAAAAGACAAAATGTGAACATAGGCCAATTTAAATAAAAATGGATTTTGAATACCATATTTATGTTAATCACACCAGGGAAATCCTTTAGCGACTGCAGGTTAAAGTAGCAGGTTTTCGTGGGTAATGAGGCAGAGGGTTGAGCTAAGAAAGCTGTGGTCATTCAGGACCAAACATGATCTCACAAAGAGAACGTGTCGGGACAACCATCAGAAATTCTGGGCCAAATGTTGGTGGAAACTCCAATTAAGTATCTAGATATTTGTTGCATGTGCGCAGAATAAATACATGTAGTAAAAAATAAACATTACTTCTTGCAAGAAAAAAAACAGTTTTGTTAGCTAATGAGAGCGTTTTGCTAGCTAGATTGTTTTGCTTTTTTATCAAATGTACCCCAGACATTAAAAGAACACGGACTAAAGGACAGGCTTCTGAGGGGGCGCACCCTTCTTAGCTCACTATCACCAGCTAAATTTTGAAAAGATAATTTAGTTAACTAGCTGCTCTTCTAATTGCCCTGTAACTTTGCTTTGTCTCACTTTAAGGTTAGGTTATGTTACATTATCTGGAACTTCAGCATGCTGATAAAAGACTAAAAGCTAGTAGATAGCATTGGTTAAGCCAGGGGGCGATTGGACTTATTTTCATTTATTAACACTCAGCTGGTGTCCTGATACTTTCAAACTGCAACGAGTAACTGTAAAACACTAAAAAATCACGAAGCTGAAGACAGCTTCTCGGTCACCAGCTTCTCGGTCACCACATTCTTGTTCGAATTTTCCGTTCCACCTTAAATGACGCAGCAGTTACATTCTAGCACCTCAAGCAACATTTAAGGTGGAACGAGAAAATTCAAACCAGAAGATAGTGAATGAGAAGCTCCTCAAAAAAAGTCAAACATTGAAAGACACAGAAAGAAACAATTCCACTCTTGAGGAAAAGTTTCCTGCTGGAGATGTGAGAAAAGTGGCTATAACTGAGCTAAAGCTTAAAGCAGAGCAAGTAGGTCTGTGTTTTTATTATATTTTTTAGCCTGTATTAGTACATCAGCACATACTGACACATATTTACAGCCAAGATGGTAAAATGGACATAAAATGTGGCTCCTGAGGTGGTTTGATTTTTGTTGAAAGGCCAAAATGGCTATTCTTAACATTTGGGTTGCCGACCCCTGGGTTAAGCAATGACTGGAGGGCTAAGAAAATGAGGGGAGGATTGGAATTGCTTTGAAGAAGCAGAGGCTGCAATTCATGGGCCTCCAAAAACATTAGAGTGTATGCAAGTGCATACCATGCAACTCGAACGCTATGCCAGTGTTGCCATTATTATTAACAATACGTTATTTATTGAACAATGGTTTATTTTATCACATTGTATTTTGTTACCGTTTCCTAAAAGCAATAAGCTTTGTGTTTACTGTGGTAAAAACACACAGGCTCTGGCTCAGTAGGCCAAAATACTAAGCAGCTGCTGTCACATTTCTTTTAAAGCATAATGTCATAGAAACACTATTCTGAAATATGGAACTCATTCTTTTTCAGCATGGGGAGCACCTCCTAGTGATCACCTGCACTCACAGGAAACAACAGGAAAGTAAGTGTCAAACAGAGAACTGTAGGACTTTTGATGTGTTGTCCACTACAGTCCTACAGGAGCATGCACTTTGTCCTAACATGTTGCATGATGTTTTGTCTCTCTCTCTCCACAGAGTGTACACAGAGAAAGCTCAGCGAGTGAAAAAAGCACTTCTCCTTTATGATTATCTCCTTTCTGATCGTGGAAATGCTCTTTATGACCTCATAACTGAGCTGATAGATGTGGCTAAAAATCTGGACAAAGTCTATAAAAGGGCGAAGATAGCAGGCATCACTGGGGGTACAGCAGGGGCAGCCGGAGTTGCGGCCGCAGTGGGAGGGGTACTACTTGCCCCACTGACGATGGGCGCTTCATTAGCAGTGGCTGCAGTTGGAGTCGGTGTAGCGGCTGCTGGAGGGGTCACAGGAGCATCTGCTGCCATCACCAATAAGGTCAACACCAACATGGACAGAAAGAGGGTGGAGAAAATCCTCAATGGCTACACGACCCAGATGGAAGATGTTGAGAACTGTGTGCAGTTTATCAACACAGGCATGGAGCACCTGATGAGTCATAAGTTGCAAGGGGTGGATGGGGAGGTGGAGAAGGTGGCAGAAGTGGACCCAGTGGTTTGGGTGAATACTGGAACGATCAGTGCAATCAGCAAGTCCTCAGGTGTCATTCAAGGCTTTGCACTGGGTATGGACATGTACTTCACCAAAGACGACACCCAGAAGCTGAAGAAAGGTTCAGAAACTAAATTTGCCAAGCAAATTCGTAAGCTGGCTCATCAGATGGAAACCACCCTTAATGAGCTAATGAAGGTTAAGAATAAGCTGGCATCAGCAAAAAAAAAGAACATCATATGAGTATATAGTTAATGTTTGCGCTATTCTGAAAGTGTCTTGAATTACACTACATGTATAAAAATTGGTAGAAACCTCCTCAAGGCTTTTTCCCCTCTTTGCTGCAGTAACAATGTACTTTTCTGGAAAGGCAGCATCCACTTTTTTCATAGCTTCAAACTGTCTCCAAATATTAGGTGAATGATATTACTGATGCATTTGTCTTTTCAGATTTAAAAAAAACGTGGCAGGCAAATATGTTTATAAGCTAGAACAATAAATTTCTTTGAAATACTCAATTTACTGGGCTTTTGATTACTCTGTTATACATGATTGTCACATGTTCCCAAATCTTCTCAGCAAATATTATAACTTATTCCATTTACAACACTGTAGTTATATCAACACTCACCAGAATGCTGGTATGAATATCTTACATATTTTAGTAGAACGATTTATCTATGTCTGGTGTTTGGGCCCCTTTCTGCTAGTGGGCCCCTTTCTACTAGAGTCACAACATTTTACACTTAGAGAGCCAAAAGAGTTCTAGTTAATCTGAGTTATGGTGAAAATATTTTATTTAATTGTATTTCTTAAAAATATTTGATGAGTTGATTGGCCACTAGGGGGCCAGCAGAAAGAAGAACATTAACATGGCTTGATTAAGGTGCTACATTGGAAGTCAGAGGCAAGTGACTATATAGCAGAATGAGTCACGAATAATTAAGCTAGATTTTGGTACTGGTGTAGCAGCAACATTCAAACACAGTGGAAGTGCACTTACCTTCTTCATGTTATTTATGTCATACGATCATCAGGGGTTGTGCTTCCCTCTGTAAAAAGACTAAATCTGCATCTTCTAACAGTAACTACACTTTCCATTGTAATAGCCCACGTTTCTGTACCAGAAGCCCCCACGTGTTGCCCCTGAAAACCACACAATTGTTGAAGTAGGTGGACAACCATTGCCAGGTATGGTGCGTTCCATCTCTCTGCCTGAAAGAGATCAATTGAGTGGAAGAGGGGAACGCCTTATTGCGATGGTAAAAGGGGCTTACATCATTTTGTACTAATTACATCATTTTGCACTAAGTACACAATTGCTTGTACATAGATAATACACCATTTGCCTGTGGACAAACGCATATGAGTGTTCTAATGTGCTCTCGAAGAAGAAGAATGCAATGGACAAAGAGCAGTACCTCACACAGCAGAGCATCACTGAAGCTCCAAACGCAAGTGACCTCATGATGGACAGAAAAACAGTTATGAACACAGTGAGTAGAGATACTGATTCTCTCTTCTTTTTCATGATAAGGTTTTATTTTTCTAGTTCCTTGTAACTCAGAAGCCTTGCAAGATGCAAAATGTTTCTACTTCTTGGAGAAGCTACTTAATTATTTTTTTTTAATATACCCTTATTCTGAAATTGATGCCTGTACAATGCCTGTGACCGAAAAATCTTTCAGAAAAAATGCAAGTTAAGACTGTACTATGCACAGCAGAAGCGTGTGTACAATGTCCAGAAACACCTCTGACTTCTCTGAACTCAAGCTCATCTAAAATGGACAGGTGCACAATGAAAACGTGTTGTGTGGTTTGAAGGGTCAACTTGTTTATAAAAACGAGCCAAAGTTTATAAAAATGTGTTCTCCGAGCCAAAGAAGAAAAGGTCCATCCAGATTGTTACCAGCGTAAAGTGCTACAGGCAGTGTCGGTCATGGTGTGGAGGAGTATAAGTGGGTAATTTGCACATCTCTGAAAGCACCATTAACTCTAAACACATTTTGGAGCAATGCTGCCTTTTACATGCCGTCTTTTTCAGGGACACCCCCATGCTTATTTCAACATGACAAAACCAAGCCACATTCTGCATGTGTTACAACAATATGGCTACGTATTCAAAGACTGTAGGTGCTAGACTGGCCTGCATGCAGTCCAGACCTGTGTCCCTTTGAAAACATAGCCCACAGCTGAAGACTTGCAAACCGGAAAAATGGCAAAAAAAAACTTGTTCAAAACTGAATCGACTGATGTCTTGAGTTGCCAAAGTGTTGTTAAAAGGAAAAGAGATTTCACAAAGTGGTAAACATGCTTCTGTCCCAACTTTTTTGAAATGTGTTTTTATTAGCATTTTGCTTGCTGAGGTTTTTAATACCATTCAGCATTACCTGCCTTGGCAAATGAGGCCCATATTCTCACTGAGACACAGAATGTGAAAATTAACCTATAAATTAAGTGCATATTATATGGTATGTCTCCTAATACCTTTTGTAAAACTGCCCTTATATTAGGCTAGGAGTGCATCAGTATTTCTTCATTTTCAGCATCTCGTCAGTACTCAACCCCTTCAGGTGTTTAAAATATTGTAGCATGGGTGGTCTCTCCAAAGAACTTTGAGGAGTCAAGGTTTTGGTCTGCAACTTAATGCAATTACATGGGAACAGCATACAAAATAAGCAAATACTCAGTGCTATGACTACCTCAAAGCTCCAACTCTTAGCATTAGCTCTCCCTTTGTTTACAACTTCCACTGTGAAGCTTTCTACGGCCACAAGCATCCGTCCTGAAACTGGCCCTGCTCTTCAGAGTAGTCCATAGCAAGACTGTGTATAACAAATTAACTACATACCCTAAAATAGGCATGTAAACATGAAAACAGCCATGCACTGGCACTACAATATCTACAGGTTAAAAGATTTCCAGTATGTGTTGTATGTACAAGATCTACAATATTTAATAAAACATAGTTTCAGTGCTAAAATCTTAATCTTTTTCTTTATATTGAAATATCACTAATAATGGCTGCCCTACATTATGAAGTAGCATAAAAATTGTAAATGAAAGTTAAAGAAGTCAGATGCTTCAAGTAAACAATAGAGAAAAGCTTGAATAAAACAGCACCAGAGCTGTGCTTCAGGCTGAACCTATGGCTTATATTGCGTAACAGTTAGTGCATTGTATGATATTGAAACCACCAGGATTGTGAGCCAATGTCAGCAGCACCTGAAGTCACAATGCTCTAAAGTTTCCTGCTCTGGGCTGTTGCACCGTGCTGCTGACCACCTACAATATAGTGGATGGATGGAGAAATCACTCTATTTAGTTAATAATGAGATGTAGATTACAATATGTTCTTGCTTTTCTGGGTTTTTACATCATTTTAAATGAATGTTATGGTGTGCTTGACCAAAACACATCAGAAAAGTAACAGTAATAAGCACAAAAATACTCATCTCTGATTGAAGAATGACTGAACAGTTGGCCTATTTGGTTACCTTCCCCGGGAAAGACCCCAGACAAACATTTCCTGTAGATTAGCTGGTAATCAGGCCTCTCCAGTAGAGTAACCTTGGCCCGCTTCTCCTTGCAGAACTGGTTAAACTCTTTGGTTTTCAAATATGGAATGCACACTTCAGGTCTTTGCCAACTAGGTGCCAGCTACCTCAGTGTGACTTAGATTTGACTGACCTTATACAGTGCAGGATAAATAAGTATTCGGTAGTTTAATACACTTTTAGTGCATACATCCACTGCAAACTGCACCTGGTGTCATTAAAAAGACATTTGCCATTGGTTGGGAAGATTTCACACAATAAGTAGCCATCATGGTGAAGGTGAAGGAGCCTCCTGAAGATCTCTGGGACAACATTATTAACTAACACCCAAATGGAAAAAGCTACAGAGCCACAGCGAAAACAATCTCTGGTAGCATGAACAGTTTGATCGTTTGCAAGTGGAAAATTCAGGCAGGTGTGCCATGAAAGATTTCTCTCAGACCACTGATAAGGAAAAGAAAGAGCAGTTGCAGGACAAACTGAAAGCAGCAGCAATAATAGAGGTCATGTTGTGCAAAACATGAAATTTATTATTAAAATGATCAAAAAAAGTCCAGAACTCTTCAGAGTTTCAGCAAACATAAATCCTGGAATCTTTTTGTAACTCAAAAACAAAGGTTCGTGAATGCTTCTTGGCTTAGAAATATGGTTCGAGTCAAGGTTTCAATTGGTAGAACCGTTACATTGTGTAGGCTCTTCAACTTCATTTATGAAAGTGTTTTTAAAGAACCCTCAAAGGAACAAAACAACCTTTTTTGGTGCATCTATTTTCACGATTACAGGTGCTAGAATTTGGTCTTTCAGGTTTTAGTGCTTCAATACTAACCCAGCAGATTCACTACTAACAAAAACTTTGCTCAGTAGAACCCCAGAGGCAAATTTTTTTTCCATATAAGTAGGTGTGAACTACTATTTCAGGTCATTGCACATAGTTTCTCTCCGAGTTGTATGCGCAGTTGTCCCATTATTTCAACTGAACTTTAAAGTGAGGGTTTCAGAAGGACCAGGATTTTGGTGCAAACCAAATACTTTGCTTTGTTGCATGTCAACAAAAGGTTTATTTCTTGGAGATAATATCAGGTATCCATATTTTTCTGCCCTGCTGCCTTGTCCTGAGGGTCAGCTACTACTATTCAACCCTACTGAAAAGAACAGCCTGTATCCCAGCCTGATGGAGTTCATGCAAAGAGTGAGTTACAGAATCCAACTCTAATCAGTTCCACATAAAGATAAAACATGAAAGTATAGAAACTAACTAAACTTTTAGCTCTCACTTTTAGTTCTCATTTTGAAAAATATGCTAAGCTAACTTAAAGCTAACAATTTCTAACCTAAGTACAGAAACAGCTGCACTTACACTTCTAAAGAGCCTGTGTCCTACATTTTTCTTGCATTTTATATTTTGCTCTTAGGTCCATTTATAGCGTTTTGGTGTTATTATGAATTTTTACATTATTTTTTTCCAACTTCTCTTTATCTCATATAATTAAACATGCTGTGTTTGTTACTGTACCTTTAAGACTGATGTATGTAAATGAATTCTGTGCTTATTGGCTGCCTTGTATTGTGATTCATTCAAAAAGCAGTCAAGATTGAAACACTCCTTATAACTTCAGCATGAATGGGCAGAGCTAAACTGGAATATGTAAATGTCTTTGTTTTTCATCATACAATAGACAATCGATTCAAAGCAGGCTCTTTATATGGCTTAGTCTCTATATATGGACTGTATAGTCTGGAAAGTGAACAATATGCCTGGAATGTTTAACACTGTTTACATACTACATCATATTCTTTTATTTCCAAAAAAAGGAATACGTTTTTCATGATATGGGCCCTAACATTCTTAAAAACCTTTAATGGTAGAGCGCTCACGTTTCTTACGCTTTCAGAAGGTTCTTCACATTTCTCAGTACATCTCAGTTCAAAAACAGTTGACAGCTGCTAACTCCTTATTGAAACATTTGGCAGGGAAATACTGTAAACACTTACTGTCATACACACAGTGAAGGTGGTGTGTAATGAGCTGTTCATCTTTTCAGTGGGGCCATGGTGCAGAGCTTCGTTCTAAGGGTCAGCTACTGCCTGCCTCCTCTCCTGAAACTAACCACTTGTATCCCACCCTGGTGCTGGAGACAGAAACAACCACCACACAGAGAGTATGTCAGAGCAGCACTACCTGATTACACCCACACACACACACACACACACATCATCTAAACCGCTTATCCTTCTGGGTCGCGGTGGGATGCTGGTCATTGAGCAGAAGGCAGGATACACCCTGGACAGGTCCATCGCAGGGTAAACAGACAGACAGACAGACAGACACATTCACACTATTCACAATTTAGCATGTTCAATTAGCCTGACAGCATGTCTTTGGACAGTGGGAGGAAACGCACGCAGACACGGAAAATCCACACAGAAAGGACCCTGGCCGCCCGGCCAGGAATCGAACCCAGGCCCTGCTGTGAGGCGACAGCGCTACCCACTGCCTGATTAAACTTACAAAAGAATTTATATAAATAGCCATCTGGCTTATACCCAAAATTTGCAGTTGTTTAAAAATGTTTAACATTCTAATTCTAAATTAATTTACTTTATAAATTAATTAATTAATTAATTAATTTATGTTTACAGGTGATGCTGACATACAGAAGCCCTTCACTTCCCTCTCATTAAGATCCAGTGGTATGACAATCTTACATATGTCTATGTAATTCACACTTTTTTAAACTTACAGTACTGTGCAAAAGCCTTTCATTTATTTAATTGCCAGTAAAAAAAAGTTAATATGTGCAAGTTATTTATTTTTTAGGAGATATTTATGAGGAGATTAGATGTGAGATAATACACTTGCATAAGGGAAATTAAAAAACAGGATTTTCCACAACTGGAATTATTAAGATACAGACAAAATGGGACTCTTAACATCTGTGCAGGACCTGCTAGACCACCAAAATTGTCCCCATTAGATAAACAGCACTTAAAGCTTTCATCTTTGAGAGAGAGGAGAAACTGAAGCTGCTTCAGATCTGAAAAAAATCCACTGTGAGAAGACAACTCTCAAACTCAAGCGCCATGGGTCTGAAAGGATGTGTAGCTGTCAAGAAGCTCTCACTGAGAAAAGGAAACGGACACATCAAACAAAGAAGCTGCTGGTGTTCTCAGAACAATGGACTGACCACCCCAGTTCAGACCTCAAGATCACTGAATGTGTTTGGGATTAGTTTAATATAGAGAAGCACAATATGCAACCAACTTTCTGCTCATGGTGAAAAACGAATAACTTGTACTTTGTTTTGACTGGAATTTAAATAACTGTAGGGTGGTCTCTTTTGCACATTGCTGTATATTTACAGTATATTTACTGTGTATTTACTGTATCAATATCAGTTAAAGAAAAAAGAATCTAAGGGGGCAAGAATATTAGCAGAACAAGTTATAATATATAATTTGATGCTTTCATACTTAATGTTTTTTTTTTTTGCTATAAAACTTATACATGAAACATGTAATATAGACACTATGCACTTTGTAAACTATGCTTTTTAATTACAAATCTTTTCGTGGTGCCTTTTCTCCATTAGGTCAACTATGGCATGAGACGGCGGCACACAGTGGGATGTGAGTAATTTGGCTGACACAAAAGAATATTTAATCTAATTTGTGTTGAAATATGGAGAATAACAGAATAGTCTTGCTTTTTGTTGTAGCATGGGAGAATCATTCAAATACTCAGCACACAGAGGACTTTGAGTAAGTGCTGAAAAAAGTATCTATTATTTCGATATCAAGTATATGTGATGCTTTAGGCATTAACTATTCATTGCTTATGTGATGCCTATAAACTAGAATTAAATTGGTTGGGTTCCTTGAAGTGATGCCATAGAATGAGGTGTATAGTCATATGCAATTGGTCATACATTGGTCAAGTGACATGTTTTGTTGATTTTCTAAGTGATTATAAGTTAACATATCCTGCACAATTTCTATTTGTGAGTTTAACATATTGGACAAAAATATACAACTTAAAATGTGCCATACATTTTTTGCACAGGCCACATTTTATGCTTTATTCATCAGCAAATTCAGCAACACAAACAAGACTGAAACGTGTAGAAGTGGGTTCTCTGTAGAACATGTGTGAACTTATTTTCACTCAACAAAGCATTTCTTGTGACCAGAGGCGTCTAAACTTTTGCATACAACTGTATATTAGTGGAACTATGCGTGTAATACTCTTCCTATCTGGTACTTATTTACTGACATAATTTTTTATGTCAGTAAGGTTTTAGAAAGGAGGTTAAGAGTGTCCATAGAGCTATTCCTCAGTATTATATTCTAATGGAAACACATGGAGATACTCTTCAGTGTCTCATAACTGAGCTGCTGGAGGTGGCTGATAACCTGGACTGGGTGTTTAAAGGTGCAAAGATAGCAGGCATCACTGGGGGTACAGTAGGTGCAGGCGGAGTGGCGGCCGCAGTGGGAGGGGTACTACTTGCTCCAATGACTATGGGTGCTTCGTTAGCAGTGGCCGCAGTTGGGGTTGGTGTAGCGGCTGCAGGAAGGGGTCACGGCAGCTTCGGCCACCATCACCAATAAGGTCCACAACAACATGGACAGAAAGAGGGTGGAGAAAATCCTTAATGACTACACAAACCAGATGAAGGATATTGAGAGCTGTGTGCAGGTTATCAACACAGGTATGGAGCATCTGAGGAGTCATGACCTGTCCGAGTTTCATGGGATGGACAGTGAGGGGGTGAAGGTGGCGAAAGTGGCCCAGGTGGCTGGAGGCAGTGCTGGAGCGATCAGTGCCATCGGCAGGTCCTCAGGTCTCATTCAAGGCTTCGCGCTGGGCATGGACATGTACTTCATCAAAAACGACACCCAGAAGCTGAAGAAAGGTTCAGAAACTAAATTTGCCAAGCAAATCCGTGAGGTGGCCCAGCAGATGCAAGACAGCCTTGACGAGCTAATGAGGGTTAAGACAGTGCTGGCATTAGCAGACATATAGAACATATACATCATATGGGTATATAGTTTATAGCTGGGTTATTTGGGGAATTATTGTTCTGAAAGTGTCTTTACTGCCTGAAACAGTTCCATGGAAGTGTAACTCGAGCCTGAATCGCTTTTACTGTTATGTCAAGGAAAATACCTAGAGGGCAGCCTTGTACCATTTACTATTGTTGTCTGTATTTGAACTCCTGCTGAGGCCACGAGGCTGTGAATATATAACAAAATAAATATGATTCTTTTAAAACATGTGACTGATTTCTGACTCTTTTACATTTTTTCTGCAAAAAAAGTCATTGAGAAGCGTATGTATGAGAATGGTTGTCAAATGATGGGTAGATATAGTAAAATCAAAGACCGGTCCTTTGTTTCTGCTCATGTCTAAACTGAGTTTGCTGCCACCAAATTTTGCATGAAGGATACTAGTTTTTCAATCCAACGTTATACAGAAGCTGTACTTTTTGCGTTTCACATCAATATACAGTGAAACGAATACTTTCCTAACTATTTAAATTTAACCATATTTGATACTGGATCTCTTTGTGTCCTGTTTTTATCTTAAATACTGAATTACACCAAGTTTAATTTAGGGTGCTTCGCAGCACACTTGTATTGTCAAAGCTTGAATTTTAAAAACTGGGAATATTTCACTATAATTAAATATTAAATTGGTCGCTGTAGTGTCCGCGACACCACGCACTTTTCTTCAGGGCTGTTTTGGAACTAATTTCTTTACGCAATATGCCACGGCCTGGTGATCCGCCGAGCCAATCAGAAAAGGCTAAAGCCTGCGGAGTGACACACGGATGTTTTCTGGCGGAAGGTTATGCGTGGGTGTTGTGCGTGAATATATAAAGTCATGTGACAGGCGCACGATGTTTCTTCCTACTGCTTCGTCCTGTGGATTCGCATCGTGTTGGGCTCTTAGCTCCGTGCTCAAAATGGCAGTCTAGCGGCTTGCAGCGGCAAAACTCGCAGCGGCAGATCCTGCAGTGCAACGGCTAATTGCACTGATTCTATTTGGCAAAATGGCGTAAGTAATATTTACATTTTATTTTGGTACGTTAGGTAAGGTGGGGCGATTTAACGTCGACTGACGTCGGCTTCTTTATCAAATTTTCCGTTCAACCTTAAGTGATGTGGCAGTTGACATTCTGATGTGCGAATGGTAGAATGGCCGGAACGTAACTGCTGCGCCATTTAAGGTGGAACGGAAGATGAAAATAAAGCTGACTTATGTTTCGTCCGACTGAACCATATGTCGTCACAACTTAACCGTTTGCGAGGAGTCTAATAATCAGACAGGCCGTGTGGTCATTTTAATAATTTTAACGACAATTTTTATTTTGTCTGCGACGGAAAAAATACAAAGGTCTAAAATAATGAGTTAGACAGCGAGTTAATTGTTGTATTAGCGTTAGCAGAGATGCTAATGTTAGCCGTATTTGCCGCGTCCGCCATTGCCCGTCCCGGTTTGATTACATTTTTAGTGCGCTTTGTGTCCGTTAGCTGTCCACTTACAACCTTCGTACAAGCTATTGAACTATTACTGTGGCATGGCGCCGTGAAGGAGAGAGGACAGCCACAGGGTCAATCCTCAGGGATAAAAACAAAAACACTGCTGTCTGTTAACAACCAGGCAACGTGGCACTGTTCAAAATGGCGCACGCGCTTTTTTTTCCTCGTGTTGGTTGTGTTGTGAAAATGGCGCGGGCGCCAAGGGCACGGCCGCGTCAGTGGGCGGAGTTAGGGATGATCCGTGACCAAATTAGGAAATCTTGTGACACATCATGGGCGGGGCTTTCCTGGCAGGACCCACACTTTAGAGACAGTGGCTGATTACAAATAGTAGCAATGAGATTTTTTGACAAGTTACACAGAATGACAACATGCATGTTTTTTTATTTTTAATTTAACAAAACACCCCCGAAAAGTTCCATATTGAAACGTGATCTTTAGACATCTGGAATTTGACTTTCCTCTGAAATGCCAGCGAACTGTTTTTATGCCTCATGATCGTCTACCATTTTGTTTTTTGTTTTTTTTTTTCTTTTTTTCAAAAGCCACTTCCTTCCCATTTTCAGTAGAACAAGTCATCAGTAAAAAACTATTCAACTTTGGACAAAGCAAATTGATCAGTCTTTTTTTGTTTTTTTGAAATCTGAACTTTAGCATTAAAAAATTTCAATCTGCATGAAATGCCTTGGGCAGCCACGAACTGACTAAACTTGTTTGACCTGTTCAGTCCACCTTTTTTTATTCTTCTCCACCCCCCACACATGTTGAACTTGACACTTCCTAATTCCATTTGAAAACCAGTGATTTGGCTTTTGTAACGTTTTCTCATGTTTGGTACTCAGCCTGCATCACAGTTTATGTTAAACACAATTAGAGAACCTCCATGTGGAAAGCAAACGTGTATACACAGATTTACGTGTCTATTGTTCAGTCACTAAACCCTCACCCTTTTTCCCTCTTTTCTGTTTTTTCAGGTCCTTTGAGGCAACCACCCTCAGCTTTGCTGCCGTCGACAGCATAAGAACCTTGCTCGACTTGTCAGAACTTCTGTTCTCTTTGACTCTGTCCCCATCCCTGCCAAGCCACCATGTCTCTGAGCTCACAGATGTGCGTGGAGGACGTGGGGCCCCTGCTCTTGGGGCCCTCGACTCTGATGGCTGACCCCTTCGGGCCCCTTCTGGACGAAGATGAAGAGAGAGCTCTTTCCGAGGGGTCGTCTTCGCCCCTCTCCTTCTCTTCATACTCTGAATCTTACACCTCCTCCCCGTTCTCCCCCCTTTCAGCCCCTGCTTCTCTAGGATGTAAAGTTGGGTCTGACCTGCTGCCGCTCTCCTGGCTGTCTGCTGATGAGCAGAATAATGCTCACGTCGGGGCAGATCAGAGAGAAGGTGAGGTTTAAGTGTAAATAAAAACAGTTCAAGGTACTTCCTTCACTTGCTGTTTTGAGACACTTGCCCAATAAAGGAAATTAATCAGTGCTCCTGAAATGCATAAGTAAGACATGTTGAAGTGTTTTATTGAATACACAGTGAGAAAAAGCAGTTTATCAATAAATCAAAATCTTGTCTTGCAGGGGATGCGTTTTCTGGCATGGACTGGATGACGGAGAAGATTGATCTTAGCGACTTCGACCTGGACTCGCTCATCGGGTCCTGTGATTTAGATGAGCCCCCTAGCTCACCAGAAGAGCTGCTTGCCTCCCTGGAGTCCCAAATGGATCTGGACCTGGCTCCGCTTCCGTTCCCCTCGTCATCCACCTCTGAACCGGAAGAGCTTAGCCTGCCTTCTCTTCCCCTCGACCTCCCTCTCCCAGAGCCACCGGCGGACCCAGAGGTCCGTCCAGAGCCCGTTTCTGTTGAGATCAAATCTGAGCCACTCTCCCCTGCCTTCACTCTGGAGCTGGGCAGCGAAGTGGACATCTCCGAGCTGGAGAAAGCTGTGTCCAAGGCCAGCAGCGACCATCAGACCCCCAGCATTGTTCTGTCCCTTTCTCCCGCCCACATTGTGGTGGTTCTTGCTCCCAAAGAAGAGGTGAATGTCGTGTCCAGCTCCTGCGCAGACCAGTCTGACAGCGGGATTGAATCAGTCTCTGGTTCCCCACCTCACAACCCAAGTCCCGCTCCATCTCCCAAGCCTGCGGGTGCCTCTAGAACCAAGCCGTACTCCAAACCAGACCCAGATGCAGGCCTGACCGTCGCTGGTAAAGTGAAGACTGTCTCTGGTACGTCAAAACCCGTCGACAAGAAGCTGAAGAAGATGGAGCAGAATAAGACGGCAGCAACCCGCTACCGGCAGAAGAAACGGGTAGAGCAGGAGTCCCTGAACACAGAGTGTTCTGACCTGGAGAGAAGGAACCGTGAGCTGACAGAGAAGGCTGACTCGATAAGCCGAGAGATCCAGTACCTGAAGGATCTCATTGAGGAAGTCCGGTCTGCCAAGAACCGCAAGAGCAAGGCCAAGGCTGACTCTCCCTGAGATGACGGCAGAGGTGCTTTTAGTGAAGATCAGCTCTATCAAAGTATAAATAAAGGCACTGTATCTCAGTTTCTCACCCCCTCACAATTCGTAAACGCTCAATAGTTATAGTATGTCATTATAACATAATTAACCATAGCTTGCAGTTAATGTGGATTAGCACTATAGCAATGTAAAAGCTAACATGCGCACAATCAAACAAAAACATGACCAGTGGAAATGTCACCCCCCCACATCTCTAATCCTGTCACATATTTCACCTCTCTTAACATTGTCCAGTAAGGGGCCTGATACGTTTATAATGTATTGTTACACTGAATTCTGTGCTCATGCATGTAAATAGCTTCAGCCACTCTTTATCTCTATTTAAAACTATGGTATGTTTGGTTTGCAGTTCTAGTATGCCATTGTCTCAAATTTCTGTGCTGTTTTCTATTAAAGCTTTGAAACTGAAGTGTTGTGTTTGTATTGCTTTCACAAATAAGGAAGTTTGTAGAGCCAACTTATGAAAACTTATGTGTGTCTGAGGTTTTTCAGATCTTGCAAATCCTGACATGCAAGGTGGCCATGGCAAATACAGTAAATGGTAATGAAACTAGGAACTGAAACAGGTGTTTCCCCTCTAGCCTTTCGTGGGTTTTTTGGGTAGACGTCTGTCTCTGAATGCGGTAGTGTCGGAGTGGGAGTGGAAGGTGAGCTGCAGCTGTGTAAATATAGCCTCAGTAAAAGACGTCATTGCCCGTAAAACTTGGTATGTAAACTCTGGTCTTGCAGCTGCCCTCGCTCTGGAGTTCTCTGCTATTTGAGCCTCTACCAGTTAGTTACGCTTCAAGTTACAGTCCCCTGTATTTGCCCCGCACATACAGAGAAGCTGAGCAGAAATAAAGCATTAAAACCAAATTGTAGTGCAAGAGAACCAGTAGTACCAAAAGACAAATACACTTAAGTGGAAAAATACTAAATAAAATCTAAATGTTTGATTTATATTGAAGTATTTGAAAGCACAATTAGTTACATTATTTTAATAGTGAGCACAATTTTTTTCCCATGTCTGCAGCCACACCAGTCTCCTTGATAGGAACTGTTCAAAATAACTCAATACTTTTTAAGTAGCTTTAAAAGCAAGTACTTTTGTACTGGTATAAATATGCATAAATATGAACGTCATACTTCTACTTTACTACAAGTATTATTTCACTGAAAGCTTCCGTTTTCACTCAAGTATGGACCTTTTGTTCCAGCAGAGCTGGAGATGGGGGAAACCCCTTCAAACGTGTATTCAATGGAATATTCTAAATCTACACAGCAAGTTTCTTGGTAACATACAGACCGTGGACTTGACTGCCTCAATACTGTTCCTGCCAAGTGCCTTGCATTACTGAATGCATTCTGCAGCAGATGGTTTCCAAATTGGATCAAATGAACATGTGGCTTCTTCTGACTGTACATAGTAATACAGTGGCCTACAGTTAGCGTGCACGCGCACAGCTATATTTACCACTACCAATATGGTTCGCAAGCTCTGTAGATAACATGGGTGTGATGTTTAGAATAACAGCACCATCACTCAGCGTGGCACAAAAAGTGCTCTGACTATTGGTATCCACTTTCAAACAGAGGACAGGACCTACAAGAGAGCACCTGAAAAAGTTAGAAGAGGTCTTCAGTCTAATTGAGGGGGATTATATTTAGTCCTTTAATCAGCTCAGTCTGCTGAAGCAGGTAATTAACTCAGTGGCTGGAGGAAAAGAGCTTCAAAGCTTGGGGTGGAGGAGACTAATGAAATTTGACTCTCGTACAGAGAAAGAGAGACACACACACATGAGAATCACAAGACAGCAGTATTGAGTGGGGATAGCCCTAGGGCAGTACCCCAACCCTGCTGCTGGAGTCCTGCTGCCCAGGACATTTTAGTTCTCTCAATAATCTTTTACAGAGTTGAGGTGAGCGGGTTAAATCATGGTAAACACTAAAATGCGCAGGGCAGTGGGCCTCCAGGACCAGCGGTGGGATTACCAGATTCATCATCTGTGCTTTAGTCCTACATATCCTTTTCAATAGAGGATCTCTATTTAGCTAGAATGCTGTGTGGGAAAGCTGACCCCATGTATGACCCTACTGACCCTGTGTGTGATCATATTACAGCCAAAGAGGTAAACAAATCAGATGAGTTAACACATTTAAAGGCACAATTACTGTTTATTTGCTAAATTAAAAACAAAATACAGCCTGTGAAAAAGTTGGCACAATTTATATTTTATGCTTTATTATTTTTTGCTAATATGTGAAGCTCAGCAATAAGAACCCTACTGAAAAAAACAACATAGACCAGCATGTTTATGCTTGTTGACCAGTATATCAGGATCCAAAACACAACATATGCTGGTTTTGCTGGTGACCAGCCACACTGACCTATGCTGGATTTTCAAGCAAGGTAGAAATTGTACACTAAAATGTGCAAAAAATGATGAAATGATATTTAGGTTTGTTCCCTGAGGATGCGTTAACTTATTTTCCCTTAGAAAATCAGTTTGATTGGGGGTGCTGAAACTTTTGCATATGTCTGTAGATAGATGGCCTATGAATTTAAACTTTTTACTTGATTATAGATTGACTGTGAACTAAGGGATCTGACACAAGTGATGCTATTATGAGGTAATTAAATACAAGGTAATAACAATATGACGTAGTTTGAAATTAATGTAATAAAAAATGCTACTAAAAATGTTTTAACTAGTCATGCTCTGCATATACAGTTAGACCGACAGGTTTTAAAAATGCAAATTAATGTCAGTGTCAGTCCACCAGCTTGGCGCTGTTTGTGTTTTCGCTTGAGGGGACTACTGCTTTGATCTTCTGACATGGCCACGCCCCCCAACAGCTCTGAAGAGCCTTGGGTGAGAAGCTGTTGGAAACTGGATTCCTGTCATGCTTGTAGTTCTATCTTGGACTCTGTTTGTAGTGAGTTTGAACTTCATTTAGACAATGTTTTATTTGCACTCTAAAAAGTGGTGTTAAATAACAACACATTTACTTTGACACTTTTTGTGTCATCATTTTTTCTGGTTTAACACATTCTGTGTTAAAAGTAACTCAAAATGTGTTGTCACCAACTGAACACACTGATGTGTTTAGAGACAGAACATGTCTTTAACACATCTAATTTTAGATTTTATTTTTAATGTAATCTAATTATTTTACTGGCAGAACTACATACATATTTCTGTTGTCGGAAGAAAACCTTGTATCTCCATTTTTGACGTTTTCCAGTTTTTGACATAAAAATGCCTGTTGCCCTTTACATTGTGGGTAAATTTCAAGATGAAGGGACAAAAAGAAACGGCCCAAAATGACCCAGAAGAAATCTTGGTTCCATTGACTTACATTAAAAGTAAAGCATGTTTTTTCCTTCTCCTGTTACCATTTTGGAGATACGAGGTTTTGTTCTGACAGTAGCGATATGTGTAAGGTACAAAAGAGTAGACCCCCGTTTTATCTTTTTGTCAAGGATATTGGGGGTATTTCACAAAGCAGCACTCCCCAGTTTAGCCAGATAACTTAAAGAAGTCAAGCTGTCCAATAGAAAAAGAGCTGAGGGACATTTGGACAGTCTCCATCTTTGGGTTTATCTGGCTAACTAAAAATCCTGGGGGTATTTTACGAAGCACTTAGCCAGAAAACTTAAAGATGTGGACTGTCCAACAGGAATGTCCCTTAGCTGATTTCCTATTGGACAGGCTTGACTTTGGGCTTAAAGTTAACTGACTAAACTGCTTTGTGAAAAACCCCTGAAATGCCCCACTGAGTGTTATTTGAAATCTTTATCTACCTTTTACAATAAGAAAGCTGTGAAAACCTGAACTCACTGTTCTATTTATGACATTTTTGTGTCAATAATCTGTTTCATATACTGCAGATTCTCCTGTTTATGTTTCTCTGTGTTGGTTTATTTTCTGTTTACAGTTTTAATTGGTTGTTTGTTTGTTTGTTTTTTTCTCTTTCTCTCCCCTGGCTGTGTTTTTAGTTATACAGTATTGATCCAAACTTGTTACAGTGTGATGTCTTATATTTCTATTGTTGTTCTATGTACAAATATTTAATTTAAAAAAAAGCTGGATTTTCTTTGAAGTTTACATTTTATTACGTAATTAACACAAGATGCTGTGATTTTACACAGAAAGTGGTCAGAATGCAGTTTATTGGCTCTGAAAATACGGTTTACTGCCTCAGATGGCCTCCTGGATTCAGACCATCTCCCGGTTGTATGTATGTAGTATGGAAAATAACCACTCATATCCCTGCTGAAGAAGGACTATTAGAAACCGTTCGGATTTAAACCTAATGGTTTTGCTTTCTAAAGGGAGCTGGCTTTATGGTCTCCAGTAGGGACCACTAGATTTCTGTAGAGCCGTGTTTCTCAACCCTGGTCCTGGAGGCCCACTGCCCCGCATTTTTTAGTGTTTTCTCAGCTCCCAACACACCTGATCCAACCAATCAGCTCTTTAACAGCCTACCGTTGAGTTAAAGTGGGTGTGTTAAAGCAGGTAAAACACTAACGTGTGCAGGACACTCGGCCTCCAGGACCAGGACTGAGAAACACTGCAGTAGAACACCTTTAGATCCCATTAGGAAACCATCAAATGCATTCAGAATCAGTGAATGGTCACCTGTTAAACCATTAGGATCCTTTACACTGTGATATGAACCTATTAAAAAAGCCAAAACACGATACAAAACTATCAGGAAGCAACAGAAACACTTAATGGTTTCTATGTTTTTTTTCAGCAGGGATCATAGATCTGTGAATTAAAGGTCCACATTATCTCTAAGTTAAACTGTGACTCAGAGCAGCTCAGCTCAGTCAGATCAGCTCGACCTGAGGGATTATCAGCGGAGTGAGCAGCAGGAACAGGCCGGTTCAAACCGGAATGGACTGGCTGCTCAGTCAAACAGGCAAAGTGGGAAGTAAAAGCCGCGGATAGCCGGAGGCTGCAGAGCCGCACTCACACTTACACCACCAGTAAAACACGGTTTATTACAGCCAGCGAGTTAGTCAGCTACTCTTCTGTGAAAAACAAGGTTAATATATTTCACTCAGACCCAGTGTAGAGCGCACCGTTACAGGAGGAGACACGTTTTTATTAATCTGTTCATTTGTTGGCTCATCGGCCTCTCTTGTCCACTCTGAGTGATTCTCACCGCGCCCTGCCATTTACGAAATGCCGTGCGGCTGGTTTTCTTCTCTGAAGTTTTTCCGGTATGGCTGGCAATGCATCCCAAAAAGAGTCGATTCTCCGATTCCAGGAATCTGGGAATCGACTCTGTTTGCAAAGCTTTGGTTTCCTTTAATTATTCGGCAGCCTTTATTATTATTGTTTTTATGTCCAAACGTTTTTCAGATGGTATTATATATGGAATGTCTTTCCAAAACACAGATTCTGAAATAGTTATAAATGTTATTTTATTGTTGGGATTATTATTTTTTATACATAAAGTAAGAACACAGCGCCATCGTTCTACACATACCACATGTACTACTTCAGAACCTTAGAGTACATGAAAAGGAAAAATAGAAAAATACTAAGATCAATTTATGAATATTGTTTGATAGATAGTCCTTGGAGAAATGTAATTGTCTCATTTCTACCACCCTCCCCCTTTTTTTATTTGGCTTGTTTTTCATTAGTTTATTTTGTTTGTACTTCGCAGTTTAAAAAAAAAATCCACAATACACATCAATAGTCTGGCTGTAGTTCACTTTGGATAAAGCAAGTAAAATGTCAAATTGTGTAAAAGGAAGTTGAGTCAATGACTGTTTAGCAAGTCCCCGCTAGTCGGCCAAGTTCATTTAGCTGGAGTCAGCGCTCCAAACCGCCTTGCTAAAGTCATAAGTCAAATATTCAACTGTGTGGACAACTGAAACAGCAGCACATTAAGTATAATATTTTAAGATCCCTTTGTCATTCATACTAATCATATCAGTGTATTATCTACTTAACTGGCTCCATCTCTCTGTCTTTGTTTTTGGGATCAAAACTATCATAATGTGGAATCGATTTTTGGATTCGACTCAATCGATTCCCGTCACAAGGAATCAGAATCCGTGTCGACTCTAAAAACTCTGGAATCGAACGCCTCTGCTTTCCGGGTCATCTCAGTCCAGGGTTGCCAGGTTCACCAAAAAATACAAAAAATCTCCAGTCACAAGTTTGCTTAAAACCCACTCACCAGAAGCCAAACATGCCCACGTATGTGTCCAGAAATAAATATTTAAAGAAATATGGCGAAAAGCTTCCTTCTTCCCGCTACTGCCCTCTCTTTAGGTTGCCAGCTGTTCGACACCAGGATCAACATACATTCATTAGAAGATGCATTTTCATTTTCATTGCATTTCACTGTCTGCAAAGTGTCTTCTTTTTGGTGACCGCGGTAAATTTGAGAAAAGGAGCACAAATAACTTTCACTCATTGCTGCATTTTCAAACTATGTAGTTTGGAAGGACAACAGCGAATCTAGCAACCCTCAGAACAGCGTTCGGGCACTGTTTCCACTTTGTCCGTGGATTATAGACTTTTGGTGCCCCCTTGTGGACAACAGACGAAGCGCAGCTGTTTCTATAATCCTCCAGACCAGCTGGGTGCGCAGTTTCCACCTGCTTTGCCAAACATCTGCATTATAAAAGAACAGAACAACTTCAAGGGAAGAGAAAGTTACATTCGTCTTTTCGTTTTTAACTCGCTGAGCTTCATGAAAATCGGGTTTAGAAGATCAGCATTTTGGTGTCTCGTGCTGGCCAGTGTTGTACGCAGGTGGGCTACTTCGCTTAATACAGCTCCTCCAGGGAGATTCACTCGAAAGAGGCCCCGGATATTCTGTAATAACTCTCGCTCGGACGAGGCGATCTGAGCGAAACAACACGCAATCTTCTCAGCAGGATGGTGGTGTACAGTATTGAGCAGCGCGTCTTCATGGTGCGAACCTATTGGGTCACCAATTCGTTTAAGCAGTGTCAGAGTGAATTTAGGAAGAAATATGGTGTTCGTGACGTACCCTCAAAGAGTGTAATTCAGAAGATGGTACGGAAACTGGAAACGACGGGATCACTGATCCCTTCTCATGGCGGAGGCCGTCCGAAGATGTCGCAGGACACAATCGATGATGTGCAGCATCGTCTGCAGCAAACGCCCTCGAAGCCTCTGAGACGCCTCGCGCAGGAGACCGGGAGGTCCTACTCAACATGTCAGAGAGCTGCAAAAAGGGCAAAACTGCACGGAGAACGTCCGAATGTGTCTGGCAGAGAACGGAGATCACTTCCAGCATCGCATGTAATGCAATCGATTACACATACGTTAAGGTATGTGGCGTATTTGCTTCATCCTAACGGGAATTACAACAGAATATTCGGGGCCTCTTTCGAGTGAATCTATAATAAGTGTATAAGTGTATAATAAGTTCACTACTAATAGGCACTACATAGACCCTTAGCATGATTAAGGGTCCTTTGCATCGTGACAGGGTTCTTCAGATTGATGGAGAGTGTGTTTTATATGGTTCTATATGGCACCAAAAGGTAAAAGGCTTGACATCTTTTTGGTGCTATATATAGAACCTTTTTAAAAAAAGGTTCAATATAGAACCATCTACAGCACATTCAATCTGAACCTGAAGAACCATTTCATGATGCGAAGAACCCTTTATTCATGCAAAAGGCTCTATGAGTGTTCATGGTTTTACATAGAACCATTTTCTATTATTAAAAGAACCCTTTTTGGTGCTTTATAGAACCATTTTCAAAATAGAGTCATATACACAACATTCTCCGTCAGTCGGAAGAACCATCTCACCATGCAAAGAACCTTTTAATCATGAAAAGTAGAACGTTTCAAACTTTCTCCATAATTAAATCGTCAGGGTCTACACAAAGTCGTTTAGAGCGATGTGATGTATAATGCACTGTTCTAGAGAAACTTGCCAGGTCGAAATTGTTTACAGTGATGATGGGAACCAGACGTCCAAAGAGTCTAATTCCTAGAAGAGCAACCTTACAGAAAGTTATTATAGTTACAAGTTTAGTTGAGAATACAGGGTGACTCAGAAAGATTCATCCGATTTCAAAGCGCCATATTTTTACAACCGTGAGGAGCCTATAGGAGCCAATCACATTCTAATTGAAAAAGGGGGTCATAGAGTTTGGGACTGTCACCGGAAGATGGCTCCCTTCAGTCTGCGAGGGGACGGCGACCCCTGAGCTGAAAGCGTTTTGCGTTCTCCACTTCAATAAGAGTGAATCCTCATAACTGTGCAACATGATTTGCGTCAGCAGTGAACCTCCAACAGCTCAGAGTGTTCACTGTTGGTTCCACAACACTGGATGATCTCCGAAAGCGCACTGAAAGAGCCGTAAGTGCAGTGACACCCGACATGCTCAATGGAGTACGGGATGAATTTAACTATGGCGTTGTTGTTGTCCATACAGCTGGAGGAGGTTCATATTGAGCACTTGTAAAATTACATAATAAACTTTATGCTCATTTAAACCATTTACAATTAACTGCATTGTTCTGTAATGATTTACAAGTGAAACAAATCATTTTGAAATCGGACAAATCTTTTTGAATCACTCTGTATTTACCTGGAATGTATTTTTCAGGGCAGAGAGGTCCATTTAGAGTGTTATTAGGCAAAACAGTACCTAAAGGAAATTTAGATTTGCTACTATCAACATGAGATAAAACTCCAAAGACACCTGTAGGTTCACTGGTCTTTCTGGATAGTAAATAAAATGGCTATATTTGTGTTGTACAGAAACCAGTCTGTAAGTTTCTCTCCAATGAACAATTTCACACCAAACCACTCTGAATGACTTTGTTTGTGTCTTAACCCCTGAATTATGCAGAAATATTGAAAAAACCTGTGGAATCCTCTTTTAATACAGAACATCAGCCACAATGTCCTGTCTGGAGAGGCATGTGATTTGGAAGGCAGGGGAACTGGAGGCGTACCTCCATCCTTCTCCGTGGACCCCAGGGGCCACAGTCGTAACGTATAATCCCCCTAGAGGAGCCAGCAGCCTGTTCCATTTACCTGAAGACTCTTTCCTGAGCCTGCTGTTGGGCGCGAGGGCGGTGGGAAGCCTCCTGTGTGAGCGGCTGGGGGTGCAGCGCTGCGCCCTCGTCCACACGCCTCAGAGTGAGGAGGTGGGTAGAGCGAACTTAACCCTAACTTAAATAAAAGAGTTCTTACTGCACTGAAATAATGGCTCAGGTATCAGTCACAGTAGTCTAGCACTGAAGGGTAATATACCAGAGCATGGCAGAGAGAAAAAAATAGAAATGTATGAAAAACACCCATTTATAATTTCTGTGATGCAGTATAACCCAAAACCCCAAAACACTGGATTTTAAAAGTAAAATAGATTCTAAGATTTAATGAGAAAAATGTTTTTCAGGATTGCAGCGACATGAAAAAGGTGACATAATTAAAGGTAAAAATAGATAAAAATAAAGAAAAAATTATTTCAGCAGGTTATCACATTCATACAAACACACACAAACTGATGTATAAGGGCTTAACTAAGACAAGAGTGTAAAGACAGTCAGCAGGCGTAAACTATGGAGAGAGAGAGAGAGAGAGAGAGAGAGAAAAAGTAAGTGGTGGGAGTGTCTTCGCTGTCCAACACAGACTTGGTCAAAGCAGTTGTACCTTTATGCAAATTATATATAAATCAGACTTAATCATATACGTGACTTCTGATGCATTATATTACAGTCAGTACTATCATCATCTCTGTGATTGATCATTAGGGTGTAAAACTTAATACTAAGGATTAAGCAAAAGAATTGGATGACATTAATCAACACAGCCCAGGGGGCAGGGTCAAGTTGGTCACCCTTCACCCAACTGTGTGAAGTCCTGTACCATCGCCCATCAACATATCTGGTAGAACAGATTGGCGAAGGACATAAGCACGTCCTTATCTCATGTCACAGCATCCTTCTTGAGGAACATGTCACATGCCCCACAGAGACACAAAAGCCGAAGAACTAGATGTAAAAATACATTCTTAAGAAAAAATTCTGTATTAAAAATGTTATTATTTAATTAATTCAATTATGGGGGATAATCTATATCCCTTCAGCACAAAACAGCAAAGGGGGCAGATCTCTGTAGAACTGTAGTGTAACTTTAGAACCTCCAACATCTATCAGCACAGGAACTTAAGTTTTTAGGCTCTATTCTTTATTTTTTTAATCCTTTTGGTCTAAAATAAAATGCTAAATCTAAATAGCAGAAGTGAGCAACAGTAGGTCAGGAGCTGAACCAACACAAAAACAACAGATGTGATGAAAGATTACTCTTAATAAAAGCTTATTATATTATAGAGCTCATATTATACATTTTCTTTACATATGAGTCCACTTATGACGTTGCTTTTGTCTATCGAAAAAAAGTCATAATTTGTTTTTGCACATTTTACTAACCTATCTTCATCCCTTAAAACAAGCTGTCGTTACTCTACCTTTAATGTAAATGAGTTCTGTTCTTATTGGCTGCCCTGTATTGTGTCTCATTCAGAATGCAGCTGGAGCTAAAACACTTCTTATAGCTTGAATAGTGTGAATGGGTGGGGCTAAAGTGCTGTAGGCTTCAGCCATTCTTTGTTGGATATGTGTAAATGTGCTGGTATTTGTGACATCACATTTTTACTGTAGTTTAGTTTCCATATATAGACTGTATAGGCTGGAAAAAGAATGGTCAGGTTTGAAACTTTAGATATGTTTACATACTACATCAAACCCTTATTTTTGGAAAAAGTGGAAAATTCCATTCCACAGTTTTCCATGATACAGGCCCTTTAATGTACATTAAAATAGATATTAAAGTTACCATTCCAGAGACTTTCTTTTGACACTGATACTGCCCACCTTTTCCAGCACGAGGACCCCACAGTGAAGCTGCTGGTGCTGCCCCTCCATGGCCTGCAGGCGGACTGGACGCCTCATCTTGCAGCTGAGGAAGACTTCCAGCCATATGATCCTGGATACATTACGTCGAAGAGTGGCCCACGATGGACCGATATAAGTTTGGAGTGGGTTAAGGACAGGATCCGGGCAAAACTACCTTCCCCAGATGCCCCTCTTGACTACACTTTCCTTGGAGACCCGTCCCACCCGGGCCTGTTTTCTCGCATAGTTCGTGGTGAGGAGCAGCAGTGGAGAGTGTGGGAGGACGAGGAGCACATTTCCTTCCTCACTCCGTTCCCCAACACGCCTGGTCTCACTGTCCTCATTCCCCGCAAACCACTGACCAGCGACATCCTCCGGCTAGAGGAGGGGGATTACAAAGGTCTGGTGCTGGCAACCCGACAGGTGGCTCAGCTGTTGGAGGAGGCGTTGGGAGCGTGGGGGGTGGGTCTTATATTTGAGGGATATGAGATTGACTACGCTCATGCTAAACTCATTCCTCTGGTGTCACCACCTGACAACATGACCCAAAACCTAACGTGTCCAGCGCCTGAGTTTTATGACATATACCCCGGCTTTGTGACCTCAGCCAGTGGGCCTCTGGCCAGCACTGAGAGCCTGAGAGATATCCATGCCAAAATTACTCAGGTGTGAGAGATTTCTTTTTATTTTTTTTTTAACTAATTTTTTGTGCCAAGGTGAAGACAGTATTGTGTGTTAAAGGGCCCATTTTCTTACTTGCTTAGAATACAAAGAGTGATACAGTGTGTAAACATTTTTTTCCAAAACTGTTCCTTCCTCAGTCCATGTGGTCCAATTATGGAAACTAAGGTGTATTTAGAATTCATTGTTTTTTGTGACGTCACCACAACCAAAGAAAATTGATATCTATCTGCCTATTGAGCCTACAGCAGTTTAGCTCCGCCTATTCATGTCAAAGCCTTAAGGACCCTCCTGTGCTAGTTTTTGAAGACACAATATAGCCAGCCAATCAAAACGGAGATCTTTTATGTACGGTTGTATGCATACAATTATGCGTCTCTGGTCAAATACATTTTTTTTTTTGTTACATTTTCATAAGTACACATTCTCTACAGAGAACACGCTTCTTATAAAAACATTTAAAGCACAATTACTGTTTATTTGCTGAATTTAACATAATGGGGAAAAACATAAAACATAAATTGTTGCTTTTGCAAAGGTTATATAAAATATTTAGATTTTTTCAATATGTTAAACTCAGCAAAAAAAAAATTGTGCACTAAAATTTGCAGAAAAATGCCATATTTAACTTGTCTTCACAGAAAAATCTACAAAACATATAATTTGACCGAAGATAGTGCAGCTTTTGCATATGACGCAAAGTATATAAACCGTATATAAACCACACAAGCTATAAGCGGACCTTGTGGGAAAATAAAATACAAGAAAAATGTAGGATATGGGCCCTTTAACATGTTTTAATGAAGTTCAATGTAGAGGTGGGCAATATGACAAAATATAATAATATTTGAAAAAATGTACAATACATAATGCATATGATTATATTTTGTCATTTGATAAGTTGGATCAGTGCACTAGAAAAACAGTATACATATATGAGTAAAATTGTATTATGATCAAGAAACAACTCTCAGCATCATTGCCATTTGAATTAGCAGCCTTAGACAGCTGTGATTCTTTAGACCTCTTTAAATCTCTTTTTAATGAAAGAGTTGATCAGTGCTATTCAAGTACTGTCAATACCCACAGTATACTCAGAAAAGAAGTTTATTGTGATGTAATTTATCACAAAAATGTCATATTGCCCACTGCCACAATACAGAAGGGCTTTTCAGCTGTTTTCATATGTAATTTGTATTAATGTGAGTTAATACAACCTGAAGCATTTCTTATCCATTCTGTATTAATGATGAAGCTGTATGTAATTAGTTCAAGGGCCCATATCTTGGAAAACCTAAATTTCCTCTCTTTTTTGAAATGTTAGTATGTAGTTTGATGTAGTATGTAAACACTTTTTGTTTCAAAACAGTCCATGTATGGAAATTAAGCTGCAAAAAAGCATGTTTTGAATTCATTGTTTCTCTGATGTCACGGAATTCTATAATACATTTATACATCTGTCTATTAAGCTCTGCTCATTTATGCTGAAGTTTTAAGGTTTTTGGATGAAGCACAATACAGGGCAGCCAATCAGAACAGAGGTCATTTACATATGAGTCTTAAAGGCACAGTAATGAAAACAGCCTGTTTATTTATAATGGATAAATAGAGGTTGTAAAATGCTCACTTCGAAATTAATTACACTTGTTTTTGGTACATAAACCAACAAAGATATCACAAGTGGATTTAGAGGGACAACATAGAATGCAAGTATAATGTAGGATAAACTATTTTGTTTAGCAATCAACTGCAGTAATTTGCATTTTGGGACCAAAGTTCAGTCCTGCACCAATAGAATTTGGTGACCCTGTGTTTACATACACATGACTGCAGGCTTAGATAAATAGACTGTTTACATGAATGAAAAATGATTAGTTTGAATATAAATGTAACCAAGAAATGATTAATAGAAACAATTCATTTTAATTGGATTGTGTTGCAGTTGTATGCATGTAACATGACAACTGTAGTGTTCAGAAGTTATAATCCATAATAAGCATTTATATTTGAATGACTGAGAAATTGTAATTTCTGGGAAACATACTGAGTTCAGCTACTTTTATATGTATTATTTGAAGATAAAATTGATTATATTCTCAGAACAGTGACACTCATCCGGTAGAGGTTTCCAGTAATGAAATTTTCCATGCTGTATCACATTATTCTGCTACAGCTATACTGCATGTTGTACATATTGAGAAAAACCAACGTGTGCTTATTATATCAGTGACATAAATGTGTGTTATTATATAGTTTGAGAAACATTAACACGTTTTCTTGTTTCTAGTGCTACTAGGTGAAATACCTTTTCCTGCTCTAAAGTCCTTAATATTGTCAGGTCACAAGAGCAGCTAATTGTTTTTTTCATGTTAATTAGACAGGCAGCGTCACCTATTTACACAATTACAAGCTTGCCCCATCTGTGGCGCCTCTCTGAGCGCACCTTGACCAGCTCCTAATTAATCCCCAGACATTTTAATTACCACCTTAAAAGAGTGTAATTAACCTGTCTGAAATTATGGCATCACCACAAAGAAAGAGGGCAGAAAGACACAGTGAGGAAGAGCATAGAAGGCAGAGGACCTCTGATCACAGCCTGGGAACCAAGGTATGTTTTACAGAGACAAACTAACCTTATATGACAGCTTATCATTCAGTTATACATGCTTCAAATTTTCTTAGTAAAGAAAATGGTTCTATATAGAACCATGAACACTCAAAAAAACATTTGCATGATTAAAGTTTTTTTGAATCCCTAAAGGGTTCTTCAGACTGATGGAGAGTGTGCCAATAATAGAAGAACCCTTTTTGGTGCCACATAGAGCCATATAAAACACATGCTCCATCAATCTGAAGAACGCTTTAATCATGCAAAGGGTTCTTTGAGTGTTCATGGTTCTATATAGAACCATTTTCTTTACTAAAGAACCCTTGAATAGCCATCTTTTTTAAGAGTGTAGCTTAGCAGGTTGTTAAGCAAGACTATTGACCGGGACATTAATATGGATTGTTTGTGTTCATGCATGTGTTTGTTACAAGGCAACTGCAGATCTCCATGGAATACCTAGTAGAAGTTACAGTGCTGTGCAAAAGTCGGAGACCATCGTTCATGTATTTAATTTCTATAAATTTATAAAACAGCCATTAAGTACAAGTTATTCATTTTTCAGCATCAGCAAAAAGAAGACAACACATTTACCAGAAACATACACAAAAGCCCCAGCAACTAACTGTAATTTCCATTTTTCAGTATTTAGTGTGTCCACTTGTTACCTGTATTACAGCATCTATTCTTTTCAGGAGACTCACTTTCAGTTTTTCAAAGAAATCTGCTGGGATATTTTTCCATACCTTCAAAGTTCAGTCTGAGAAGTTGCATTTTCTGCTTCTTACAATCCAGGTAACCACAAACACTGGATTCTGGAGTGGTCAGTCCATTCCTCTGAGAACGCCAGCAGCATATTTGATTTGCCAGATTCCTTCTTCTATTCTATTTCCTTTTCTCAGTGAGGCTTCTTGAACAGCTACACATCCTTTCAGACCCATAGCGCAGTGTTGTCTTCTCACAGTGGAAGGATGGACAGAAACACCTGTGGATTTTTACAGATCTGAAGCAGCTTGATTTTCTCCTCACATATTTTTCCTTGACTTTCCCCTTCCTTACGCAAGTGCACTGCAAAAAAATTGTATCTTGTCAAGTGAAATTATTTTAATTCTAGTCGATCTACGTAATATTTCTTATTTTGAGATGGTTGTGTATTTATTATAAGATTATCTAGCATATTTTTAGACATTGTTTACCTGTTTTAACTCGTTTTATCAAGTAAATTTATCTCACAATTTTACTCGAAAAGATACCATGTTTTGCAGTGTGGATTATATATGGAATCTAAAATGAATTACTTGTACATAATTGCCATTTGCACAGTACTGTATATATATTACATTATGCACTAATGATATCACTTGAAGGTCAGCGGTCACTCAGAGCGTGTAGATGTTCTACCAGCCTTTTTCTCAGTAAAGTACTTAACGGTAATTCACTTCAGGCAACTGACCCCATAATTTGTTTGTGCAGTTAAATATCACAATAATATGAATCATGCAAGCAAAAAAAGAGTGCAATACATCTTACACCCCAGGTGGCACACTCTTCAAAATGCTACCTTGAACGAAAACAAGACCCTTACCTCAAATTGTGTAACAGCCAAAGACATGTTTTAGTTTTGAGCTACAAGCTAATATTTTGGCTATAAGATGCTGTTTTAGCTATGCTGCTTTTGTCCAGTTTTACAGACAGCAGAATATCATACAACTGGACATGGTTTGAGGCAAATGTGTGATGATTTAGGCTTGAAGTTAGCACAATCCTAATTATTTGAGGTATAAGCGTCCATTACTTATTGGCTACATTAGCCTTGTAGCTCCAGTGCAAAACTAAAGAAGCAAACTTCAGACACAAAAAGATGTCACAGCACAACGTTACACTTGAGTTACGACTGACAATTGACAAATATGATTAGAATAGCCTCATTATAAAAGAAATCCCAATCTCTGAAATGCGATAAAGAACAAGGGAAAATGTTTTTTTTAGTGCAGTTCAATGGAAATTGCTAGCAGGATTAGCGATTCATAAAAACCTAGATGGATAGCGTGAGTAGTAGCATTATTGATTTGCACAATGCTAGCTATAGGCTAATCACTTTCATTCATTATTAGCAGTGTTAAACAAGCTCTAAACTTGAAAAAACACTTTGTTTTCCGAAAATCTTATCAGTCCATTTACCACAAAATGCTCACACAATGTAAACGGTCAGCTTGTGATGTTGGAAAAAAATTCTCTCATAATAACGACTAAAACAATGCTAATCTAAGATTAGCCTCGCATTGTCGAAATGATCATAATAATTAAGACACAAAAGCTAAGAAACTGTTCATATATCAGCACTCATGCACCTTTCAGATGCTGACATTGGTGGGTTTTTTCTCTGGTCTTTGCAGGCATGGGCAGCAGGCCCGTCTCTCCATCTTGCTGATGTAGAGCAGCGGCTCGATGGTGCAGCTCAGGTCCATGATAGAGAAGACAGAGATGCTGATCTTACAGCTTAAGTCCACGAAGGAGTAGGTGGAGGCGAAGGGCATCAGGGCCACGGGCGGCAGGTAGTTGGCCACGATGATGGCCAGGACAATGATGACCATTTTGAAGGCTTTCTTCTTCACGGGGTTCATGACCTCTTTGCCCGCCACGCTCTTGCGCAGCACCCAGATGATAGACAGGTTGCAGAAGACCATGAGGAAGAAGGCGGACAGGATGAGGCCGCTGAACACCTCGTTCACGCTCATGACTCCCAGGATGCTCTTGGTCAGCGCGTAGGCCAGGACCAGACCCCACACCACTGCTGAGACGAGCGCCCGGATACGGTTGTCACGGATGCCGGTGAACACGATAGGATGGACCACAGCGATGTACCTATTGGATAATTAAAAAGCATAGCAACAGTAATGGCTCTAATATAAAGGTTAAATGTGTTCAAATTTCTGCATATTTCAATTGTTGGGATGTAAACAGTCATTCAGACTGTTTTGGTGTGAAATGGTTCACTGTAGAGAAACTTAATGACTATGATTTCTTTACAGTGGTTGTGATAGGATGAAGGGAGTTTACGCATATGTAGCGATTTTATTTACTATTCAAAATGAGTTTTTGTATGAATATATGTAATGTTGATAATGGTAAAACAATGATAAATTTGAAACCATAAAGTTTTCTTTGGGCACTATTTAGCCCTATAACAGCCTACATGTATCTTCCACCATTAATGTGTTTTTTAAAAATGTATTTTAGGCCAAAATCTGCTCAAAACTAATGTAAAACAATATATTGGGCATAACCATTTAATGTCATATCTTTCTGTGAGGGAACGTTTAGAGGCGTTTAGGTGTCCTAACACCACCACTGTGAGCAGTTCTGTCTTGGTAGGTTTCTCTACAGTGGAGCTTTTCACATGAAAATCAGTCTAAATGACTGTTTACATATTAACAGTTTAATGGTGGAAATCCCCTTTACCACATTTTGTGTCAGGCCAGATGAACACTACAGATCTGACATACAGTGACACAAATGTGTTCAAAATGAGACTTTCTTGTGCTTATAAAAAGGGTAAACCTTTGTAATTTCTAAAGTGAAAACTGGTAAATGCAGACATCAATAAAACAGATTTGAAAGTCTTTGCATTAGTTGTAACTAACCTGTCTGTTCTAAGCCTGTATGTGCCGAAACATCGGCCAAAAAATGTTTTCTCATTTAACATCTATAATAAAAATTGTAGATGTTAAATGAGTAAAATCACCTAATATTACTCAGACCATTATATGCCTAGATAACTGGATAATGCCTGTGTATATTCCTATCATATTTATTTTTTCATGTTTTTTTATCAACATCACCTCAGTTCATTTAAAGCAAATATATTAAATTTACTGGTCCAAAAGTCAATATTTTGTGATATATCTATATTTTTAGGCAAGGATAGATTCTATTAAAAAAAAAGAATTATTAAAACTGGTGTTGATCCACCCGTCTATAGTACCTGTCTAAACAGATGCAGGTGAGGAAAAGGGGTGCCACGTCTTTGACCCCATAAGCAAAGCGCTGGAAGTACCAGATACCAGGATCGTCCAGGTAAAGCCGGTTGACCATGTCCACAGGCGTCATCAGGCAAAAGTAGGCATCCAGCACGGCCAGGTTAAAGATGAACATGTCAGACGTGGAGCCCTCGCTTTTACGTGTGGCGATCTGCCACATCACCAGCACGTTGGTGGGGAAGCCCACGGCCAGGTTCAGAATTTTCACCCCGAAGTAAAAGACGAAGCCATAAGGAGCCACTGCACACTCATCATACTGGTACCATGGAGGGTGTTGCCAAACAGAGGCTGTAGCATTCAGAGCGAGTTCAGAGACGTTGGGCATTTCACAGAGAAAATGGGGCCTAAAAAGGAAAGAGAACCTTAGGTAGTGAAATTGATGCTGGAGACCAATAGGTGCAATTTACTTCAGACAGAAATACATATATATATATATATATATATATATATATATATATATATATATATATATATATATATATATATATATATATGGTTCTTATTTATTCCACTATGGTTTTTTTTTTATATGGATTAAGCCGAATCTTGAATCACCATTAGAAATACACACTTAAAAAAGATAATATTCAAGGGTTCTTTAGTTAAGACAATGGTTCTACATAGAACCATCAGTTTTATATAGAATCATTTCATGCTTAAATTGTTTTTTGCGTGGTGAAATGGTTCTACAGGTTGATAGAGAATGTGTAAATGGGTCTGTATAACACCAAAAAGGGTTCTTCTATTGTTACAATCTTGACAGCGTAACTATAGAAGAACCCTTTTTGGTTGCATATGGAACTTTTCAAAAAGGTTATATATAGAACTACATACATTCTCTATCAATCTGAAGAACCATTTCACCTATTTAGAACTTATGGTTCTAGACAGAACCATTGCCTTTACAAAAGAACCCTTGAGGAACCATCTTTTTTAAGATTAATAACTGAGTAAGACTGCAGTTTGTGGGCTTAAACATTTTCACATAAAGATTTCATTGATCAAGTCAAGGTTCACCATAACATCCAACAACTATTTTTAGTCACCATGAATAACTAATGAGCAAGTATAGTCATTAAAGATGATAGTTGCATGAAATTATCCAAAACTTTGAGAAGTGTAAAGTGGAAAACTCACCTAAGGACACCCTTATTTCTTCACTGATCCCACTTGTGGCTTTTCCACACACTTTCCAAACTTTGGCCCCCAAACCTCCTCACTTTAACTCCCTCTCACCTGGAGCACCCTAATATAAATGCATCCCATTGGGAGGCCGAGCTACACCATTTTGGCCACGACCAATCAGAGTAGACCCTTTTCGCTCAATAATATGGGCAGACTTAGCGCCGTGGTCTGATTGGTCAACATTGGGCCGCAGAGCATGTGCTACAGCATTAAATTGGGCGCTGTTTAGATAAAGATGCACCATAATGAGAGGGGATGGATACACTTTGATATCAGTGACGCAACTGCTGGTAGACGGTGAGACTTTGAGTAAACAGGTGATGCAAGGCTGAAATGAGTAAATCTCATGTAACATCTTACAGAAGCCATTTCTGCTACTCAGACAAACCTAGAAAACATTCAGTCGAACACTCTAAGAACAAAAGTTCCTAAATAGTTTTGGCTTGGATGCACTTTTCTAGGAAAACCTTTAATCAGTACTTTAAGTACATGAAGGTTCTTTATACTTTAACAAGGTTCTTCACACACACTTCATTCACAAAAAGAACAATCTACTGAAGGGTTCTCTGGGGAACCAGAAATGGTTCTTCTGTGGCAACGCTCCAGAGAACTATGCGATTCCATCTGGCACATTTCATTTCAGAGAAAACCAGGGAACCTGAATATAAATGGCTAACAAAGGTCATTCTCAACCACAGATTCATTATGAACATGGAGAGTAGATACATGATTGAACCTGCCTCACTGATGACCTCACCTGGTCCCTCCACACCAACACTATTGTAAGATGTGCCCATCAGCGTCTCTTCATCCTCACGGGCTGCATCACTGTCTGGTACAGCAGCTGCACCGCCTGCGACCGTAAGGCCCTTAAAGGAGTGGCGAGGATGGCAGAAGGCACCATAGGCAACAAACTACCAGCCTTACAGGACATCTATCAGTCCCACTGCCGCAGGAAAATCTAAAAGATCTGATCAGACAGTGTCACCCAGCACACAGCCTGTTCACCATCCTGCCATCAGGCAGGAGATTTTGCCGCATACAGGTTTCTACCCACAGGCTGTCAGGCTTCTGAACAAGCTGTGAAGCTGTGAGTCTTCCCCCCATTACCATTTCACTCAGTCACTTTGTCAGCATTATTATCATATTGTATTACTGCTATGGACAATAACACTAAGTCACTTTAAATAGCAATAACACTAAGTGACTTAAGTCACTTTAAAATGTATATATTATTCATAGCTTATCCCTTGTTTAATATAAATATTTTTGTACATAGCAGAAAGGATTTTTTTCCCTTACATAGGTCCCTCTCGTCTCTATATTTTGTGTATATTTAATATATTTCAGTTTCAGTATTTTCTTGCTTCACCACAAGCATTTCAATGCATGAATGTCCTGACATACGCAAATGACAAATAAACTTAAAACTTGAACTTAAAACTTGAAACTGTATGTTTCCTCAGCTCTTTCAATAGGATACATTAAGGAAACCTATAAAAGGCTTCCTAAAGGCCCTATACTTCAATACAAGGACAACCTGAAGCCCATTTTTCAATATATAGGCCAGCTTTTGCATGCCCTTTAGCTAGCTAAGTAAACTTTGTAAGTTTGTTTGTGAAGTGTGTAGAATAAGTTTATCTTTTGAAAAATTGCTTTGTCTGGCTTACGTGAGATGCACTGCCCTTCTTTTTTTAGTGTTTCTAATTGTGTAACCCTTATTTAGCTAATTAGCAAGCTAGCAAAGTAATATAGCAAACTTACATCAGTCAAGATCTATAATTGAAGTTTTATACATTATAACATATTCAAGCCTGAAGGTGGCAATTCAAATGTCATAGTTTGGAAAGATTAAGTAATAGAATGAATGAATGTTGAGTCTGATCACAAAAATATCTGTGCAAGTTGCTCCTGAAGAACTTGAAGTAAAATGATTGAGACAACCTGGGATGGAAACATGGGGCCATTTGAATATTTTAGAGAGCTGTTTCTTAGAACATTTCAATAAGGGAATATTGGACCCTGGGAATATAGGACCCCTGGAAAGTGAAGCTGTTAGGGGAACACTGGACCTGGGGAACAAAGGGCCCTGGACACATACAGGGCTGTTTCTTAGATATTTCAATGAGAAAATAAAGGGAAGAAGGGATTCTGGGAACACAGGGTGACTCTGTAGTATGTAGTTTTGGACACAGCCACATATTTGAGCTTGCAAAATAGATACATTTTCTTCACACTTCACTCATTAACTGAACAAGTCAGGAGTTTACTAGGTCTGACTTGTACAATTTGCAGTCTGTCCACATGCTGCTCAGACACAACAAATCCAGCTTGAAGACAAGCAGACAAAACTTTGCCAGAGTGTGTGTTACTCACAAAACAAACACTGGGCCTCATTCACCAACTGTTATTAAGAAGATTTTTTTTTTCTTAAAACCCACTTACGCAGTTTTCACAAAGATGCTGACGTTCACCAGTGTTTTCTTATTTGGGATTTGTTCTTAGGTAAGAACAGAATCTACAACACTCAAGAGCACAAAGGTGTGAACAGTTCTGTGGTTTAAGAACACGGCATGAATCTGGTATACACATTTTCCCAGGACTTTTCTCAAGAATAAATTTAAGAAAAAACTCAGGGAGATATTGGTGAATAAGGCCATTGAGCTTTAAACAGAAAGTATGAATCCATTTCATTTACTGAAAAGGAGTACACTGAATTGGCTTGATTCAAATGTGTAAATCATTCCATATGCATAAAACACATAACACAATTTTTTGTTCATTTTACTTACTTTTGGCATGACTGTATTGATGTAATAGATGTTATATGTGTGGAAATTACATATTTGAAGTAAATGCAAGGCTTTACTTTTCTTACTGCTTTTAAGAGCAGACTCATATCATGAAAAAAACTTTATATTACTTTATATAATAAACCTGTATTTTTGACATAAAGGAGTTTGAAGTAATATGTAAACACTGTTAAAGTTTCAGAAATGTACCGTTTAATCCCCAGTCCATATATATATATAGAAATCATGATGATGCAAAAACAGCTTGTTTTGAATTTACTGCTTCTGTGATGTCACAAGAAACAACACATTTACGTATATGATCCTGTTCAGCCTACAGCAGTTCTTAGCTCCGCCCACTCACACTAAAGTTATAAGAAGTGTTTCAGCACTGGACCACTTTTTGAAAGAGGAACAATACAGATCAGAACAGAGGTCATTTACATCTTCAATGAACAGTAACCAAAACAGCCTGTTTATTTTAAGGAATAAAGAGGGGCTGGAAAGTGGTCAGTTAAAAATGATTTATGATCATTTTTGGCACAAAAAAACTCAACCTCAAGGGAAAAACATAAAATACTAGAAAAATGTTGGATATAGCTCCTTTAATGTAAACACAATGTGACAAAACAGGTTGTTCTGGATTTCTCAGGCTCAGGGCATATACATAATTAAACATGTAAGAATACTGATCTCGGGTCAGCTTTACTGAGCATGCTATCATGTTCATGAGGTCATGAAAGATCAAACTGATCCGATATCTCTTTTGAGAAGTTTGACACCACTTAGAGTTTCCCCAAGAGATACACATAGGCTGAGACAGACCGAGTCCACCTCTCATATCTTCTCTGTACTGTTGAATGCACTGCATTCAGCCCACTTAAAGCAGCAGTCTGCATGGGTCTACAAGATGAGCTACAAGGCAGTATACACAGCTCCAGTATGCTTGATAATTATTGGCACCTTTGGTAAAGATGGGTAAAAAAAAAAGAAAGATCATGAAAAAATATCTGTGGTTAATTAACTCAGTCTCACAATGAAAATATGAAACTTTTAATGGAAGAAAATTTAATCTAAGAATATAAATGATCAAAAAACATTTCTTTAAACAATATCACATCACAAATATTTGCACTCCTAGCTTTTCTTATGATCAAAATGTAACTCCAACATTTTTTTCATCCTAACCACAAACATAAGTGCCTGTTACATGCTTGGCACTACCGGAACTTACTAAAACTGAGCTTTATGGTCAGATGGGACAAAATTAGAGCTGGTCACAAAGACTCAAGGTGGGATAGTCATAAAGGCTGTTAAATGCTGCTAAGGCTACATTATGTAAGAGTTTTTTGTTAAAATTAAAAGAAGTAGCATTACTGAGACAGGAGAAAATAAACAGGCTAAAATACAGTGTTTGTGCACTGCTGGGAGTCACCCTGTAAAGCCTGAAATGATCATTTAAAAGTCAGAGGCGTCAGGTTGGATTTGAGTTTTTCAGACCATGTCATACATCTTTGCACATTAACATCAAACACACAGACTCAAAAAGAAGTTCTAGCTTGATGATCAGATGTTCAAATGCAAAATCAACATTACACTGATAAAGATATGATGGCATTAGTAGATAATTCACTCACATCCTTGTAAGACACGTCCTTTTTTAAGTTTCAATGCAAGTTTCAACTGTTTCAACGCGCTTGCAGTCAGATTCGTCCACTCAAGGAGGGGGTCCAAAGCACAACCCATGTTATAAAAGGTTCTTCTGCATGTTGCATGCCATTACACATTTCCACCAGAGAGGTCCCCAAAACTTGCATAGCGCAACTTTTAGTATGGTGTGTGGTTGACTGTGATGTTTTGGGGCTGCTTTTTCTTCAACAGGCCTGGGAACATTGCAAGGCATCATGAACATAGCATCACAAACTCCAGTACTAAGAGATTTTAAATGAAGATCTGACTCCCTCTGACAAAAAGCTGAACCTGGGTTGTGTTCAGTTCCTACTTTTTGTGTGAATCCATACAAAATGGTTCAATGACCACAGAATCAGTCTTTTGATATGGTGAGTCCTAATGAGAAGATCTAGAACTGGGGAGATCATGGAATGAGCTTCATTACAGGAGAAGCTTATTGTTATGTTGGCTAAAGGAGGTTGCACAAAGGGAGGTACTGAATGCAAGGGTGCTATTACTTGTGATATATAGTTTTATCATTATTGACCTTTTTGATCCAGCTTTACCACAAGTGTCAATAATTATGGAGCTCATTGTAAATCTAGCTCACCTAACGGGGTAACATATAACATGTATAGAACAGCTTAGGAGTGATGTGGCAAATGTGACAATGAATATATGAGATTTAGTATTTTTTAACTAAATTAATGGTGTTCAAAGCAATTGAACCAGATTTAGTTGACTATAAAACATGATGTGTTTTCTGAATATTGTCGTTTTTAAACCTCCCATTGCTGTGCCTTTTACTCTAATTTGCAAGGCCTTTATGTGGCATATGTGTTTCATAGAGCTTTAATAAGTGTTAATAAGATAGTGTTTACTTATTAACTGATTATAAGACTTACCTAGTTATCTGAAATTATTTTAAAGACTTTCCACTCATAGACCTTACCAAAATAAAACCATATTACCAGATATTACAATATAAACACTGGTTAGTAAAATAAAGCAGGCTATTTATCATTCGGCTCTTATTCAAATGTTGTTGCACTGTGAGTTACACTCCAGTGTAGGCTTTCTGTAGCAGAAGGATTCATCTGCCCCAGGATAGAGTGGTAAGCCTTTATTTATAGACTGACATTTGCCATAACAGCAAAAAACAGCAAAACTGTACTACAAGCTCTGACAAAATGAATTATAGACTTCATTTTCTGAAATACTGTTAATATATGATAATGACAAGAAGTTAAATATGAAACATTGGTGAAATATAATGATATTCACCAGGATTTACATTAAAACTTATTTCTAGCTGAGCTGAAATCAATTAGAAAGAACTTTCATGTACAGCATATCATTAAGGGCAGCATTTGTAAGGCTACATAAGCTTTTAATAACAACTGACATAAACCTACATTCATATTTATAACAATCACCAGTTGTCAAAAAAGCTGCTTTTGTCATTTCTGATGTCCTTTCATTCTAAAAGTGTAATGATAGCTGATCCTGTTGGAATGAGCCTTTATAAATGTTTACAGTTGCTTCTGTGTGGTCTTATGAACGCCACATGAATATGATGATCTAATCTTAATCTTATGAATAAAATTGTTGTATTAAAAATCTGAAGCTCCTGAGTACACAGCTTTTAGAAAGGGACATTTACACTGCATATCCATCCTTGCAATTGTTTGCATAATCATATTAAAATGAACAATAATATTTAATGTTTTAATCTTCTTGTTAAATAAGTGGCTATAAATTCATTGGATGGCTCCAGGCACCTGCAGTAAAGCCCTATGGAAATAAGAGCTCATTTGATTGAGAATGGATGGTCAAAATCATTTGCATGATTAAACAAATGATTGAACAAAAGTTCATTTCAGGCCTTGAAAGTCTTTAAAAATTTTCTTTTTTCTTGTGTTTTTTGACAAAATATTAATTAAAGGAAATGCATAAACTTCAGAACATGTTATTTTCCCATCTCAGGCTGTCAAATCAGTGCTACTAATGTTTTTTGTGGTGAATTTTTGAAAGTCTGTGCCAATTGATTTCATTACTTTCTAGAAAAGAAATGTATGTATTTAAATATTTTTTTAACTGTTCAAACAAATAATAATTTTCCTGTTTTCTTTTTTCTAATTATATATATAGTAATTTATAGTATAATTTATTATTTATAGTAATTATTTATATAGTAATAAAATAATAATAACAAAAACAATATAGACTTAGAATATAAACCTTTAGAGTGATATCTTTCTAACAAACAAAAAGTAATATTTTCTTGCATTAGTAATTTTAACTAATGACTCTCATTCAAATTGACACTTCTGGTAACATAACCTGCTAAGTTAAATATGTAAAGACTATTTTCACCAAAAATGACTGAATAGCGGGGTTGTAACCTGGGTAACAGGGTTGAAGTACAACCCTAGAAATAACATTTAACTTTAGCCAATCAGTTTTCTGCAAGTTAATTATGTTTTATTTTCTGAATGCAACAATGCTAACAATGCTAGTTTTTGCTTGAATTTGTTCATAAAATTTATGGTGTGGAATGACCATAATGGAAACCAAAATCTTTTTGTGTGAAATATATACATATTAGCTGAAAATATGTGGACACCTGGTCAACAGACCTACATGAGCTCTTTGTGTATCCCATTCCAAAACCATGGGCATTAAAATGGCCAGGCGCTAATGTTGGACTAGAAGGCCTGGCACACAATTGACGTTCCAGTTCACTCCAAAGGTGTTCAGTGGGGTCTGTGCACACAAAACTTGTCAAACCACGGAGCTCGCTTTGTGCACAGGGACTCAGTCATGCTGGAAGAGGAACGGGTCTTCCCCAAACTGTTACCACAAAAGCATGCAGAAGCATACAGTTGTCTAAAATGTCTTTATATACTGTAGCATTAGCATTAGCCTTGAAACCCTGAAAAACAGACCCAGGCTTTTATCCCTCCTCCACCAAACTTTACTGTTGGCACTGTGCATTGTGGTAGGTGCCTAGATTCGTCCATCAACTAACAGATAATGAAGTGCAATTTATCACTCCAGAGAACACATTTCCACTGCTTCAGAGTCTAGTCGTAGTGGTACACCACTCCAGTCGACATTTGGCATTGCACATAGTGATCTTAGGCTTGTGTGCAGCTGCCCGGCCATGGAAACCCATTTCATGATGCACAGATCTTGTGCTGATGTTTCTTCCAGATGCAGTTTGGAACTCTGTAGTGGCTGATGCAATACAGGATAGGCTATTTTTATGTAATGCAATTCAGCACTCGGGTGGCTCTGTGAATTTGTGTGGTCTACCACTTCGTGGCTGAGCTGTTGTTGCTCTTAGACATTTCCATTTCATTATTAGCACTTACAGTTGACCAGGACAGATCTAGCATGGTAGAAGTTTCGTGAACTCACATATGGCTATGGTGGCATCCTATAACAGTGCCACATTTAAAATCAGTGAGCTCTTCAGTATGACTGCCAGTATTAGTCTAAGGAGATGGTGTGACTGAAACACCTGAACTCAATAATCAGGAGGGGTGTCCACATACCTTTGGCCACATAGTGCACTTCTATACTTGTACTAGTTCTACTTCTTACTAAGGAAGCAAACTGGTTGGTCAGCTACATTTGGGGTACATTTGATTTTTTGCCAAACTGTACAGGCAACAAAGCAGAAACATGTTTGTCCTGGTAAGGTTTTGCCTTGTAAACATGAACAATAAACATATTCTGTTTCTGTTACATCAGCTTTCATCATTGAACTAATCAGCCAGGTGATTGCTTCTGGTCAAAATGGGCCGCACAGGCAACCTCACAGCCAACCTCACAGTCAACGCCACATCCAGTTTTGACAATGACGAGTTGTTCATTACATTCTTCCCTATAGCGGTGGTCGTCCCCATCGTGGGCTTTCCCACCAACATCTACGTCCTGTGGACCCTCTTCCGAAAGCCTAGCCTGTGCTCAACTTCTGACATCTTTACTATAAACCTGGCCTTGCTGGACGCTCTGTGCTGCTTGTTGCAGCCCATTGAGGTCATCGATGCTATTTACTCCTCGCTGAATGAGGTGGTGTTACGCTCTGTGCTTCTGAACCAGTTTGCAGGACCCCTTTTCCAGACATGCACATGCGTGGACTGTTATATAGGAGTCATCCACCCTATCGTGTTCCTCAAATTCAAGATGCCGAAATTTCGCCTGTCACTCTGCGCGTTCATCTGGACAGCAATGGTCTGCCTTTCCTTGTGTATCTACTATATGGGCGATGACACCAGAGGGCTTGAATGCATGGCAGGATGTCTGATTGGCGAGCTAGGCATCATGCTCTTCTGCAACGTCCAGGTTCTCCGGGTTTTGAAGCAACGTGGACCAGGCAGTAGGCAGATCCACCCAGCCAAGCTTAGGGCCATCCAAACCGTGCTGACCTTACTGATCATGGTGATGATCCACTACATCACATCTACAGTGAACTTCTTGATGATCTCCTACAAACAGGTGCCGAGAATATCGCTCTTCACCATCATATCCTTCATGATAGCTTGCATAAGCAGCTGTAACCACCCCTTCTTCTACCTTCTCAGGGCCAGGAAAATATACTGCTTCTTCGGCCAAAAAAGCCAGGCAAAAGCTAAAAAGCCCAAAGCAGGCAGTGCTGTGGCAACAGTTCAGTCATAAAAAGGGGAAGGTTATGCAAAAAGGCCCTTTTTTAAAAAAAATGTATGCTAATTCTCTGGATCATTTCATTAGCAGTCTACTACATCAGTGTAACCGTTCTCTGCTGTCTTTGCTAATTATTTACTCTTCCAAGTGAAGAAGTCACCAAGCACTATTACATCACCATTAATAGCACCGGAAAGTATGTGCTGATTTCTATTTTTATAATTTTTACTTGGTAAAAAGTTTGCTAAGCAGACATAAGCTAGTTATAAGTGTGTGATCAGAACAGTGCACTATCCTTTCATGGTAGCAAGTTAAGCCAACCAACAAGCATGATAGCTAATTAGCCAAATTAGATGTTTCAAAGTGTTTTAATATGACCAGAAAGATAGTTAAATAGTTGATTTGTGAGTTCAGACTGATTGAGGGAGGAGGGAAGAACTTGGGCTGGAGTTCTTGGTGGTGGGGATTGCGAACCCTTCATCATGGGAAACCGAAGGTGAGGATGTGAATTTACAGAGCGCTAGATTGGAAGAAGGAAGGCTTTCAGGTATTTCCCTCCAAAATTCAGTTATAACATTACTACATTTGTTATTATGCTAGTCATGCTTTAGCATGTGAAACACTGAACTAGAGCCAGAACCAGAACCATAAGTTCTTTTGGTTCCTGTTTGGGTCAGTGCACAAAAATTGACCAATAGACCATTTTTTCATGTGCTGGAGCTGACTGGGACCAGCATAAGACCAATTAACTATTTTACTAAATTACTATTTGTCTTTCTGGTCATTTTTATAACATGCTTATATCCCATTTTATATATACCGGATTAAATACCCTGTACAGTTGGTTTACACACTAGGGATATGTATATAATGTGCTTTTGTGGACGTGTGTTGCATATATCTGTATGTATTAGTTATTTGTACTCTTGTACTGGTGCCACTATTTGTACTCTTGTACTGGTGCCAACTGGTGCCATTTCACCAAGACACATTCCTAGTGCATGCAAGTATTTTACCATCTTCCAGAGAATCCTTGGGTCCATCCTAATTCAATCTTCCATTACTTTTTAAGCTCAAGCGAAGTTTATAAAGGATTCTTAAACAATCACCTTCAGCAGCAGAAAGTCCTCAGAAATCACTGTGCCCTGAAGAATTTGTCTTTTCAGACCCGGAAATAATGGCAGACGAAGCTGGTTATGAGCCACAGCATAAAAAAACTTGCAAATACTTCATATTTCAAAATGATAACATTTGATTTGCTGGGCTTTAGGTATGAAACTACTCCATCTGTTATAAATGACTGCTGTTACAGTTTCATCAATTTACTCTACTAGCTTGCTGGATAGACTTTAGGGTTCTTAAGCAAACCTAAGAAATCTCTTGTTGGCATGTGTAGCAAATCAAACAGTGGAAAACACAGACACAGACACTCCAGTGCGAGTGTGCATTATTAAAGACATATTTCAAATTTAAATGAAAAATTTGCATTTGCATTTCTGTGTATAGTGTTAACATGGAAAAGCAAAGTGCTTCTGACATTTGTCTTTCATTGTCTTAATGGTCTGATATATTAAAAAAGGTCAAACATTTGCTCATTTGCAACTGCATTTCTTTATCACGGCACTTCAGCTCTGTCAAAATTAAAACGCAACTGCAATCCTGTTCGCACATTTCAGAGCTTTCCCCTCTTTATTACACCCTTTAAAAATAATGAGCTGTTGTTTTGAGAGCTCATAGCTGCGCAAGCAGCAATGTTAGTGACATCGTGACCAGAGGGTCACAGGACTGTCAGAGATCGCTTACCAAAAAAAGTATACTCAAAGTTCAAGTATATTTCCCAAGTATACTATTTATAGTGAGTATACTTATATCAATTTTCTAGTAGTATACTTATAAGTATACTATTTCAATACTTTTTGGGACTAAATTGGCCCCCTTTTTAGTTTATAAATGTATACTGTATGTACACAACTAGTTCACATCTAAGTTTTATTTTGTACTTCAACTATACTGTGAAATACACTGTAAGTGAACGTATAGGTACTAGATATATACTTATAGCCCACTTTTTAGTTTATGTAAGTGTACTTTAGAAAGTATAACTACAAGTACAGACCACAAGTATTTGAATAAGTATATGTATAAGCACAAGTATAGGCCAAATTGACTTAAACATTTCTGCATACTTGTCAGTGTAAGCCAAGTATACTGAAGTATAATTTTGTCTAATATATCTTTGATATGTACACAATAAATGTAAACTGAAAGCACACTTACTTATATTTAGTTTAAGAGATGTATACTAACAGCACACATGAATAAACTTCTATTTTGTCAGGGGAGACACATTTTAGTGTTCACTGCTTTAACACACCACAAGTAGTCAGAGCTGGGTTGCCCAGTTTCCCAGGGTTCTCTCCTCTCCTTCTGCCATGAGTGGCCACTTGCGCAACGTACATGTGACGCACATACACGTGGTGAGTTGAAGTTGATCCATGTTGCTTTTTCCCATGTTTTATCTCATTTCCACTTAGAAAATCAACAAAACATGTCATTTGACCAGGGCTGCTCAAACTTTTGCATATGAATGTACACAGCCAACGCATGCAAGCAGTGGCAGTCACTCTGCTGCATCGCTCACGCCCATTTCTTTTCCTCAGTAAAATTAGAAAGAGGAAGTGAGCGAGGCCTTATTTGCTCTGAAGTAGGAGGCAGCCTTAATGGAAAACACATGATAGTACTGTGTGGCGCCGAGGACCTTTACATGGTCTGACCACCAGGGGTCAGTGTGACTCTAGAAAGAGAGAGGAGTCATGAGTCACTCTGAGCTTCTCCCCCACTGAGGCCCTTCACTGTTTATTCTCATACAGAAATAAGCACAGCCTCCCTAAAGACCCAACACTGTACCCTATTATTCCACATACCAGAGGAGTAAGAGTCTCAAAAACAACACCAAATAAAACTGAAACAAACAAAAAAGCTTACTCGTTTTTAAAAGAGGGGCTTAGGCTATCTATTAATCTTCTAATTAAAATGGCAAATTAATGTAAATATTTTAGTGTTCTACATATATATGGACTATATGCACATAGGCATATGTATATATATATATATATATATATATATATATATATATATATACACACACACACACACACACACATATACATATATATATATATATATATATATATATATATATATATATATATACTCCACTCCAAAAGCTTTTTACAATTTGAAATTGTTCATTTTCAAAAAAAAATCCATATATATATATATATATATATATATATATATATATATATATATATATATATATATATAAACCATACATATATATAAACCATACATATTTGTATGTAAAACATGTAAAAAATATATATTTTTGCCAAAAAGTGCGTTTTAAAATCGCACATTTTCATACATACTTACAATATGGTAATTTCCATATTTGTTATTGTATTTTAACCGTTGGATTATCCCACACCACTTTTTCCAGAGAAAAATCTGACGCAGTCTGAAGGAGGAAAAAAGCCGAGGCACTGCAGAGATGTAGAGAGCAGTCCGCTATGGCGGAGAGTGGGGGGTGGTGAGTGTGGGGGGTGCAGACGGAGCCGAGGCGGGGGGCAGAGGGGCAGTTTTACACTGTAACCAGAGAGGGAGGGGAGAGAGGAGAGGAGGAGGAGGAGGAGGAGGAGGGGAGGAGGACACAGCGCTTCCTCTCCGTAAAGCACACACACCGACTGGGGGAGAAAGAGAGCGAGAGAGAGAGCGAGAGAGAGAGAGGGAGGGAAAAGAGGGGGAGAGAAAGAAAGGAAATTGAGGAGCAAAAAAAAAAAAAACACCACGATTCGACTTCTTTGTTTTACCAAAGCGCTTGTTAAGGCGAAGGAAGGACTGAAACGATGACCAACCTTTCCTCATGACAGCCATCTTTAGAGCCAAAGGTGGTGTGGGCTTTTTTGGGATTTTTCCCCCTCCTTCCTTCTTCCAGGCTAATTTTTGTAAGGATTAGGAAGAGCGTTGAGGAAAAGAAACACGCTGCCCTTCTTCCACTGAGGTAGGATGTGGACCGCGTTTGAGGAAAAATAGCCTCCGTAGAAAAACGCCTCATTAACGTTACATGCGTAGGGAAAAGAAAGGGAAAATCTCGGAGCGTGTGCATGTATAGCGTTCGTATCTATTCTTTATCTGCGTAACATTTTCGCTCCTTTCCCTCGTGTGTTTTGCCTCATTTGCTTATAATCATTTCGAAGCACATTCCCCTCTATATTTTTTCCTCCTCCTTGGCTGTGCTGCAGAGGTTGAGGCGCAGGCTAAGGCGCTGTTTTGTAAGCTAATCTTCTCTCATTTTTTTTTTTGGGTTGCGTTCAGGCCCGGCATGAATTGGCACCGAATGTGACACTAAATCCGTTTCCAGCTCGCTTAAGCTTCGACGTAGCGACGATAGGGACGATTTTAGGCCGATATCCAGCGGTTTGGAGGCTGCTAAGGCGAGTTTTAATGCGTCAATTTCCCCCCTCACTCCTCATATTTTTCTAAGCTGCATTAGCTCCGCTGAGGCGCCGCTCGACCTCGGAGGAGAATAAGAAGCGCTAGATCGACTTAAGTCGTTTTAGGACCGTAAAAGGGGCTTCGAACAGCAAAAGAGAAGATTTCAGATAAGCCCACCCTAGCTGGAAGACCGTGGGCGGACTTCAATGTTAATGTCGACCGACGTTGCATCCATCATGTTGCCCGTGGCTCGGGGTATAATGGACCGGGACAGAGAGCTGGACGCAGCCGCAGCGGGGCACCCAGGCCCGGCCACCGGAGCCTCCACTGTCAGGGGGATGAAGCGTGGAGATCCGGAGCCTGATGGTCAAAGCGCCGCTGCCCTGGGGGACCCTGTGGGGGCTGAATGCAAAAGACCACGCATGGACGGGAACGCGGGAGACATGGGGCAGGTAAGAGTGGGGAAAAATGGGGGCAGCTTTCACCACCTTCATTTATTGTTTTAGACTAGGGGTTATCCCAGCTTTGCTCTTAGAGTCTCCCTGTGCTGCACATCGGACTGTTTACCCTACTGCAGCGTGCCTCATTCAAACTATCTACACATCCAAGCCTTCATGAGGTTAAAATGGTGTTGTTGCAGCAGGGAAAAGACTTAAGATGTGGGATGCTGGAGGGGCAGGATTGGGAAACACTAGGGAAATCTGATTCATATTAGTCTTTTAGACCAGTGATTCTGTCAGCTTTGCTCTTGGAGTCATATTTTAGTGTTTTCTTCATTGCAGCAGAGCTGATTCAAACCATAAGCTCATCTCTGAGCCCTTTGTGAGGTTAAAAAGATGTTGTTTCAGTGGGGAAAAGACTAAGATTTGGGGTACAGGAAGAGCAGGATTGGGAAACGGCAGGAAAATCTGATTCATGTTAGTCTTTTAGACCAGTGGTTCCCCCAGTTTTGCTATTGGAGTCTCCCTGAGCTGCACATTTTAGTGTTTTCTCCGTTGCAGCACAGCTGATTCAAACCATAAGCTCATTTCAGAGCCCTTTGCAAGGTTAAAATGATGAGCAGGGAAAAGGCTGACATGTGGGATACTGGATGAGCAGGATTGGGAAACACTAGGACTCATTTATTATTTTTTTATTAGCTTCAATTTTTCTCATTGAGAACTCTGCACTACTCATTTTAGTGTTCCTTCCACTGCAGCGCATCATCTCAGTCCCAGTCTCTTCATGCAGTTAAATTGTGTTCTAGCAGCAAGGAAAAGACTAAAATGTGCAGGGCAGGGGTACTGTAGGAGCAGGACTGGGAAACACTAGGAAAGTCTGACTCATTTTATAATTTTAGACCTGTGGTTCCCCCCAGTTTTGCTCTTGGAGTCTCCCTGTACTGCATAGTTTATTGTGTTCTCCACTGCAGCTGAACCATAAGCTCATTTCAAAGCCCGTTTTTGAGTTTAAAATGATGTTTCAGCAGAGAAAAGACTGAAATGTGGGGAGCGTGATTGGGAAACACTAGGAAAATCTGGCTGACTAGCATTTTTATTGTCCTTTTGAGCAGCGGTTCACATAATTTTGCTCATGGAGAACTCCGTACTACTCATTTTAGTGTTCCCTCCTCTGCAGCGCTTCATCTTATTTCCAAGCACTTCGTGAAGTTAAAATGGTGTTGTTGCAGTCGGGAAATAACTCAAATGTGCAAGACAGTGGTACTGTATGAGCAAGGAAATGCTTATTGTATTCTTTTAGCCCAGTGGTTACCCCTGTTTTGCTCTTGGAGTCTCCCTACTGCACAGTGTAGTGTTTTCTCCATTGCAGCACAGCTGAATCAGTTCACAAGCTCATTTCAGAGTCATTTTTTGAGATTAAAATGGTGTCGAAGCCGGGAAAAGACTAAAACATGCAGTACAAGGAGAATATAGGAGCCGGATTGGGATACCCTGGTTTTAGAGTTTATAAGGATTCATCAAATTAGACTGTTTGAATAGGGACAAAAACAATATTGGGGCAGGAATATTCAGTGGGGGCTACAGGGGCTAAAGATTTGTAAATGTGCCATTCATTTACTAAGCACCCCAAGGTTGATGCACTGCTCTTTTGGCTCTGTTCACGTTTAATAAACGGCTCTAAATAAGCTCCTCAAGTTCTGCGCCCAGGCCAAACTGAATGGCACGCAGGAGCAGGTTAAAATCGCTCGTATGTTATCATTTTTTACCAGCCGCCGCTGCCTCCTCAGCGTTCCGAAGGAAATTGCTCCACATGCGAGTGTGTCAAATGGATTTTCTCTGATTTTATTACAGCAGAGTGTGCATCCTATATGGAAAGGGACAGCGAGAGAATTACTGGAGCAAATAATTGTATTAAAAATGATGTGTTCCCCCTTTCCGTCCTAATCCAGGGCTGCATTGCGCCGGCTGCGTATGAGCATGACCCATGGCAGAATCTTCAAATGCATTACACATATGTGTCTGTGTGCGTTGGAGGGGGTGGGGGAAGAAGAAAGAAGAGAGGAGGAGGGGGGAGAAAGAGAAGAAGGGGGTGGGGGGTTACAAGAGGCAGGATTTTGAGTGGCGTTTTCAGACTAGCGCTCCGCCACTGGCAGTGACAGTTCAGCATCTCCGCAGCCGTGCCACATGCGATATTTCATCTTCCGCCTCGTTCTCTCTCTCTCACGCTGCTCATCTGGGCTTCCGTCAAAACTCCAGCAGACAACAGCCATTAGTCATTAGGGCTAACTTAGACTGGCCTCAGCGCCAGTACTTTTCCATTGGTTTGTAGTCTGTGCGCAGTGTATCGTCTGAACTGGTACTGGTGTTGATATTGAGTTTTACTGGTGTTGATAGCTAACAGTTAAACTTGGCTAACTGCCTTGTAGGTCATTTGCTAGATGCTTTATGTTATTGTTAGTTGACGGTAAGTCTGTAATGATCGTGAAATTTTAGCTGATGATTAATTGTCAAATGCATAATTTTTCTTTTGTTCATTGAATCCAACTATTAAGGTATTAGTCACTTGGCTGATTAGTAGTTTTGCTTCTTTGCTGTCCATATTTAGTAGCTCCCAACTGACAGCAGACAAAGCTCGAGCTCAAATAAACAAACATTACTCACTACTGCCCTCTAAAGGTGCTATAGGACCAATTCAGAAGTTAGAACCTTCATTGTTTTTATAAGACCCATCTGATGTCTCAGTAAATTGTATTTCCCTCATTTCAGCTGATAAATACAGCTAATTCACATTTTCTTTGTTGTGAAGACTTTATAGTTATGATCAGGCGATTGTGTAATAATTGTAAATGGCCTAACAAACAGTCAAAAACTAAAATAGGACGTTTTCTTTTTGGAAATTAGATTTCTTTCTAGTTAGTATTTTATGTTTAGAGGTATTAACTGATTTAAAAGTGTAACACATTTTGTTTATGATGGGATGTGAGGTTCCATTCAGTGTCATTTTAATCAAAGCATTATTTTAGTAAAAGCTGTTTCATTATTGTTAATTTTAATATTCTCTAATTTTGCTCTGTGCTGATTGTTAGCCATAAGTTTCCTTTACTATAGCATTTTAGCTCCTGTACAAAATGAAGCTTCAACCAGCCATGTGCTAACCAGATTTTTTGCTGAACTATCACTGTAAAGCAGCTGTGCACAATGATATTGGAATAATAAAAAAATCATTGTTAAGTTTCTAACACTGTAGAAATTAAGGTTATATATATTTTTAATTTTAATGCATGTGCATTTAGTTCTGATATCTATGTTTTTATAAACGCTTTTCTATCTACGTTGTCAGATATATCCGTGTAAAATATCGGCTGTCGTCAAAGACCAGCAGCTCCCATATCGGAGCACCTCTTCTTCAAAGGGCCCGTATCATGTACAATCAAACTTTTTGGAAGTAAAAGAATCGTGACGCAGTATATAAATGCTGTTAAACTTTCTTAACATTTCGTTCACTCCCCAGTCCATAATAGAAGCTAAATAGAAGTTTTGACTTGATTTTGTGATGTCACACATCACTATATTTATTAATTTGGCGTTTCAGCCTGCAGAAGTTTAGCTCCACCCATTCACACTGAAGCTGCTCTGAGCGTTTTTGGATGCTTTTTCAATGAGGCACAAAATAGGGCAGCCAGTCAGAACAGATGTCATTTACATATCAGTCTTGGAGGCAGCCTGTTTAATTCTAAGGGATAAAAAGAGGTTGGAAAATGGTCATGCAGCAAGTAATTTTGATAGTTTTTTTGGTACATAAACCTGTGCAATTTACATAAATGGATCTCAGACAAAATGAAGAATATGGGCCCTTTAAAGCATGTGGAACATAACTACAAGACATTTGGAATATACTGTGATATTGAGTTTGATCAGTATTGTTCAGTGTTGGCCTCTACAGATATAGCAGTTCTCGCTTGCAGTCACAAAGCAAGCCCTCTTAATGTCTTCCATAAAGAGAGAACGGTCCGGATGAGTGCTGGGGGATGTTTCTAACTCCAAAGTGCTTCTAGCCTAATGCATTATTTAGCGTTTGACTGGCTTAAGCCATCCATCTGACTTCAAACGCTCTCTTCCTCTCTGTCCCTGCCTCCGTCGGCCCACGGCCGTTGGGTAATTGAGATGGTGAGTGCGCGTGTGCGTGTGTTGTGCTGTCTAATGGCTCGTTGTTCCTGCCTAATGGTGCTAAAGCTTCTCAGTACACCTCCTCCAAACTGCAGCAAGACACTCTCCCTGACTCTAAGACTCTCAACGCAAAGCAGATGGACACAGGGAAGTCTCTATCTCTCTCTCTCTTTTCTCTTTCTCTTTGTGTGTGTGTGTGTGTGTGTGTGTGTGTGTGTGGATGTGCTGTGGCCGAATAGCCCAAAAATGGTATTGATCTGCAGCTGAGAGGGCGGTCTGGAAACTTGCCTGCAGCAGAGAGGGGGTGAGAGGGAGAGAGAGAGATATGGATAGTAAGTTACAGCTTGATGGAATAGTAAAATCGGAGAGGGAAAGAGCCATTTCACTTATTAGAGAGAGGGCTGACAGGAGAGGAGTCTGATTGGCTGTAGTGTGTAGTGTTACAGCAGGCAGCTGAGTAGAAACCTCTTACTCCACGTAGATGTCAGGCCGTGTTACTTTGAAATGACTTGCGCGCACAGAATCCAAAGAAATATGCTGAACGCAGGTTTTCAGCTCTCAGCTCTCTATCTCACCTCAGTTTACACCAAGATATGTCTGCCTTTGTATTAGCAATGGCCCAGTATGAAAATTCCCTGTCATGACATCAGTGACCAAAATAAGCACTGTTTTTTATTACAGTATTGTAAATATCGTTGCTGTCAATAAAATGTATCTCCAAAAAAGGTAACTTGTACAGGAGAAGACAAAACGTTCCTAACTTTTAACGTGAGTTAATGTGAAGACATTTTATTCTAAGTGATTTTGGAGCATTTTTATTGGCCCATTCATTATAAAATATTCACACCATGTAGAAGGCAGCTGCTGTGATAAAGGTATGTAGAAATATGTAAATAATACTCTGAAAATGATTATTGACGTCACTTCACTGCAGGTATTTAAGTTTTTAAACTTTTTAAACCACTATATGTCTTCTTAATACTGAAAAAAACAACTGTGTTTTAAGTAAATGAGTTTTGATGGGCCCGTGTGGGGAGACTGTAGCAGTAGGCTGTTAACTTCCACTGTGACTTTTTCAAAAGGCAGTAGGCTAAGAGTTATTTTGAAACTGTGGGAGGAAGCTGGAACAGTGCGTCTTTTTGTTTTTCTTCAAGAGCGGAGGGAAAAGAAGTGCATTTAAGATCAGAACAGATGCTGTTCTGCACACTTCTGCACAGCCGCTGGTGTTGTCAGTGTAAGCTTTACTACCTGCAGCGTGTGAAGATATCGAGTGTCATCCGAACGGAACGCACAGTGACCGCACCTGATGCTTCAAGTCTATTATTTGTTGCTTGTTAGAGCTACATGTTGCTAAAAAACATGTAACAAACACGTTTATCACTCGCGACTGGTTATTTCCTAGTAAATGTAGTAAATGGATTTGAAAAAATACGTTTTAGGCCGAAAACGTATATCAAAGCTACTAGAAATCATTGTCCTAGGTATCAGTCGGTGTATTCATAGCTGTTTTATGCATGAACTTTCTCTGAGGAAGCTCTTGGAGACATCTGATTCCTTTCACCACCAATGTGTACAATTTTGACTCGTTAAGTTTCTCCACAATGGAGCATTTTAAATTAAAACTAATCACACTTAACCAATTAAACACTTCAGACATCTGGTTCCAATCAATACAACTGTGAACAATTCTGACTCATTTTTCTAGAACTGAGAATTTCGAATTAAACCAGTCTGAATTTTTTTTTCATTTTAACCATTTAATTATGCAGAATTCCCCTTTAAGTTTGAAATGATATGAATATCCTAATTACACTGCTTTCTACTGCGATGTATCGTTAAAACCAGTAACTACTCCCTCCCTACCATTTGACCAGCTTTGACCTTTTGAAGTGATCATACATCAGATATCAGATTTAAAATGAACTAAAAATGCTTTGATTTTCATCTTTGTTTATACCATGATACAGCTTTAAAACCAGTAATCATTCTGTCCCTACTCTATATGTACAAAAAAAAATCCAAAAATTTCTTGTTTGGTTTCTTTGCCCTTCCCCCGAAACCACACACGCACACTTCGTCTGGCCCAAGCTGATTTGCCCTATCGCTAACAGTAAAGCGGCTTTTTGTTGTGCTAACAAGATCGGGACTCGTTTAGGAGTAAGTATTAAGCACTCTGATCCCTCATGCACCCAGACAGATGGGTGGGGGTGGATTTTTCTCTCTCTCTCCCCCTCCCTCCCTCCCTCCCTCTCACTCACTCAGTCACACGCACAGATTGTAGATCCTCTGATATGCTCACACTTACCGCTGCTTGTGTGCACACATTCTTTGCCATGCGCCCGCTTTATCTTCTGAATGATCCCCAGTAAACTGGCGATAACATATGATGTCACCGTAGATCCAAGGCTGATAAAACTGAGTCTGTTATGCGGCCCCCCGTTACGTACCGTGAACCTTCCTCCAGCCGCCGGATCTTCTTATTAAACCCTGAAAATGACAGACAACCAGGATTGTTTATTGCGTCAGGCCCGAGCGGTGGATGGCACGCAGGAGAATAGCTTTAATATGGAGAGTGGACTTGCGCTGGCTGTTTTGATTATTGGCTCCAACGTGCCATATTTTACCCCGAGGCCTCCTTTAATTGCCCTTATGGGATTGCGCGCACGTGTGTAACCATGGCAACCTTGACCTTTGACCTCGTGGGTTGAGCAATAAATCGGGGTGTGGCGGTGATGAGTATTGCAACAGACAATGGAATGAGCTCATTCAGTCAGAAACGCACAGCACAAACTGAAGCGTATCATTCCTCTACATTAATTAGAGCCGTGCCTGTGGGAATTTTCATTTCACTTGGAGTTAAGTGCTTTATTTATTTCTGTTTCTTTTTTTTGTTTATTTATGTTTGTTTATTTATTTTTGTTAAGCTTTTTAACCAACAGTTTGTCAGAAAAACATCCAGTTTACACAGTTTGGAAGCTTATACAATGCAGCATTATGAAACGTATGCCTGAATGTTTAAACACAAACCACTTTTGGACAAAACTGTAATATTTTAGCAATTTATAAAGATATCAGTGCGTCACACAGTGTCAGAAACCACATAAGCACATCTAAGAGAGATTACTTAACACTTGAAACAGTGAGGGAATTGTGTGATTTAGACATGCGGTTAGCATGATGCTAATTGGTGGGCTATAAGCTTCCATTATTTGTTAGCTGCATTAGCCTTGTAGCTCCAAAAAATAAAGAAGCAAACTTTAGACACCAAACATGTCTTGAATGATCAAGTACATTTTGAGGGAGAAATTTTAGTAAATTAGACTTTTTTGCCAAACTATCACTTTAAAGAAGAAAAACAAGTCCTTCAAAGACCTAGAAATTCTTGGCTGTTTGAGGGTCGACTCTCCTGTTGCAAGACGTTGAGTTAATTGTATTAAAAGTCCACATTCGCTGAGCCCCTTATTGTCATTACTGATTATCATCTCCATTTGTTTCACTTTTTGAGCCAAAAAATCAGCTTCGGTCCCCTCAGGCCACAAAAGCACAGGATCTGTCTTTGTTTAATGTAAGACATGCACACTCAGTATGGACCTTTTGAGTTATATGTACTGACACAGCCATTTACCAGTGCTTTAGTGATTTGAATTGAAATCTTTGTTTGAATATTGCAGTGTCAGCATCACCGATTCATCATGTTCAATAATATGCTGGTTTAAAGCGATACTAAAAAAACAAGCTCTTCCTCGAACTTTTTTGGGGGGTAAACTCTCTTAACTCAAATGTAGTTGATCAGGAAAGACATGTTTGTTGTCTGAAGTGTTCTTATTTAGTTTTACACTGGAGATAGAAGGCTTAGGGCTGAAAGATTAATTGTTTTTATATCAAAATCACAATTAGGAGTGCAATTTTTAAACCACAAGAGCTGTTATTGCTATTATAGTTTGTATTATCAATTTTAAGTGGGGAATTTTAACCTAATAAGACTGTGACCCACGTGTAGATGAGTTAGACCAATCAGAAGCAACCAGACGTCTATCTGCTGTGACATCACAACCACAGCTGACTGGCAGTCTGGCACAGTGTGTCCAGTGTTCACGCTTCAAGCCAGAAAAAGTGGATATTCTGTATCTTCTTGGCCAACATGTCACCAATTTTTAGTCACAGCATTTTTCAGAAAAATTGCAAGTGGCTATTTTCCCCTGAATCGTCCCTAGATTTTCACCAGTGTCGATAAATCTGTGGAGCTGTGATCCGTAGCTGTAAATTACAATCCACTTGTTTTATAGGTCTCTCAGTTCCACAGTAAAATTGTTAATATCAGAGGTTTCATATCAATTAAATATTTTCCCCAAATCATTCAGCCCTAACAAGGCAAATGTAGCTAATGTAATGGAAGTTTATGTCCATCGATTAGTGTTATGCTAACTCTCTGAGAGACCTGTGTGGTTTCTGGGCCTGTTTGATCTTCTGTTATCTATAAAAATGGGCAAAACATTGCATAGCTAGCATAGCCACCATCTTTAAGCCCTTATTGTCTCCTTATTGTTATTATTTTTATATATATCAGTATCATACTGTGTCAGAAACCACATAAGGAATGCATGATTTAGGCCTGTGCAATAGATAATCATAAGCTTCCATTGTTGTTTCTTTCCTTGTAACTCCAAAGAAGCAAACCTCAGACACCAACTGTGTCTTGGCTGACTGACTACATTTGAGGTAAAGGCACAATAGATTTTTTGACAAACTGTCACTTTAAGCTTGCTTGCTTAAATAAGCTTTTTTCCTGCATGAGGGCAGAAGAGTCTGTTTTGGTCTTAAAAAGCTGTGAGAATTTGGTGCAATGTTTGGCAGAGCGCTTCCTTTCAGCCTTCTGCTTGTATTGGGTCAGGAAAGCTAATGAAAAAGAGGCAGGGCTGGTCAGGAAGGATTTGAGAAGAGAATGAATATATCGCCATCATGGAAATTTAAGATGTCGACGAACAGAATCAGGTTTATCGGCCAGGTATGTTGACACACACAAGGCATTTGGTTCAAGCTGTTGTTGTGTCTCTAGTATTAAAGGCAGTATATAAACAGTGTATGAATAATTCAGATAATACACAATGTACAATAATTGGCACGAAAAAATTATAAATCGCCTGATGAGTCCTTTTGCTTCCATGCTGTTAATACTTGTTTCCAAATGATGACGGGCACAGCTCAAGCTCAAATAAACGGACGTTGTTCATGTTTATAGAACCAAATATGAAGTTAGTTTTGTTGCTTGTGTTTTTTGTCTTCTTGTGCTTAAATGTATTCGACTGTGATGAACGAAATCAATGGTGAAAGCTAACAACAGTATGAAATAATCACGGTCAGCTCAAATAATTGCGATCAGACGACTGTGTAATAAGTGGCACATGAACATGCGTTTATATAATCTTTACGGCTCTTTCTGTAGGGGAAAAGACGTCTAGTATAGCCGTGAAAGTATTTATTTAGACGCCCCCCCAGCCAAAAAGGAAAAATGTAAGCTTTGCGCACAACATAAAAGTGAGAGGCTGGAAAACACGACCAGCACAAAGCGGCACACACTTCCCCCATACACTCGCGCCTTGTTCACTTAAGTGCCTTGCCCTTCTCAACTTGTACCTCTTTACTCGGTTCCTTCTCTACCTCCATCAAGCCCTATCCTATTCCCTCTTTCCCCTCCTCCATCCTCCCTCCCCCCTTGCTTTTGCCATCTGTTGGCTGGTTGTCCTCTGTTCTCTCTCTCTCTCTCTCTCTCTCTCTCCTTGCCGTTTTACCTGGGTGTGCTCTTTTTACGGCTGTTGGAACAGAGGGAGCTGCAGCAGGAAGCGGGGGGCCTCCAGACCAGACTGGACTGCGGCAGGCTTTGTACTGGACGCTATTTGTGCTATGTCTGCAATATGAGCTGTTCAGTTGTTTATTTCGTATAACATAAAGTCCAGTTTCGGCCAAGAAGACCAGGATATCCACTTTTCTGGCTTGAGGCTTGAACACTGGACACACTGTGCCAGACTGCCAGTTAGCTGTGGATGTGATGTCATAGCAGATGGCAGTTCGGTGTTATTAGGTTAAATTTCCCCCACATAAGAAAACATTGGTGATAATGTAGGCTATAATAAAAATGGCCGTTCTTGCTATTTGAAAACACATTTGATTAAGGTCTGTCAGTGAATTCTGGCCTAAGTTTAATTTTATTTTTTGTATTATTCTGTAGCGCATCATTGTTCCTCAGCCTCATCAGTTCAACAGAATTCATGATTTTACATCATTTTTTTTCTGTCGTCAGTGTTCTCTCACAACAGTACCCAGCATGCATTGTACACGTACGTCATATAGCCGATGAGAATCTTTGTAGTGTGAACCAGTCCTGAATGCTAGTCTAGCAACTCCTCTATAGAGCAGCTGTTCTATAAATACAACCTAGACAGCATTAGTGTATCTGCACACACAGTGTTTACATACATCAAAAAAGTGTGTTTTTCCATGATATGTGCACTTTAAAATGATTTAAGTCTGTTCACACCACCATGTAAAATATATTTTGGACGATTATTATTTGTTATCAAAATTTGTAGCTCTTTAAAATCGGTATCAGTGATGTTTTCATATCACTCAGACCCTAAAATATAAATGTGGACGTGGAGAATTTCTCAGATATTTAAGTGTGAGTGAGTGGAAAAACAGGAGTGTGTGTGTGTGTGTGTGTGTGTGTGTGTGTTTGGGAGGGGACAGAGTTCTCAGATGCTGAAGGAAATTAAAGCGCATGCCTCTGCTTATGTATGACTCACTGTCTCTGCTCTCTGTCTTTCTGCTTCTCTTCATCGCTTTCACTCCTCTCTTTTCTTTCTGCCTCTCTTCTTTTATCCTCTCTTTCATTCTCCCTTTGTCTTTCTTTCCTTCTTTCTTCCTTTCTTTCTTTCTTTCTTTCTTTCCTTCTTTCTTTCCTCTTTCACTCTCTTCTCTCTCTCTGTCTCCCTCCCCCCTTTTGGCCTGGTCTGCCTCCAAGACATTCCACGTCTCAAATCTCTCCATCCCTCTCTCCTCTCCTCCCTCTTTTTAAACACATGCTCAGCAGATGTGTCCCTCTCTTCGGCCTCTTCCCCTCTCTGTGTTTCGCCCCGCTGACATGGATGTGTTTTCTGTACTCTATTAAAGCAATACTTCTTTAAAAAGTTTATGCAGTTTTTCCCGTTACTTCAAATGTACTTGGTCAACTAAGATGTGTTTTGGGTTCTAAAGTTTGCTTCTTTAATTTTGCGCTGGAGCTACGAGGCTAATGTAGCTAACAAATAATGGAAGTTTATACCCCACCAATTAGCAGTGTGTTAAATCTGTGTGGAGACCTTAGGAAATCTCAACTTTATGTGGTTTCTGAAACTGGATGATGCTTCACATCTGAATTTCTACAGATTTCTATTATTTCTTCAACTTTTTCTCCAGCTTATCAAACCTCAGAGAAACTATATATTGTGAAAATGTCTTTTAATTGAGCCGTATCACCCTGAGCTCCTGCTATAAACACACAGCCGTCACTGGTGTTAGAAATGGGTGAAATGTACACGTGTTCAGTTCTTTTATGGAGATGGAGACGCTTTGTGAACGCTGAGTGAACCTGAAGATTTTTGCCTTCAGAGCAGAATCACCAAACTCATTAAGATTAACAGATTTATTAGCATTAGCTAGGAGGCATTCTCTCTCTCTCTCTCTCTCTCTCTCTCTCTCTCTCTCTCTCTCTCTCTGTGTCTCTCTCTCTCTCTGTCTGTCTCTCTCTCTCGCTCTCTCTCTCTCTCTGTCTGTCTCTCTCTCTCTCCCCATTCTCTTTTTCTGTATCTCTTTGTCTTTTTCTCTCACCTTGTCTGTCTCCCCCTCACTCTTTCTCTTTTGCTGTATCTCTCTCTTTCTACCCATTGTTTATTTTCTGTCTTTTTCTCTCTCTCTGATTCTTTTTCTGTCTCTCTCTTTCTCTTTTTTTCTGTCCCTCTCTCTCTCTCTCTCTCTCTCTCTCTCTCTCTCTCTCTCTCTCTCTATCCGGGGTGCACAGTCTGTGCTGTGCGCATAGTGTTCCCTCAGGGGACGAGTGGAGAGGGACATTGGTTCCAGCAGTGAGCGAGAGTACAAGAGATAAAGGAGAGAGAGTGATAGAAAACATGCTACGGAGGAGAAAACAGTTTTTTTTCCCCCTTTTCGTTCTCTACGGTGTGGCCCCTCCCCTCTTGTTTTAATTGGCTTATGCAACCATAAAGGATGAACTGCAATCACTGACTGGAAATCAGTGCTAGTGGTGAAGTGCACTGCGTGTAACCTACTGTAATGTAATGTACTTCACTGCACCATGGCTCTGTATCACTTCGTTAACAACATTTAAATCCCACCCTGTCCAGTGATTTAAAAAGGACGGGTGAATGTTGGTAATATTTCTCGTCTATGAAGCGTTTGTGCCCAGACCAGGTGTTCAGATTTCAGAGGAATGTGCAGCCCCTGTTCCGTTATCTACAACAAACATTAACTTGATCTTTTGGCCGCTAATAGGTAACTGTTAAACACTGCGTTGCCTATTGTTCAGCCAGCAAATGCACCAAATACACTAAAAGTAAACGCTGAGAATAAATTTCATTCTTACAGTAATTTGATACTTTAGTTTTAGTTTCAGTTCAAAGCTGTGGAACGATATTTTAAAGATTCTGAACAGTGATGAATGACCACTCAGCTGTGCTGTGAGCTGCTTTTTCTTGCCTCTTCATCTTCAGACTGATGAGCAGGGTCTTGAAGTTTGCAGTGATATTCAGAAAGAATAGTAACTAGGTGTGTAACAATTCACAGAATTTATCATCCGATTCAATTATGATATAATAGTGTCTCAATTCAAAACATTTTTCAATGCAGCAAAAATAAGGAGTGGCTGAAAACTGCCTTACGTTTAACATGTTAATGTTTTTCGTTTTCATTTTATTGGAGCATAGAGCATTATAAAAGTGCTATATTTGTAACAAAAGCTGAGCATTATAGTGTTTCAATGTAATGCTCAAGCCCCAGGCTAACATGCTAGTCACGCTACAATGATGTGGTACAATATGATATGCTGCGATACAGTTCAGTACAATACAATATGTCGTACTGGTTCATATAATTTTGTGCACCTTGGACTAGTGATGAGTCAGTTCTTCTGTTCCACCTTAAATAGTGTTGCAGTTACATTCTCAGTGTCACTATGGCATCGTTTAAGGTGGAACGGAAAATTTGAATAGGAAACTGGTGAATAAGCCAAATTCAGCCTTGTGGAAAGAGGAACTAGATCACATTCAGCTGCTCCAGAATGAAAACATTACATCTAGTTCGCCGACTAATAATGGTTTATTTTCATAGAATTATGAATACTGTAATCGTACATCACTCAGAGTTTCCCATCAAACTTTGAGCTCCCTTTTAGCCTTGTCATGTGAAATTCTGTGAATTCTGATGGTATAATGTGTTAAAACAGTAATCAGCTGTAATCATTTGTTATTACCTGGTGTAATCAATGAGTTTTCATTGTATCACTTACTGTAATCCTGTAGCTACTTAAAAAGAGGGGTACACTGTGTTTAGGAAGGTTTAATGTCTGCGGTATCCCTTTATCATTGGCTCTGGAGCTGTTTCGGTTTTGAATTAGGTGGAGTCGAGGAGCCGACCCCCTCAATTACGACTGGTTCCGAGAGTCGGAGTCCGAGAGTGGACCGAACAGGCCTCTTCACAAGCAGACCAAACTTGTCAGAAAGTAATGGCCTGATCATTGGTTTCATTAAACAGTGTGTTAATACTCAAATATTTAGCTTCTCTCTTCATTTTAAACTGAGGCAGTTTAGACAAAAGTCAAAATATTTAGATTGCAGTTATTTTTTTTAAAGTAACTTCTTATATTTAAATGAAGGCTGTTAAAGTTGCCATGCTAATAATGTTAATGTGATAAATTAACAGCACTTTTAAAATCTATGAAAAAAACATTTTGTGTGTTACTAAACACATTATTTAATATCTACAAATATTTAACTAACATTATTGGCCCACAATCTTTTTTTAAGAAAGGTTTTAAAAATATAAGAGATTTAAAATAATGTTTGTTTCTGTTGTACTCACTGCACTATTGAACTTTGAACTTCAGACTTCAGTTTGGCTTTCAGAGTGACCTTTCATCTCTCGCTCTCTCTCTCTTTCTCTCTCTCTCTCTCTCTCTCTCTCTCTCTCTCTCTCACGCTTTGTATCATGTCCTCTTGTTTTAATGTGTAAACAATAGCTCCGCTGGAGTGAGGGATCGTGGGACAGCGTGCAGTTTAGTGTTTAGGGCAGCAGTAATCTGATTAGAGCCCATTATGGGACAATTAACCACGTAGGCCTGCGGAGTAACACTCGCACAGAGGCGCTGAAGTCATCTCACAGACACCCTCATATCTGCACTGGTCCTGGATCAGCGCTTCCTCTGAAGGACTTGATCCTAGGTGGTCCAGTTTAAGCACTGCGTCATCAAGGTCATTTTAACCTGTATGTCGCCGCGCGTTTGGTGTATTAAAGGGGCTGCATGGAAAACTGAATTTTCCAGACTGGATTTCAGTCTGAACAGTTTGTTCTGTCCTGTTCTGATCTGATTTCTGAATGAGGCACAATACAGGACAGCCGCTTGGAACAGAGGTCATTTACATGTTCACCATAAAGATACAGTAACTAATACAGTCTGTCTAAGAGGCAAAGAAAGGTTGGAAATTGTCATGTAAAAATGAATTATAATTTTTTTGGGTGTACATAATCATACAAATGTGGACTTACAGTCTGTGCCGAGACCATGTAAATAAACTGTCCTTGGATTGGCTGCTCTGTTTTGTGCCGCTTTGAGGAAGCAGACTGAAACATTCTTTATAACTTCAGCAAAAAGGGGCAGGTATAAACTGCTGTAGGCTAAGTAAGTGAATATGTGTAAATATTTTTGTTTTTTGTGACGTCAAAAAAAAACAGTGACTTAATCCAATCCAGCCCTCGCAATTGTTTTGATTTTCTATTAATTTTTGCCCATTTCGCAATCAGCAGCACTACAATCCCCAGCATGCAGTGCGACGTAATTTGCGCTGACGCCCCACTCCCAACAGCAATCTAAGGGACAGCAGTTTTCTACCCAGTTGCAAATGTCATATCACTAAAAAACTGACCAAGCACACAGGTAGGTTTAAAAGACCTGCATCCTGGGGACATTTTAAAAAGATTTACAGTTATCTGTAGCTAATATAGCCTAAATGTATTAAGTATTCATATGTAGTATTTGAAGGCTTATTACAAGTGGCTATTTTATGCTGTTGACTTTTTGTCGTATTAAAATATAAACACTCTCGGCCCACAGAATATTTGGCATTTTTTAATGTGGCCCTTTTAGTGGCTGAGTTTGACACCCCTGCCGTATATGGTCTGTGGACTAGGGAATGATCAGTTCATGGAAAAAAAAAGTGTGGAAAATTTGTTTTTCCATGATATGAGACCTTAAACATTTGTGTGGTTTGTTGTACCAAAAACATCACAACCATGGTTCATTCTAAACAGGCTGTTTTTGTACTTTAGTTCCCATGTATGGTCTGTGTGGGTGCTTTAAAACTTTAATGATGTTAACATTCTGCACCAGATGATTATTTTATGTAGTATGTTGTTGTTGTTGTTGTTGTTGTTGTTGTTTCAGAAAACTGAGGAAAACTTGGTTTTCCATGATTTGGGCTCTTTAAGAACAGGAAATTTAAAGGATAAAGGAAAACGGACTATTGACCCTTTAAAGTGATAGCGGCTCTGCCGTGTAATGAAGTGTGTTGTGGTCCTGTATTGTTGGAAAATGCGCCCAGTGCTCTCGTGGCGAGTGCGTCAGAGAGCATTAGTGCTGATCTGGGATCAGGTTCCCTAATGAATAGTGAATAACGGACGGAGCCGAGCTGATCCTGTATCATAGTAAAACTGAGCCGCCTGCGACAGGAGAAACGTCTCTGTTTGTGGCCACTTTTAAATTCTTCTAGATGAATAAAAGCTGGCGGCCTTCACGCCCCTTATTTTACAGCAGCAGACGCAAAACGATTTCACTCTAAATGCCCTGAAGTGAATGAAAAGCCAGATGTTTCTGTGGTCGCCTGAGACATTTGTCAGTTTTCTGGTTCAGGATGAGCAGAGATGACTGGGTCAAGATGGAAGAGAGTGGGGTGAAAGGAGCAGCTTTGGGTCAGACCTCTTAAGGGAATACTGCAGAATTTTTCAACCTAATCTGTATCTGCTGGCTCTGTATCGTACAGTTGATTACCACAGACAATAATTTTCCTGTGCTTAGAAAAGAGCAGAAAATGTGTTGACTTATAGCACAAAAACAATAAAAGTCAGTGGGCATCTGCTGAGGTTGAGTCAGTTTGGGAATTGTAGTCAACAGTACTGTGCAAAAGTCAGAGACCACCCTTCATTTAGTTTCCAGTCAAAATGGCCATTAAATAGAAGTTATTCGTTTTTCAAGAGATGCTTCTGAGGAAATTAGATGTCAGGCTTCGGTCTGAAAGGATGTGTAGCTGTCAAAAAGCCCTCACTGAGAAAAGGAAATGGTTAAAAAAGAAGAAAATTTGCACATCAGACAAAAGCTTCTGGTGTTCTCAGAACAATGGACCCCAGAGTCCAGACCTCAACATCACTTCATATTTCTTTGAAAAACTGAAAGTGGGTGTTCTGAAAAGACTGGAAGCTGTAATAAAGTAAAGTGTGGACATACTAAATACTGTGAATATAGACATTATATTTAGTTTCTGAGGCTTCTGTGTAATTTTCTGTTAAACATGTTTTCTGCTGTTTTTCCTGGTGGTTCAGTAGCTTGAATCAGTAGCTTGATGGCTGTTTTAACTTAAAATTAATTAAATGAAGTGACTCTCTTCTTGGTTATTGACCGTATGCTGCAGATGGGACAGGTGGAGACTAGGTGTTTATAACGCTGAAGTCTTCCTTTTAATGGGAACGAGCAAAGTGTACATTAATTTTGTTATCAGACTTCTTGGTTTAGCACAAATGCAGGGAGAAAAGGAGAGAATGTGCATGTATGTGCATGTACACATGGATATGCAGGATGACACACACACATTTCCCCAGAAATTGACATCTCATTGTGTGAAAGTGATGATTTGCTCGGTCACTGTAAGTGCACTTGATAACGGATCACAGCAGTTGATATAATTGTGTGATTCTATATTTTTTCCTGAGTGAGTCACTGAACAGAAAGGAGAGAGGGGTAATTAGGCAGTAAAATGCACTCGCTAATTCCATCTCAGACAAAGGAGGGAATTATTAAGTAAAGTAAGTGTGAAATTAATAAACGTGTACAACTCTGAAAGTGATGACATTGGAAACTATAAAACTTTTAAACGCAGTTTTGTAAAGAGATCAACTTTGGTGTGTTATATATATATATATATATATATATATATATATATGGTAATGATGGAGGCTCTGCAGTGCTGTGTTCTGTTAAAGGTACAATATGCAAAATGTAAAAGTCACTGTAAAAAGATTATTCTAGTTCTTTTAAACCTAATCTTTAGGTGCTGAATCTGTATAATACTGTTGATTGCCTGGGACTCATTTTAGCACATTTCCAACAATGACAATAGAAGTCAATGGTGAGCCACTTCAGCATCTCCCCATGGGCTTCTATTAAAAGTGTATTTAAGGTCAGTAAGTTTCCTGCTCTTTTCTAAGTACCTGGAAAAGCATCTAAATTATGGTCAGTGGTATTTGACCGACACCTACATGTGTGGCAGATGGAGATTTGGTTTAAAAATTCTGGTGTATTCCTTTAAAGGTGCAGTGCCCACGTTGTGTCTAGCAATTATAGGGGTCAACTTCGTGGCTGAGGGTCTGCTGACATATCACTCAAGCCTAGAGGTATTGAAGTAGTGTAAAAGGGCAGGACTCAAAGGTTGTTCATTAGGCAAAAGGTCAATGTCCAGTCAATGTGTGATTTCTTTTTGCTAAGATTATTTTTTTTTTCCTTTCTAGAACAACGATCCCTTGAACATGGGTTTCCATGGATACCCCTCAGCCAGTCAGGTAAGACACGATCTTCAGTCAGTAGCCGACCTTGGGATGGCTGGATAGACCACCAGCATAATGTTTTCTTTACAGATTTACATAACTGTGTCATTTTGATGGAAAATCTGGGTAACTAACAATGGTCCTACACATTACTGTTGACCGCACAAATAGAAAATCAAAAGCATGTTCTGCAGACGAGCGTGGACATGCAAACCAGAGGGAAAGTAGAGCAAAGTAGTGGCAATTAGTGGGGCCCAAGCACTTTATTGTTTCAGTGCCAATAGAGGGCACTGCAGCAGTCTTTGTGAAAGAAACATTACTGTAGCCTGTGCAAGTGTGCAAGTCAGGTTTTGTGCCCTACAAAGGACATAACAGTTCATGTTTGGCCATGATTGATCATTGCTATGTCTGCCGCGGTTGCAGAAAGCATTCTTTTCTTAATTGCCTAATACCTGTAGGTCCTGCTAGGGCTCTCTACAAACCAGCCTGCAGGCCCTGAATCAAAATACCTTCTAACTCATTAGACTCGCCAGCCGATTATTGTTAGTTTGAGATAATTGTGCCACCTGTTAGACAAAGTCTGACAAAGCTTGCATGTTCTCTAAGAAGGACATGTAGAATCTGTGTATAAAGATCAAAGACGGCTATTAGCATCAGAAAAGCCATGACTGCTGACTCAGTACAGATAGTTGTTTTGCTTTACAAAAGATTTGTTGATCATTTATCAAAGCCAGGCTTGCTTGAAGACCAATTTGGTGAAGACCACATGAAGGACTGTTTTTAGAAAATGCTATGCAGTAAGCAATTCTTATCAGTTATTACTTAGCAGTTTATTGGTTGTTGAAATAGATAAGTAGACTGCCTCATTTTTTTCTGTTTTATATGCCTGAGTGATTCACTGTCTGAAGTTCCAGTCCTGGTTTTACTTAATTTACGTCAGGGCTGTTGAGTATTTAACGTTTTGAATATTCTGTCGAATATTATTAAGAATATTCAGATATCCTGTAAAAACAAGGGAAGCTTAAGATATGTTTTACCTAAATGTAACTTTTTTAAAAAAAAAAAATTAATGAAACAAAACTACAAAGTAATAGAAAAAAAAACACTAATAAACAATTAGTGTCATAGCAAGTACCAGAGGGATCCAACTCAATCTGGCAACCCTGACTAAGTTTATTAAACTGCTCAGAAACAACTTTATACCTGAGCATTTGCTAAACTCAGTTGTATTAGTCTGATTGCTGCAGTTTTAGTAATTTTCTTTGCTTTCTGGAGGGACGGCTCTCTATACATCTTGTTTATTCCCAAAAATAAAGGCAGCGGAGAGCATGCTAGCTCAGAATCTAAAGCGGGAAAAGCAATTGGACTGAAATGGGCAATTAAAACCGACATTGTCACCTCAAATTAGAGACCTATAATACAGGCAGTTAGGAACGGAGACTCGACCTCTGACTGCTGCTGAGATTTCACTGTGTGTTTGGCTGTGAAGAACTGTTTCACTGACAAAAAATAATTACCTATAGAAGTTTTGTGTGACGTGCTGACAGAATATCTTTCTCTTTACATTCACTGCTACTATGTGTCTTGCCAGCATCTGGCTTCATAAGCAAAACTTTGGTTCCCATAGGACTGATAAAAACTGATGCACAGAAGCTTATGCTTTCACAAAAATGGTTAAAAGTCTAAGTCATTAAAATTGCTTTTCTGTTTTCTAATATTTAAATGATCAAATTTGCCAGATTTTATCAAATATTCATTTCAGCCGTAATTAAGACTAAGGCTACAGTGAGCCATCCTGTGAGTGTTTTTTTGTTTAACACTATGAAACTTTCACTCCGATGTACTCTTTTATTAAATTCTCGTGCAAAATGGTGCAAATGAAACCTGTCCAAGATATACTAAATGTTAAAATACATGTGATTTTAAATATTAAAACTCTATATAATATTTGTCAACATTTTCGTTCCGGTTTATATCTGACAAAATCACTTATCTTCCCAGCCCTACTGTTGACAGCACTTCCACAGGAAACATTACTGCACTCACACAAATGTACTTTTTTTATAAAAACATCATGCCTCGAAGCTCAGTAGAGCACATGCTGTTTTTGTTAGAGGTTCTCAGAGTGCTGTAGCGCCCCTACAGGCTGAATCACTCCAGGTTCCACTCAGACTGCATGCCGAATGGCCTGTAAAACTCAGCTGAAAGCTGTTTAGCTGTCGGGGTTTCTTAAGATACTGCATTGCCATCTAAGCTCTTGTTCTGGCTTGCCATAGAATGTGAGGTTTCAGCTTTATTAGACCGGTGGTTCAGCAGCCACAGGTTACATGCCTGTGTGTGTGTGTGTGTGTGTGTGTGTGTGTGTGTGTGTGTGTGTGTGTGTGTGTGTGTGTTTTGACCCCGTATAGTCTCTTTTACCGCATTATGTCAGATTTGTTGTTTACTTGAGTGTGCATTAGCATTTGGAGCCGTTATCAGATTGTTCAGTTGCTGCAGTTAATCCTTGTATCATCCGTGGTTTATCCTCCTTTCTCCCCCTGTCTAATCCCTCCATCCCTCTCTTTATCCATTTATCACCATCCGTTTAACTCTGTGGCCTGGCATCAGTTTTTACTCTCGCTTTCATCATCTAGCTGCCACTGTAATTCAGTAGGCTGCCTCCAGGTGTTCGACCCATAGACATAGAACCACTTTAAAGGAACACTCCCATGTTTTCCAACCTAATTTCAGTTGTCTGCATCTGTAGCACACAGTCGATTACCATGGACAATAGAGATGCAACTTTGGCAAATTCTTTTGACCGATAACTGACCGTTATTAGCCAGTAATGGATCGTTAACCCATAAACATATGGTCCATGAAAACTTCAAACACAACACTCCTGTTTTATCTGATAATAAAAGTATAATTTTTTATAAACTAAGGTTTTAGTGTTCATTGAATGGAAAAATGCAGCCTAACATAACAGATATGACTGTAACATAATATATATAGGTCATATTTGTAGTTTATACAACTTTAGGCTTTTTTTTCATGGGACTGCCTGCGTAGGCTCACCATTAGCTAATAAACACATGTAGGCTATAGCTTAAGGCTACACTTAAGGCTACACTAAGGCTACAACAGAAGCAACGTGGCGTTTAAAAAAAAAAAAAAGTCAGTTGTAGCTGACTTGAGAACTATATCTGAATACTGTATCAGGTTCAGCTTAGACAGGGTTCCTGACTACGTTTCAGCTTCTGAAAACAAATGGAACCATGGTGAACTCATTTTTTGATAATTGGTTAACAGAGAAAGTTTAGATACGTAGGCTATGATTAGTCTCTGTGCACAAGAAGGCATGATTTATATGATGAAGGGCCAGTTGTGTGAATCGTGTGAGTTGATAAGGTTGTTTTATAAAGATGGATGAAGACATTTAATTAGAAAGTAAAGCATTTGTAATGGTAAGAAAGCAGTGCTGTCATCACTGACACTGTATTCGTGCTAGAAAAGTGAGGTTAGTGCAAAAATAGAGAGATTTCCAAATGTAATGAAGGGGGGGGGGGATAAAGTGGTCGTGAGGTTCCGCCAGTCCCTGATTGGACAGAAGCTCAGCCCTCATCGTGCTTACGATCTGAAGTTAACCAGCCTTGGAGCAGGTCAGACTCATCTCGCAACAGACCTCACAATGATTTGATTTAGGTTGTGACTCAGCAGTGCTGTCACTACCACCACCATGCTTTATGTTTATATTTACAATTGCTTTATGTTTTTCACAACTGTGTGAAAAAAGCGAGATTCTTCACATGATTGATGCCACAAAAGACACAAAAATGGACTGGTCCAGAGCTCGGCCCTGGTTGGTCCTGAACTAAACCGGTCTTGGAGCAGGTTAGACACACAGTTGCCATGCTAATGTAGCCCAGTAAAAAAGTGACCCAACGTTGTGAGACAGAAAATCCCGAGTTGGATTGAACTAAGCTTTAAAACCGTTGTCTCAAAGCACACTTATAATCGAAGCTGAGGGGCGTATTGTCCGTGATAATGGACCTCATGCTACAGACGCAGCAGATTACATTGAAAAGCACTGTAGGATTCCTTTAAATCTATGGCTACACCTTTGGGAAATGGATCAAAAGCACCATAACAGTAATTACTAGGGTTGGGAGGTATTTTATCAGATAATATAAAATTCATATCATCAGGCATTTCGAATATTCTCATTTCAAGCCGTAGCTTAATGACGGTTTGCGCTGTGCCATTAAGGCTGAATTGCAGTGGTCCCGTGTGTCCATTAGTGTAGATGCAGCCTTGCTGTCCATTAGCTAGCAAGGAAGGAACGCAGCTATTGTCAACAGAGAGCGATGGCAGGGCTGTACTGCTGCAGGCTGTGCAGCTTTGAGGAGCAGTGTAAATCTCTGACCTCATAAAGGTTTGATTCAGTTACGTTTCTTTAGCCCTGACCTCATAACAATTCAATTCAGTTGTGCTTCTTTAGCTGTGGCCTCACAGTGGTTTGATTCAGTTACTATTCTTTAGCTGTGACCTTAAAAATGGTTTGACTCAGTTATGAATTTTTAGCTTTAACATAAGGATTCGATTTAGTTGCAGTTCTTTAGCTCTGACTGCACAAAGATTTGATTCGGTTATGATTCTTTAGCTGTGACCTTGCAATGGAATTTTTCAGTTTCAGTTCTCCAGCTCAGAACTCACAGTGTATCGAATAGCTTAACATTCTTTAGCTCGGACCTCACAGTGATTCGATTCGGTCCCAGTTCTTTAGCTCTGACCTCACAATGATTCGATTCGGTTATGATTCTTTTGCAATGACCTCACAATTCTAATCAGTTATGGTTTTTTAAATCTAATTTCACAATGTATTCTTTTTGTTCTTTTGCCCTGAGCTCACAATAATTCAAATCGATTATGACTCTTTACCCCTGACTTCACTATTTAAATCAGTTACTGTTGTTTAGCTCTGAATTCACAATGTTTTTTGATTCAGTTATGATTCTTTAGCTTTGGTGCAACAGTGGGCCTCACTGACCAATATCTTCTTAATTTTTTTCCTGAAAAAGGTCCTAAAAAGTCTACATCAGATTTTTGACAGGTTCTTGAAACACAGAATTGTTCACACCTTTGTGCATTTGAGTGTGTGTAGATTCTGTTCTTACCTAAGAACAAATCCCATATAATAAAACATTGGTTGATGTCAGAATCTTTGTGAAAATTGCATAAGTGGAACATTTTTTCTTAAAAACTCTCAGTGAATGAGGCCCAGTGATTCTATTCAGTTATGATTATTTAACTCCAACGTAGCAGTGATTTGATTCAGTTGTGATTCTTTTGCTCTGACCTCAGTGATTCAGATTGGTTACAATTCTTTAACTCTGGATTTGATTCAGTTATAATTCTTTAGGAAATTTAGGTTCAGTGCATAATAAACTCTCAAATTTTGGAATTAGCATAATAAACTCTCAAATTTTGGAATGACTCAGTTACAGTATTTTTGGTGTCCTTCAGAATTCTTCTTAAAATGGTATATAAACGATAGAAAAATGCGTTATTTTTAATCTGCAGTAGGAGTATTAATCTGTGATCTCACAGCAAATTAATTCAGCTATGATTCATCAGAAAATGATTCAGAATGGCATGAAAATCTGTTTTTACTGTGACTTCTTTTAGGCTCATTTATTTTATTACGATACAGAATTGCTTCATTGAAATATATAAAAATTTACATTTTTAAAACTGCACAAGTGTGACGGAAGTAATTATTTACTCAGCAGTGGAATGTAGACAATAACAATAAAAATATATTTTTTTTTTTGCATTGAAAAATAGCCTGAGAATTTTGTTTTGACCTGAAAATGAGTGCCTACTTTAATATAAATATAATCGATTATAATTGATTTGAACATTGTGACATTGATGCAGTTCAGTTACCACCTTTTGTTTTTACACCTCTGTTGAGGAACGAATAGACCATCAAAGAGCAGCTGGAGAGGACACTGCTTACAGGAAGATGAGAAAAGCACGTTTGTGCTCTCTCCCTTTTTTTCATGTTCTCTACCTCTCTCTCTCTCTGTCTCTCTCTCTGTCTCTCTCTCTCTCTCTCTCTCTCTCTCTCTCTCTCTCTTTCTCACTTTCTCTCTCTCTCTCTCTCTCTCTCTCTCTCTCTCTCTCTCTCTCTCTCTCTCTCTCTCTCTCTGTGTGTGTGTGTGTGTGCCTCCCAGAGGTGCAAACAGCCCCAATTTACTCACCTAGATGAAGAAAGAGAGCAGAGGGGAGGAGGGAAGGGGTGACTGCGACAGGGAGAGAGTGTGCGAGTGAGAGAGAGAAAGATGGAGGGAGGGAAAAGTTTGCAGGTGTGACAGAGGGCAGGGGGAGGAGGGGAGAGAGAGAGAGGGAGGGAGGAAGGGAGGGAAAGGGGGGAGGGCGCAAGCGAATGATATCTGGGTGAGGGGAGGAGAGAGGGAAGACACAAGCAGACGAAGAGAGAGAGAGAGGGAGAGAGAGAGAGAGATGAGCAGACAAGGACACAGCACAGCAAACGAGGGCTTAGGGTAGAGAGAGGGAGAGAGAGAGAGAGAGTGACGGAGACGTATCTGGAGCTACAAAAAGGTGGGGAGGGGGCAGCAAACGGAAATAGAGTGCGTGTGAGAGGAAGAGAGAGCAAGGGAACGATATAGAGGGGGAGAGAGAGGGAGATTTTGAATGTGCAGAATAGGAAGAGGTGACAGCGACCGGGAGAGAGGAGAGAAGGAGAGAGAAAGAGAGAGAGGGAGAGACTAAAAGCGTCGACATTGTCCCGGTCCGAATACGATGATGGGACTGTATTACCCTTCCGTGTTATCGGTAAGTGTTTGCCTTCTGTGCGTCCGTCCACATGCCGGCTGGTGTTTTGAGATTTTTATTTTTTTCTTCCTAGACCATGTGCGCTCGCTCGCTCACCACAAGTTTGCCTTCTGTTAGCTCTTGTTGATAATGCTAAGACTTATTAGCTAAATAGCATGACTTATATGGTAACTGCTATGAAACTGTTATGTAAAGCATGCGAGTGAGGCTCATTATTAATGTGATGCTAGATATAAACATAATTCTAGATATAAACAATATGATAGGTATTAATACAGTGCTAGATATAAACATAATGCAAGATGCTAATGGTACATATAAACAGTGCTTATTATTATTACAATGCTAATGATGCTGGTTATTCATGCTGTCCTAGTTAACATAATGCTAAGTGTTCATACAGTGCTAGTTATTAACAATGCTAGATGCAAACGTAATGCAAGGGTATTTGGACAGTGCTAGTTAGCAACAATGCAAGGTGTAATTCTAGGTCTTTATACAGTGCCAGATATAAGCACAGTGCTACGTATTAATACAGTGGTAGTTGTTACCATAATGCTATATATATAAAAAAAATTGTTAATATGGTTCTAGTTATTAAGATATTGCTAGATATAAATATAATGCTACCCGTTAATACAGTGATAATTATTAACCCAGCACATCATATAATAATAAGTCTTAATACTGTGCTAGTTAATAATGATATGCTGGTTGTAATACAGTGCTAGTTAATAATGCTGTGCTGGTTATTAACACAGTGCTATTAATTAATGTTGTACTGGTTATTAGCACAGTGCTGGTTAGTAATTCTTATTATTAATATAATGCTGGGTATTAATACAGTGCCATTTATTAGCACAATGCTGGTCATTAACGCAGTGACAGCTCGTGTATTTAACCCATATTGCTAATTACTTTGTCCCTGAAAGCTCCTGCTGCAGAACGCTTTCATAAGAGTTGACTAAGCTCCTGCTGTGGCTTTTTGCCTTTCTTGCCTCTTTATCGGCACAAAGTGCAAACGGACGAGTGTCCCTGTCACGCCGCCCAAAGCAGCGAAGCGTCGGCGGCTCGAAAGGCAAAACGGCGGCTGACATTTTGCTGTTAGCTTAAAGGTATTAGCCAGCAGATGTGGCTGTATGTGCTGGGCCACGTTGACAGGCAGGCCCAGACTTCTCTCCTGTCTTTGCCCCTCCAAATGGCTCAAGGGGGGAAAGGAGAGGGGGGAGGAGGAGAGAAAGAGAGAGAATGAGCTTTGTTGTCCTCCCCCCAGCTGTCCCCATAACTCTCCCCTGGCTTTTTGAGCGAAAGGGGCAGGTGCCCAGAAACAGTTGTTCTCCGTGCCTCCTTCTGTCTGTCACCCGCAAACGCAAACGTTGGGCTCCTCACACATTCGCATTCACGTTTAATCCTCTGTGTTGAGGCTGCATTGCTCTTTACTTTTGTTTATATCTACGAAAAGCTGCTCTGTGGCTGGGCACTCTCTCCTTCTCTCTCTTTCTCTCTCTCTCGTACCTTGGAATCCTGCTCCCTTTACTGTTTTGACCTCTTTTCTCTCTTTCTCTCCCTCTCTCTCTCATTTTCTCTCTCTCTCTCTTTTCCCCTCGGGCTCAAGCAGCTGTTATCCCACTGTTTTCCTTTAAAAGCAGAGGAAGGGGGGAGGGGATGGACAGAATGAACGGAGAGAAAGGGACAGAATGGAAATTGATTTTTAAGGTGACGGCCAACCCCCACTATTTAGAGGCCAAACAGTAGAACTAATATGGTTTAAATATAGATTGCGAGCACGCTTTGTGCACATAGATGATAAATTGTTGTCCTGTCCGGGCAGAAAGATGGTGGGAGAAGATTTTTCTGGTTCAGAGTGAAGGGTATTGCCTTTTAATGCATGGTTTGCAGTGGAGAAACTACTATTTTCTTCTTTTTTTGTATTTTATTGCAGTTTATAGTGGAGAAACTGGTGAGATATTGCTATTTTTTGCATTTTAGTATGGTTTAGAATGAGTGAGATTGCAGTCTTCTTGTGTTTTAGTGCAGTGTAGAGTGGAGAAACAGATGAGATTTTTAATATTTACTGGTTTCTCCACTGTAAACTTCACTAAAGCACAAAAAATCACTTTCACTGGTTTCTCCACTGTAAACTGCATTAAACCAGTAAGATTGTGATTTTGTGTGTGTGTGTGTGTGTTTTAGTGCAGTCTACAGTGAGAAACTGGTGAGATCACTATTTTTTGCACTTTAGTATGGTTTAGAATGAGTGAGATTGCAGTCTTCTTGTGTTTTAGTTCAGTGTAGAGTGGAGAAACAGATAAGATTTTTAATATTTACTGTGTTTTCTCCACTGTAAACTGCACTAAAGCATAAGAAATCACACTTTCACTGTTTTCTCCACTGTAAACTGCATTAAACCAGTAAGATTGTGATTTTTGTGTGTGTGTTTTAGTGCAGTTTACAGTGTGAAACTGGTGAGATATTACTATTTTTTGCATTTCAATATAGTTGACAATAGGGAAACCAGTGAGATTGCAATCTTTTGGTTTTAGTGCAGTTTAGAGTGAAGAAACAGAATAGTACTGTGTTTAATAATATTTTAATACTGTGTGTTTTTATGCAGTTTATTATGGAGAAACCAGTGAGATTTTTCTGTATATATTTTCAATTTTAATGCACTTAACAGTGGAGAAGCTAACAGATTTTTATCTTTTTCATGTTTTAATGCAGTTTACAGTGGCAAGCTTGTAAGATTTTAACCTTTTTTGTTTTTGAATGTAGTTTGCAGTAGAGAAATAGTGAGCTGTGAATCATGTAACAGTTTTATGTAGTTTGCAGTGCAGAAACAAGGGTAATGAAATGAGAACCGTAAGGATATTTTGAATGTTTGAACAGTGCAAATGAAAGATTACTTAGTTTTCTTATGTTCCAGGTCAGAAAGTGTTAGGAGAGAGGGATCAAGGGAGAGAGAGAGAAGTAGAGGGTTGTTGAAATATTTGCGGAGCCCCACCCAAGCGTGTGCCCTTAGGGGAGGGAGAGACGCCTACCTGCCATTTATGGCTCACACACACATACACTCTCTCTCTCTCTCTCTCTCTCTCTCTCTCTCTCTCTCTCTCTCTCTCTCTCTCTTCTTGGAAAAAGGAGAAGCACAGTGAGGCTTTACCACAACAAGTGTGGTTTACCTAAAGCTCAAAAGAGCGAAAGGGATCCACACCTTAAAATCTGTACAGAACATCTAATGACACAAATACAAAAGTCACATTTCATCCGTCCGCTGGAGTCGTATATGGGTCATCTGATACGCCCTGGTAGCTCACGCTATGCCACACACCAGCCAGCGTGTGCACACACATGCACATACGTGAGGTCACAGGTCACTCAATCTGGGTTGTGTTTGTTGCAGTTGAGGTGATGAGAAACGCTCACAATGCAAAAGAGTGATAAACTTGTTTTTAACTTGGTGAGCAATGCTTAAGGCTAAAGGAATGCACATGATAATACATTTGATTCATGGGAAGACTAGCTGGCTTATCTTTTCTATTATGTAAATAATATTCACCACCAGCTTCACAATGGTTCCATTGCTGCAGCTAAGAGTGGGTGATATGGCCGAGGTATGACATCATACTTTTCGTGAGTGGGGCGCAACCCAACATGGTAAAACACAGTGTAGTTGTATGTTCTATGTAGTTAAACAGGTTTAGGTAGAACAGGCTTTAAATCATTTTCTTAAAGTGATGGTCAAAATGCACCAGCAAAGCACTTTTGCCACCATTTTTTAAACAGCGGTGAAACAAAAAGCTACTGTAAACCCTAAGTGGGCTTATATGTGCATAGGGTGCATCTACATACCCAGCCCTGATCACTGACTCTGTTTTCTTTGAAAGACAATAAATGAGAGACCCTTGGAGGAGATTGTGGGGCATTCCGGCGATAGTTTTACGTTTCCATGTCTTTAACATGATTTTTTTTTTTTTGTTTTGTCCACATTTGCGAAAATATATTTTAATAAGAAACAGAAGGAAAAACTAGAGGAAGAAAGAATTGATAAATTAAAAAAAAAAAAAGTGATGGCATTACCTAGGACTGTGTATTGAAACCCATCGAAGTACTTCAGTATTAGTGAGTATTGAATAGTCACCTGTGAGCCAATGAGCATGCTTTTCAAAAATCCAGACTTCTGATTGGCTGTCCGTATTACATTCTGCATGTTTTTAAAGTCATTCCTAAGTAAGTCTGTTACAGTCAGAGCCGGTTTATGAGGAGCCTGGCCTCTTCCTGTTTCCCCCGTTATATCAAAAACAGGACTGCAAAATGCCAGAGGGCGCCTGTGAGTGAAACCTCAATGAATGGAAGTAAATGGAGCTAAACAGCTAAAAATGAAAAGTTAAAATAGTTTCCAAACACTTGCCCAGAACTTTCCTTTAATTGTAGAAAGTAAAAGCATGTATTTCAATAAAGAAAAGCAAAAAATGAGCCAATATATGTACAGCAAACAGGTTTTGGGCGGCAGGACGCTAGCATTACTGCTACTGAGTGCTGATTGGTTGGCGAGCGGCGCAGCTCATTGGCTGTTTGCGCTCACTGATGTTGCTGTTTTAAACTCCATTAACAACTTAAAAGTATAACAGCAGTGTTAAAATGTTTAGTGCTACTCTGTGTTCAGGAAATGATTATTATTGTACATTAAAATGTTTAAGGAATTATAAACTATGATTTTTGCTCAAATGCGCCATCATTTGGGAGCGCCCTCTAGTGTTTGAGAACCTGAAAGACATTACAGAGTGATAATTCTCCTCTCTACAAGTTCTCTGTGTTAGTCAGTAAATTTACCCACTTCCAGCAGTTTACACTTACTTCTGGTTTAAGCCACACACACTTTCTGACTTTAGTGTGATTTAAAAGAAGGTTTTGAAAAAGTGATGCTCTTTCTAGAGGTGCTGACAGCAAACAGTACATACAGGAAAGCTCATCATGACAAAATTATCACAGTATATAGCAACAGTGTCTCCATATTATCCACCTCTAGCTCCAACTTTTGTACTGTGTCCTCTCTTTCTCTATTGTACGCATAGTCATACTGCACCCATACGTCATGCTTAAGTTTGTGGTCATTTTTGCTATTAACCTCTGCTGTCCTTCTCTCTGTACCCCATTCACTGACACAGCTGATGTTAATGGCCATTCACCGCAGCCCGCAGACGTATAGAACATTATAATGCTGTGCTCCAGTCGCAGTGATGGAGCTTCTCCTGACCCGCCTCAATGCATGTGGACATTACGTAGTTCTAGTAGAAGGTGACTTCGCATGAGCTCATCAGGGCCTGTAGTCACAAAGCATCTCTGGATCACATCCTCCTCTTTTTTAGATCTTAGATCAGCCCTTCTACTCTGAGAAGCTTCGGGCCCTGGTCAGTTAACATATGGCTGAAAGATAAAGTTGTGATCTATACTCTATAATCCGGTTTATAATCTATACTCCGGTTTGACCATTGATGCAAATGTTCTAAGACAAGAACCCATTTAGGAATATTTTTAAGACTGTAGTCTATTATGAAGGGAAAGTTTAAAGGAAATCTTGGTGATTTACCGACAACAAAAATAGCTTAACAAATTGCTGCTGTCGGAACAAAACCTTGTATCTCCAAAATGGTAGCTTTACAGGAGAAGGAAAAAACCGACTTAACTTTTAATGTAAGTCAATGGAACCAGAATTTTTTCCAAGTAATTTTGGGCCATTACCACAGTGTAAAGGGCAACAGGCATTTTCAAATTATGTCAAAAACTGAAAAATGACAAAAATTGAGATGAGGTTTTGTTGCAACAGCAGCAAAATGTGTGTTCAGTTGTGAGCAATAAGCATAATATTCAACTTCATTAGATAAGTAATCCAGCGTTGCACTTTGCATACAAAATTATCCTTCCTGTGCGTTGATTTCACTCATTCCAAGTAATCTTATCATGTGGGATTATCTCAACCAACTGGTGGATAATTTTGCTTCCTCCAAGCACTTAATTTTTAAATATCACCCTTTTTCACTTACTTATAAAAGTGCTTGTGGTTGTTTTGAGCTTTCTGCTGCTGTGCCTTTGTAAAAGCAGCCTCAGGTGATTTGATTGGGTTTATGATGACTCAGATTAAAGAGCCGCATTACAGGCAGATTAGATCTTCATGCTGTTTGGTTAAAGAAATGGCTTGGTGAAAAATGCTGACATCTCTAATAGTAAATGAAGGCCTATAGCAGTGCTGATTAGCATGCTAATTGCTGCCACTAGCTTTTATATGCGATTGACCAGGCTAGCATTTAGAATTGAAAATATCTAGTTATTATATCAGCAACCAGAATAAGGATGATGTTGAAATATGCGGTAAAAGCACTTATAAGTACTGAAATAGTAGCGCAACGGGGTCGATATTTATTAATGCATACTTAAATGATTTTTTAAGTTCAAGTTAAAAAGATTTTAAGTATAACTTTGATATATTTGGAAGTTATCATGATACAGACTTTTTCAGTATCGCCATCCACTACACTGATATAGTTAAACCCGGTAATGGCCACGTCCCTCCCAGCTGTTCTGTGGGAACTGTCCCTTTAAGATTGAATGATTCACTGGCCTCGCTGTGAGTTCATAGGTTAGAGAACTTGTTTTTGTGCCCTGTCATTGTTGCAGTTTGTTTGTCTAATATTTCTTTGTGGAGGACAGTGTGTATGTTTTTGTTCAGCCCTGCAGCAGCTGAAGTCTGCAGCAGATAGTTGAGCTCAGTCTAAACTAGATCAACTAGTTTCTCAGCGAGTGTCAGTATGCGAAAGGTGGAGGTTGCCCGACTTACGTAAACATAGTGCGCTTCATACTGAGTGCATGAAGCATGAAAACAGATACACAGATAAACACTGACAACAAATATGCATTTACACATGCTTTCAATGTGTAGGCCGACCTCCACTGAGTCCTTTCTCAGCTGTGGTTTATGGATTTATGGCCTTCCGTGTGGTTACAGTGATTGGTCAGGAACTAGGTAAGAACAGCTGTGTTTCCCTATAAGGACAAGATTGACCAGCAGCTGGCCAATCACTTTCCTGCAGACGGTTTGACGTATTGCTGAAAGGGCGGGACGCCAGGGGTCCCATCTGGGTTTTACAGAGCGTGAAAAAAGGAGAGAAAGAGGAAAGGAAAGAGGAGCAAAGGATGAAACTCTGCACTACGGTTAGCACTACACTGGACACTCTGAGGTGTTTCTACACCTCAGACCTTTCTGATTACATCTTCATATTATATCTTCACGCTCTGTCTGCTGTGCTGTATTTCAGTAGGGCCGTCACTATCGGTTATATCAGTAATGGAGCAATCTGTAGATTATGTTGATTATTTGAGTAATTGTTTTTATTTATTTGTTTGGTTTTTTTTTAAAAAGGCTAAACAGTATAAATGAACTGAACAATATCAAGCCATAGCCTTTCAGTGATTTCCATAATATTGCCCTAGAAAAAGATAATCTTATGCTGTATTAGGGCTCGCTCTGTTTTTATTGATTATTTTTGACTATTAATTGAGGCATCTTTCATTTTGTAGGTCATCAGTAAAGGTTTGTGTAACTGAACAATAACATGAAGCAGACTCTTTCTGTAGGCTTGTAATGACGAAGCTGATTCAGGACACTTTTTAATTGATTGCATTTTTAGTTGACTAATTGTACATCATGAATTGTGACTGCAAGTATACATATCAAATTTGAGGGGAAACGTATATGAACTATGCAAATTGCCGTTTAGTCTTCATTGAGAACGTACATTTAAATCAAGGATATTTTATACCAACTAAACACAACAGTTTTCATTTTAAATATTGCTGTTATGTTGACCATGAGGGGAGCATTACGCTGACCTTTGCTCATTTATTTCTTTATTTTTTTTGTTTGTTTTTATATATGCTATATGGTTTACTGTAGGGGTGGTCGAAATGATGATATTTTGACCATGATAAATTCTGCCACAATATCACTGCTGTTGGAACAAAACATCGTATCTCCATGTTTGTTGTTTTTTAGTTTTTGACATCATTTAAAAATGCATGTTGTCTTTTATGTTATGAGTGAAGTTCATGGTGAATGAACCCAAAAAAGTGACCCAAAATTCCTTACAAAAAAGTCTGGTTCTATTGATTTACATTAAAAGTAAAGTATGTTTTGTTTTCCTTTTCCTGTGAAGTTACCAGTTTGGAGATACAAGGTTTTGTTCAGCGATATGCTTTTCTGAGCATATTGTGGATATCATGGTGAACAGTGACCAACTGTATGCATCTCTATAAAGAGAGTATAATTAGGGCTCTTTAATAGAATTTTCTGCAGCAAAGTCGAAGAAACGAACCAAATTCATTAATCTTACATTTTCATTTCTAAGTATTTTTGTGACATTGCTGGTGATTCATGTCTGTTCTTATCAAACCTGAGAAAATATGATCCATATCTTGTGTTGTGAAATGTGTTACACAAGCATTGTGGTGTACTATTTCTGCTTATTGTGTATTGTGATATTATCAGATCCTGATTGGGCCTAGAGAGTGGCTGGCGTGTAAGAATAGGAAAAGACGATTAGTGCAGCTGTCATGTTAGCAAAGCGCTACATCAGTCACTGTAGACGAGAGAGTCCCATGATGCCACGTGTTTTATGATAGCCCTACGATAGCCGCATGCTAACTGACCTGTAACTAAGCCAGCCAGTGCTTTTGCTTCTCTTGCTCCAGTGCACACATACGCTTACACAACCAACGGAGTGCGGCCCACTCACGCGACCACCCTACCCACCACGCTCGCGCAAATCTGTGACGCTCTCAGGGGCCGGCACGCGTTCGCCTCCGTGACTCTCCACACCGAGGCTTTAAGGTCAAGTGCTTTTCTCGCTGCTCTTTCCTGAGCACCTCCCAATGAGTTAAATCGAGTTTCCTACTCCAAATCTCATCTGTGCAGTTCATTTCCCCGTCTGCTGGAGTTCTATTGGATTTTATTGTGCCGTCTGATTGCGTTATCCAATCAGAACACGCTCAGCCCTCCCAGTCATTAATATTGTGTGTCTGTCACTCGGGCCAGCTACAGTGAAGAGGCCCTGCCTGGAAATGAAGTCTGCAGTCACAAAACAAGTGTTTTACTGAAGATGCCCCTCTGAAAGTGTGTGGGCCGGAGCACAAAGCAGGAAGATGATCAGCTTTTTCATCTTAATACTGTTTTGTAAAACTCAGTATTGTTGACTCTCTTCAGAAAAAGGTTGCAAACTGTGCCATAGACTCTCTCTCTCTCTCGCGCTCTCGCTCTCTCTCTCGCGCGCTCTCTCTCTCTGTTTTTCCCTCTATCTTTCTCTCTCTTACTTTTTCTCTTTATCACTCTGTCCGTTTTTCTCTCCCCTCATCTTTCTTCCACTCAGTTTAATTTTCTTTCTCTCTCTTTGTATTTCTCTTTCTTTCTCTTTCCATCTCTCTTTTCCCCCCTGTATTTCTCTCTTCTGTTTCCCCTCTTTGTTTGTCTCTAATTTTTCTTTCACTCACTCTCTCCCCCCCACTCACTCCCCCCTCTCTGTTTTTTCCTTGTCTTTCATCTCATTTTTTTCTTTCTCTCTTTCTATTTCTGTTTACCCCCTCTCTTTCTTTCTCTCTGTTTTCGCTCTTTATCTTTATATATTCAAATATATAATTTTCCCACTATCTTTCTTCCTGTTTTTCTTTCTCTTTCTCTTTTTCTCTTTTCTCTCTTCATCTCTCCCGCTCTCTCTGTTTCTGTCTGTTTTCTCTCTGTATCTTATCTTTATCTCTCTCTCTCTGTGTCTCTTTCCTTCTGTTTTTCTCTCTTTTTCTCCCTGTATTTCTCTGTTTCTTCTTTCTTTCTTTCTTAGCTCAGATCACTGGGAAGTATTGGTAGTGGTCACTATGACGATATGTGTAATTATTAGGACAAATTACATCACAATATGTTTTTCAGAGCATATTGTCATCAGAAAAAAACTAAATATTGTGACAGTATCTTGAGGTATTGTGATGTAATCGTTTTTGCTGCATCACCTGCCCCTGAGGGCTAGACTGTCTAAACTGGACCACGGTTGATTTAAAAAAAGGCCGTCAGTATAAATGCAAGTGGAACAAAACAAAATGTGAGGCAAGTGTGAGACGCAGAAGGGGCTGTATCCATCATTTTAAAGCTGCTTTTGTGTTAAAGTCAATGTGTATTTGTAATCATGTCATTCTCCTGCCATGCTGTGATGCCAGTGCCTTAAAGCCAGTTACCCAGAACAACAGTGGCTGATCTGCAAACTGCCACAGAGCAGGGTTAATATAAAACACTACACATTGAGCTTCTAGTTAATGAAGTATCCGTGCAGTACAGTTTGAGTGCGTGATCAGGAAAAGTCCGTGCTGTGAGTGCTAGCAGTGCTGCGAGGCGATCCTCTGATTTACAAATGCAGCACCTGATGCACTCGAGTCACACCACCTATTCACTCATTCACTTATTTACAATTGACTGCAGGGGTGTTGAGCTGAACCAGTAAAAGGGCCATATTAAAACAATTCATCGTTTAAATGTCCCCAGGCGCTCAGTCTTTCAGACCTACCTATTTGCTTGAACTAGACACCTGACGTCCTTTATTTGCTGCTAGTTCATTAAGACTTGGGCTCAGTTTCTGAGCTGCTGAGCTGACGTGAGGTGTTTATACTGGTTGAATTGCAGCTGCGATGCATTTTGGTGATATGATTGTGGAATTGTGTAGAATTGTGTAGAACTGAGGTGTTGTTGGAGTAGGAGAGTCGGAGCACATTATGTTGTAGTGCATTCTGGGGAGTGTAGTGCATTGTGAAAAGGGCTAATATTAATAGAAAATTAGAATATTTTTGCGGGCCGGAGAGGATTGTGTGACGGGCCTGATCTGGGCCTTGTGTTTGACACATGAGGTTTACTGTGTATTGGGATCATTTGTTGACTGCACAAATGGCTGTTTACTGTATGAATCAATGATGTTTCCTTTTTTGGTTTTAATTGGCATCAGTTTATCGTCTGTCGATGTTGTTGGGTATTGAGGTATTTTGCTGATGTATTTTTTGTGATATTAGTGCGGATGATGGTGATTATAGCAGTAGTAAACTGTTGTTTGCTGTAGTGCAGAGCTGAGCTGCTGGACTGGTTAACAGTGCGGCGCTGAGTTGTGTGCTCTCTGCAGCGTGACACCAGGTGATAAATCGACTGTTCATACCAGCGCAGGCAGAGCAGATAGCAGTGCTATTATTACCAGGGCCTGTCTTTTCTCTCTCCTCACGCTCGCTTGCTCCCTCTCTCTCTCTCCATCTCTTGCTCTCTCAGTCCTACACCCCTCCCTCATCCATCTCTCTCTCTCTCTCTCTCTCTCCCTCTCTCTCTCTCTCTCTCTCTCTCTCTCCCTCTCTCTCTCTCTCTCCCTCTCCCCCTCCCCCTCCCCCTCTCGGTCTCTGCTGCCATGTAGGGAAGTGGTGCCCGTTCACCATCAACAAGGAATGCACACTTGACAGAACAGAGATTTCCCCAAGCCTGTCTCTCTCACTCTCTCTCACTCTCTCTCACTCTCTCTCACTCTCTCTCTCTCTCTCTCTCTCTCTCTCTCTCTCTCTCTCTCTCTCTCTCTCTCTCTCTCTCTCTGTGTTTCTCTGTTTCTCTCATGCTATCTTCTCTTCTGCTGTCTTCATGCTGTCTTCTCTTACTCTGTCTGTCTCTCTGTCTACGCTCTTCCTCTGTTTCCCTATCCCTTTTCTGTTCCTTTCTTTCTCTTTCTCTCCTTTCATGCTCTTTTTTCCTCTTGGTCTACCTTTTTCACCTCTTTCTGTTTACTTACTTGCTCTCTGCTTTTTTTCCTTCCCTCTTCTTTTCCTCTTTCTTTTTATCCTGACTCTTTTTCTGCTTCTGTATCTTTCTCTCCCTCCCTCTCTCTTTCTTTCATCTTATTTATTTATCTCTCACTTTGTCATCTTTCTCTTTTACCCTCTGTCTCGTTCTTTCTCTCCGTACTCTCTCCCTTTCTCTCTTTATCCTCTCCTAGTTCTATCCCTTTTCCACTCTATCTACCTTCTTCACATTATCCTCCCTTTCTGATTTTCATTCTGTCTTACTCTTTCTTCATTTCCTCTGTTACTGTTTCTATCTCTCCTCTCTATCTTTCTGTCTCTCTTTATCTACACTCTTTATCTGTTTCTCTATCCTTTCTCTATTCCTTTTTTTGCTCTGTCTCTCACCATTTCTCCATCCTCTCTTATTTATCTGTTTGTGTCTCCTCTCTTTTTTTCTCTCAGTCTACCTTATTCACCTCTTTCTGTTTATTCTCTCGCTCTCTGCTTCTTTCCGTTCCTCTCTTTTCTTCTTTCTCTTGATCCTGTTTCTTTTTTTGCTTCAGTACTCTTTTTCCTCTCTCCCCCTGCTCTTCATCTTTCTTTTCATCTTCTCTTATTTATCTATTTCGCTCCCACTTTTTCATCTTTGTCTCTCTCTTTTTCTCTCTGTACTCTCTCCCTTTTTTTTTTCTCTACCTTCATATTATACTCTCGCTCTCTCTGAGCTGTATAGAAGCAGTGGATGAATTTCAGCTGTCTGTATTCGTTTATTTATGGAGTGGTGCAATATAAAAGCGAGCGGCTCTTTCAGACTGAGTTTATAGTCTGATTTAGTGGTCGAGATGATGTGCAGTTTAGAGCTGGAGCTGCGTGACTTTGGATCCACTGGGGGAAAAAAATTGTCAGATTTAAATCTGTGATGTTATTGAAATCCAATTCTCTCTCTTTCAGATGCGACTGTGGCCATTTCAGCCTCATCTTCAGTAAATACTCAGTCTTATGTCTGTATTGATGAATAACTGTGTGCTGTAATGAATGCGTCCTCTGCCCGGCAGTGAGTGGACTGTAATCAGCGGGGCCGTAAACCTTCAGTCACTTTATTTGAATTCCTGCTCGTCCAGATTTGCTCATTATCTTGTAACAATACCACATTTGCATCAAACCCTGAATCAGATTGAAGTGATAAAAACCTGAAGGACATAACGGGATGTGTTTGTGATAATAAAAGGCATGATGACAGCAGCACAGCATGAGCATCAGATATTCTGCTTTTTAAATGTATGCATTTATGGACATTTTTTAACCCTTATTTGCCCACATTCCTTATTTACAGACTGAATTGAAGCACGGTTTACAGAGCTGAATCTGGCTCCATGCTCCCAGGGAGCGAGCCCAGCACAGCTCAACAGCTAAATATAATTTTTAATGTCATTATTTATTGTATCCACTCTTTGCCTTTATTACAGCTTCCGTTCTTTTCAGGAGCCTCGCGTTCAGCTTTTGAAGGAAATATTTCATCACATGTCCAAAGTTCAGTCTTAGAAGTTGGTTGCATTTTCTGCTTCTCAAAATAATCCCAAACACATTGAGTGATATTGCTTCTCACCAAATGAATGGAGGTCACATGTTTTCCACAGTACTGCCATTTACAATCACAATATGTATAATTGCCCTGTGGTGTTTTCTACACATTGTGCAGCAGTAAGTGGAAGGTAGCTGCCTTTCACATTATATGAACTTATTATGACTGATGAACCTATAGAAACTGTCCAATATTACTTGGAATAAATCCAGTTACAATAAACAGCATTAAAAGTTACAGATATTGTTGACTCCTCCTGTAAAGTTGTCATTTTGTCATGGTTTTGTTTAGACAGCGACGATATTGAACTGCTGTCTTAATTCCTCATCTGAACACATGCTTTACATTGTGATAATAAGCTGTATGTGAGGGATGTTTATCTGGGTACATTTTGGCTATTTTGATCATCAAATATTGCAGTATTTATTGTAAAATACTAAATTGCGATGTGACTCTACCCCACCACAAGTATTCTACAGCTGTAGTATGTGTGTCTGTGAGTCCTAGTAATAATGTTGTTCTGTTCTCTGTTGTATGTGTTACTGGCTGCAGGTGTTGTATGTCAGGTATAGCGTGCATGCGTGCGCGTGTGTGTGTGTGTGTGTGTGTGTGTGTGTGTGTATACATGGGACCAGGTGTTTTATGTTGGGGTCGTGTGTGTGTGTGCGTGTGCGTGTGTGTGTGGTTTCTCCTTTTCTTCAGTGCTGTGTGGAAGAGTCAGTGTTGGAGCCCCATGCTCTTAATTATGCATGAGGTCTTCATGAATATTTAAAAGGTGCCTGAAATCCTCTTGTCACTACAGAGATATGGAGTGAGGAAGGAGCAGGGAGAGATAGAGATGCAGGGAAGCAGAGTGAGTGACGGAGGAGAGGGAGGGGGGGGGGGAAACGCAATGTCTCTGGCTTTTAGTGACTTCTGCTCTCAGACGCATTTCTACAGTCTCTCATTAGAGATTAGTCAAGTGCATTCATTCATTCTCTCTCTCTCTCTCTCTCTCTCTCTCTCTCGCTCGCTCTCTCTCTCTCTCTCTCTCTCTCTCTCTCTCTCTCGCTCGCTCGCTCTCTCTCTCTCGCTCTCTCTCTCTCTCGCTCTCTCTCTCTCTCTGTGGTGACAGGTAATTGTATATAAATGGTATACTGTATCGCTGAAGCTTGCTGAAAATTTTGGAAATATAATAATAACAAGGGAAAAAAACATTTTAGAGAGAGTTAACAGACGAGACCTGATAACAGAACTTGCATTATAAAGTGCAAAATCATGTGTGTGAATACGTGTATGTGTGTATGTATGTGCATGTGTGTGTGTGTGTGTGTGTGTGTGTGTGTGTGTGTGTATGTGTATATATATAATATAATAATAATAATTTAGTGTTTATTTTGTATATTTTTGTGTATATTTGCTATAAATGGTTTTATATGATGAGGTTCAAGGTTTTTGTTGTATAAATCAGTTGCCCAATTTCAGATCACTATTTTGCAGTCTGTCGTGTATATAATTACAGCTCAGTGGAATCAAGACGTTTGAAATGTTTTGATTCCTCTGATCTCTAATTACATAAAACATAAAAAATCGAGTCAGATTCAGAAATTGAATCAAAGTGTATCGTTGCAACTTGTGTGATAGTTTGTCTCTCTTTCTCAGGGTTCACAAGACACTATGGGTGCTCAGGAGGGCCTTGTTCCACCACCCTTCTCCGCCTTCCCTCCCCCTCCCCCTCCGCCGCCCCAGAATGGCCTGCCGCTGGAGTTCGGGGCCAGCAGCCTGTACTCTGCAGGGGGACAGGGGCAAGTGGAGCCGACGGCAGGGATCAGTAACCCCCCCTCCGCCCCCAGCACTCTCAACACACAAGTAAGTGTTATCAAACACACTCTGAGCATATGGTGAAGTGGAGGGCCGTTTGCATAGCCGCCTCTTCACTCACTGACCATTTGGAGACTGATTGGCCTCTTTTCACCTGTTCATTTGTGTTAGAGCACAGGAAGTGTTCTGGGTGTGAGGAGAGTGAATGTAGACATTGTCCTTTTAGCACATCTGTCCTGTAAATGTTCCTATTACCATATCAGTTTCCTCATCTCCGTTTGCAACTTTTCCTTTCCGAAAAAATAAATGAAAATGATTGAAGGAAAACAAACGTAAACAGCATTTTTCGTACCGGAATGTAGTCGATCAGCCAAGACGTGTTTGAAGGTTTGCTTCTTTGGTTTTGTGCTGGATGTATGCGTAGAGGTGTCGGAACCAATCTAGGCAGATTTTGATCAATCAGGTATCGGCTATTTTAAGCCTGATCCAGTTATAATTTTTGTTTCTTCTTTTTTGCTTACTATTTATACCACTGTCAAAGAGGTGACATACACAGGCCTCATCCACAACCAACAGAAGTGAGGTGCGTTTTCAGAAGTTAACAAAGAAACCTCAGTGTGTGCTGTGTGGAACTGTTTTACAGTGGAATATAAAAGCTTATATCTGTACCTGGAGTGTTTCCACTAATTTGAGCTAGTCACGTTTCCTTTAAACCAGAGGTGCCTAAACTTACTGTCAATGTTTGTGGTGGGCTGAGTACAAAAAGGCAATATAGACATAAAGGATTGGTTGTGTAATTTTTTTTTTCAACAATAGGTCTTGTATATGTATTGTTAATATAGCACTTTTAAATGAAGATAATTTAATAAGTTAAATTGTAGGACTGTACAGTTAACTGTTTATATATTAAAATCACAATTCGAAAATGAAATTTTCAAACCTCAGGAGCTGCAGTTTTAATTCTACACTACATTATTCAGTGTTGTCTTACATTTTATTTGGGCAAATTTAACACAGTAACACATCATAAACTGGTAGTCTAACACACTACATTCAGTGTTTATCTTTTAAAAAAAAAGCTTAATTTAATAAAAATAAACCTATTTAAATCACAATATTAGTCGCAAAAATCGTCAAACCATTCAGCCCTTATACACTATAAAGGGTGAAAATGTTTGGTCTCTCATTGGGTGAGAGGGTAGGGTTAGGTTACCTTTCTGGCAGTCAACTCAAATTTTGGGCACTTTGGACAGCCCTGATCTAAACACTGTCTTGTAAAATGAGAGCGAGCACTACTTTCTGCCCCTTAAAGTGAGCGACATGCTACCAGAAGCATATACATTCCAGCCACGTCACTTGCGAGTGGCTGAAAACGAATCAGTTGCAGAGAGGTTGTATTTTGTGCTCCACACAGCCTTTGGTTTGAAATAATTGTTCAACAGTGTGTTAAAAGCAGATATGAAGGAAGCTGCTGTGCGTATGTTGGAGCAATATGAAGTCATATTGTATTCATGACAGTATAAATTGGTTATTTCACGTAAGTATGAAGCTGTTTCACTGCAGAATACTAATTGGCAACCAAATGGTCTGGGAGATTAATCACGTGATGATAAACTAACATTAAACACACATTATAATGGTAATTTTAAATAATTAGGCCTAAAACAAAACAGGATGTCACATTATGTACATGCTAGGAATGTGGAAATGTTGCTATAGTATTAATTATCAGCTTAGCACGTCTTGCCTTAATTAGCTCTGGAAACTCAAACACCACCTTGGATCAGTATCAAGTGATACTCAGCATTAAATTACTTTGATTTGGCTGAAAATCTGTTAGGACACCCCTAGATATGAGGCTAATGTAGCTAAGCTTATTTAGCACCGAACTGCATGCCTAAATCTGCCTCAGGCTAGTTGTAAAGTAATCTCAAATAGACTTGCCTGTGTGATTCCCAATACTGTATGACACTGTTTTCTATAAAAATGGACAGTATGGACAAAGTATGAGCAAAATCAGGTTTCAGTATGGATACTAATGCAGTCTTTAGTTATGTGCTGCATTTTTATATGAAAAAAGGCTGGACTGTTCCTTCAGGAATCCATAATAACGTTATGTATGCGAACAAAAGATCTAAATATGGTTGTCCTCTCTCCTCTCTCCTCCCCCCGCAGCAGTTGTCAGATGGATCCCCCCAGGCAGATAACCAGTGTGTATCTGGTGGGGGTTCAGGCGTATCTGGGGCTGAAGACTCTGCAGAGGGCAAAGTCACCCCGAAACGCCTCCACGTCTCTAACATCCCCTTCCGCTTCAGAGATCCTGACCTGCGGCAAATGTTTGGGGTACGAGCTTCTTGCTAACTGAGCGCTTTGTGTGTTTTCTGGGGGACGTTTTAAGGTGCAGTCAGCAGAAACTGAAATGACAAAGACAGATTAGGAGAGTAGGGTTAATGGGGGGAGCACTGAACAATTCTGCCCCCTAGTGGTGGTGAGTACTTTTGATTTGAATTGGCACTGCAGCATGAACAGAGTGGGACACTGTTTGTGCTCTAGGGCTGCACAATATATCGTTTGTTAATAATTAGTGAGTATTGGCCTTTGCTCTAGTGATACACGTAAGCACTTTGTTTCACTGATGCTTCACTGGTGTGTTTTTCATATATTGTATCAAGCACAATATAATTGCAATTTTGTCCCATGTTTTGCAGCCCTTATTCATACATAAGTGAAAGCATTGTTCATGCTTAACTGTTGCTTTGTTTAGCATTAGACCTTAGACCTTATCCAATTCTTCTATGGAATAAATTATTGCCCTTTTTCTTGTTTAAGCTTTCTAATCTGTATTTTCTTTTATTATTTCCTGCAGCAATTTGGAAAAATCCTGGACGTAGAGATCATTTTCAACGAGAGAGGCTCCAAGGTACGAGACCCACGCAGTGGTTTGTAGCAAAGCCTGAGAACGTTATGTAAAAATGTAAAACTGAGTTTAAAATTCCAGCTTTGTCTCTTAGGTCGTATGCAGGCCATGCGCTGCTACATCTGAAACTGAGCCCCCACTCCCACTCCCACACACTTTACAGACATTTAGCTCAACAAAAAGTATGCTTCTCTCACCGTCTCTGCAGTTATCTCTTCACTCTGCTCCCTTTTTTTGGTATTGTGATACAAATGACTAAACATCCCATTGACTTCCATTCATTCTGCTTGGGAGAGTGGCTTCCATACTGTCTTCATGCTGCATGCTGGCAGGAGAAATGGAATGATTCGATTAATTCAGCTGTCCTGGAGTTAGGGGAATGAGAAGTATTGACTTTCTAGCTTCCTGAATGATTCCTTTAGCTAAACGGAGCGACAAAATGTAGTAGACCGTCTGCAGGCTGGTTATGTTGTAGGAAGCAGCCGCTGGCTGGCAGACAGAGCCATTGAAATGAGAGAGTGTCTACGTATTGAATCGACTGAGCAAGAGGTAGATGGTGTATGTTTTCAAACGAAAGGGACTTACCCACAGGACCAATAAAACAACTTTAAAAAAAAAATAAAAATAAATAAATATTTAGAAAATATATACAGATATAGGCGTAGTTGCTGGCCAAATTACATATCTCATCAAGTAAGATGAAATAGGCCTAAACCTAAGTAATACTTTTCTGCAAATGTTAATGCAGAGTTCCTTTATATTTGATTGAAATGATTGAACATAAATGAGTAATTGTGGCTTGTTCAAAACTTTGGATTTGGTAAAGTTACAGAAAATAATCAGAGAAGTCAACATCTGATGTATGTAACACATCTAGATAAAACGAAGACATTTAGGAAACACTGTGGACCGATGAACTAAAAGTGGAACTTTTTGGCCACAACTACCAATACTATGTTCAGAGGGAAAAAAAGGAGCAGCATCTGATGAAAAGAACACCTTTCTGTATTTATTTCTGTATGAGCAGGCTAGGAGTATAAGACATAGAGCTGTCAATCAAGCTGTTCTTTAGCCACGCCCACTCAGTTCTCAGATAGGTCTGATGAGCTGTTTTTAAGCCGTGTTTTATGTGTAGCCTCTACTGTTCATTCAAGCTTTGCTGGATGTTTAGTATAGCACCCAAGTTTAGGGTCATACAAAAATGTTTAATGTTTTGCTCTGTTCTCTGGGGCTTTAAGCATGGGAATGAATCTGTTGTGCAGTGGTATTGTGTGGCAACCGTGCTGCATGAAAGGATTTTCAAGCTGTCAAATATACATATATATATCCTGACATGGTAAAATAAGTACATATATGTGTGAAAGACATTTTGCATAATCAGTCTAACCAAGACTTGGGAGAGTAGGAGTGTGTCTGTGTGTGTGCCTGAAATGCTGTACAGAGAGAGTGTTTTAAAGATTAGCTCATTCTAATTACTGCCAAAGCATCCTGGGCTGTCATTCACCTCACAGCCCTTCAGTCCTGCAGAATGAGTTCCTGTATTTGGATCTGTGTAGGCTTTATACGTACACAATATCCAACTATTAACTAAAAAGCACTTACTGTCAGAATTAAATCATCCATTCAGAAGAGCATCCACAGCGGTTCTTTAAAGATAAGCCTTGCTATTGTCTGCTGGTAGGAAGAGGCTGTGCAGAGTCCTCAGTGACGGTTAGCCTAGCTGTTTGGTGTGGTGTTTTAAAGGGGAGTGCCACCATTTTTTTTGCAAAATATTTATCTGTTTAAGTTGGTAAAGTCATTTTGAGTGATTTGATGTGAAACGCTTTATTTGGAAGAAAAGTCAGAATTGTTAAGTGTGGTGGTGAGGGGAACCAGTTGTCTGAACTGAATGTCTTTAAAAGCTCCCTCACAAAGTTATTACATGAAATTACGAATGCATTGCCTGATGCCTGAAACATTGTTTTAAGATAGTTTTGAGAGGGTTTTGGCCTAAAACATATTTTTAAACTCCGGTCATGGCGGAGAGGTACGTGCAGGGTGTTCTAGGACAAAATAGTACCCAAAGAAAAGTTATTTTTTCAGGTTTACCACTATTTTACCATCATCAACATGGGTCCTGTCCCCACCACTGTAAAGAACTCCAAGTCAGTATATCTTCGCAGTTACCATTTCACATCACACCACTCTAAATGACTTTGTTTCCATCTCAGCCATTGAATCATGCTGAAATTTTGAAAAAGCAGTGGGATTCCCCTGCAGAGCTCCACGTACCTTCTTACATTAACAGCAGCGTATGCTGCCTGAATGTTGAAATGTCCTGAAATGATGTTCAACTGCCAAGCAAGGTCTAAATCTACATACCTTAAACACACATACATATTCACCCACATGGCTTTAATAAAGGGCTAAATGAAGGCTTATTAAATGTCATTTGTCTTTTTGTGGGATTTTGTACATTTTAGAATCTGTAGATTCTCTGCCGGTGATGTTTAATGATATTTCTCATATAGTGAGTGAGTTTACAAATGCTTATTTTCTGTTGCCATGGGGATGCATGCCAGCGCTTCACAAACTGTCAAGGCGTGGGGCTTAGAATTACATAAATTGAACTAAATAAATATATTAATTAAATGTCAGGTAAATAATGCTTTTAAAAGAGATTGCACAACAGCTGGACAGAGCCTGTAGATTTTTGGAATCTATATCTATACGATGGAGGAGAACAACTGATATAAATTAAGAGATAGAGATGGCAGGACTCCATTTTCTGACTGATATTGAAACTTAGAGTATCAACCAAAACTGAGCGCATATATATATATATATATATATACGTGTGTGTGTGTACTGGAACACACTTAACCTCACAGGAAGAACAACACAGCTAGCATCACACAATTTACGAAACATAGAAATTTGGACTAAACCTTCTTGGAACTAAAGCATTACAGAGAAATATAATATTTACTTCTATATACAAATGCAAATTTCCTGAAGTAAATACGATGCTTGCAGGGCAAAAATAAATTCTCAAAAATTTTATATTTCTAAGCAATGAGTCACAGAATTCAAATGTAGTAAAACAGAAACAAAGAAAACAAGGAAAGAAAAAGAAAAAGAAGGGGGATTAAGAAGGAAGATGAGAAAGAAGAGAAGAGATACAAAGAGGAGGAAGAAGAAGAAAAAAGAAACGAAGACAGTTGGAAAATAGAATGTAAGAAAATGAGAAAGAAAAACAGTTAAAGAAAGAGAATGAAGATAAATGAAAGGACGGAAGGAAGATGAGAAAAGAGGAAAAGAAGAAGAAAAGAGACACAAAGAATAAGGAAGGAAGACAAAAGAAGGAATGATGGGGGGGAAAAAAGGAAGAAACAGACAATAGGAAAAATGAATGAGAAAATGAGTGAAAATGAATGAAAGGAAGAGAGAAGAAAAAGAATAAAGATAAGAGAAAGAAAAAGGAAGTAAGGAAGAAAAGAAGCAAGAGATAAAAAAAACGGAGGAAAAAATAGAGAAAAGGATGGAAGAAATGAACAAGAAAGAAAAAGAATGAACATAAATGAAAAAAGGAGGAAAGAAAGAAAATGAAAGTAATTTAAAAAAAAGAAAGAAAAGGTGAGCAAATAGAGATGAGTAAAATCAGCCTATCAATGACTTCAGACAGCTTCAAAAAAGTTAAGTAAGTATAGACTAACATGGAGGCTCTAAGCATCCGTCTGACGCCGATGCGCCTCGATATCTCGGTGTATCTGTACTGAAGACTGTTAAAGTTCTCTCCTCCGTCAGATTATTTCAGGTTCCAAAAATCTCTCATCGCTCAGTCTGTCTGTTCTGGCTGTTCTCTTGTTTTGGACGCGCTGTGGTGCCGGGCGGTTTTGGCCGCGGTGTTCTGGTCCCTCTGTGTCTGATCGTTGATGTCACTGTCGGCCCCCAGGGCTTCGGCTTCGTGACGTTCGAGAGCAGCGTGGATGCGGAGAAGGCCCGAGAGAGGCTGCACGGCACCATCGTGGAGGGCCGGAAGATCGAGGTGAGTTTTTCTCTCTCTCTCTCTTTCTCTCTCTCTCTTCTCTCTTTGGTGATGTCCTCACATCTTTCACGTTGGTGACTGACTGAGTGCTGCTACGAGAATGTGCCTGTGCTGCTTGTGCTTCTCCGCTCCAGCCGTGTGCATGTGTGTACGTGTGTGTACGCGTGTGCGCTTCAGTGTGGATGAGGGATGAAGCATGTGTGGAGCGTGTTTGGCATGTTATCTTCAATCAAAAACAAACTGCATGGCCGAATGTGGATATAAATAGATTTTCTGTTTATTAACGTTCACAGTGGCGTAACTACTGAGGGGTGGGCCTTTGCTCTGGGGCCCATATCAATACTGATACAATCAAACATCCATGACTCACAGAAAGTTCCAGTTTTAGACCACAAAAATCAAAGGCCACCCTTTATTTATTTCATTGTTGGTTAAAACAGCTGTTATTTTTCGCAGTATTTAGTGTTTTGATTAGAGCTTCAGTTTCTCAGTGAATTCTGCAGGGATATTTTTCAACATCCACACAGTTCAGTCTTAGATGTTTGTTGCATTTTCTCATTCTCATGATCCAAGTAATCCAAAAATTATTCAGCAAAGTTGAAGTTTGGCCTCCGAGATGGTTTGTTTGTTTGTTTGTTTGTTTATTTATTTACTCACCGACTTACCTGTGGTAAAATCACTGTAATGCACAACCTCAACTGATACATTGCTTTTCTAAATCAACAAAAACATAAAATATGGCACAGTACACAGTTTAGTAAATTATTTACATTATAAGTCATGATAATCACAATAAGCAGTTCTTCCACCAGGAAATGTAGTTAATTTAGAAAATATTGATGTCAAGCAACCATGCACTGTTGAAGGAGAACAAAAACTTGGTCATATTGTAGTTTCTCGAACTTTTTTGTTTGTTGTCATAAAATAATGAAAATATCATACTATAATATATTAATCCTTCACCTCATAAGTTGTTCCTGCTCACCAAATTCCCACCACATCGATAATGCTCATTCCCACTATCACCTGTATGCGATTTTCTGTGTTGTGTTAGCATTAAGCTAACAGCACCACATGTTCCACTTTCTCTTACTTTAAGTCGTTTTAAACCCAGTATTTCTAACAAGAAACACAGACGTTTGAGGCTTGTAAGACATTCAAGATAGCACATTCTTATTACAGTTTTGCAGCAAATAATATAAACAATAAATAATAAAACTCCGAGGCTAACATTAATGGAAGGGTGAGTTAGCCTGTTAGATGTATTTTAGCCTGTTTGGCCTGCTGTCTTTTAGCCTAGTTGCTAAAAAATGTCCCTCAGTTTAAACAAAACCATGTTCTTACTTTGTCAGTACTTGGTGGGCCATGAGAGCAGCATAACAGTCCGTTTACAGCACACAAGCTAGACTTAATGCAGAATTAATTCGGTCAGTGTGCGTGTATTGAGCTTTTTACTTTGAACAAGGCTGAGCCAATCAGATTTTAGGACCAGAACTATCCTTTTAATAAATTTAGGTTACCATTATATATGCTAGCGAGTAAACATTTGTCTTTTTTTTTATTATTATTAATTTAATTAATGTTAATCGAAGGTCATTTTCTTGTGGGTGGAGGACGTCATTCATTTGCACTGAGACCCATAACATCCTAGTTACGCCACTGAACGTACATGTTTTAGGGTATTGGTGCCTTTTCTTGGCTGCTGGGTTCGGTCCACTGCTGGAAGGCTGTAAAAATCTTAGTTATTAACGCATGCGTGGTTTTGCTTTTCTCCTCAAAGCACATTAGCATGCTAATGAAGCTGCTAGCCAATTACGTTCCTGGATTTGACCTGTTCCTTGCTGTTCTTCTTGCGGCACGGCGTTGCTTATTGATCTTCAAATACTAGTTGTGTCTGTTTTTGTTTGTTTGTTTGTATATGAATGTCAACTAGATTGAATTACATAGAATGTAGTCAGTGTATCTGTCTGTTCTATGTTTTGTTTTGTTTTTTTCTTTTAAACTAGCGCAATATGCCACAGAGTTCATTAGCACATGAATGTACATTGTCTCTTGGAAAACGTCTTCACTGTTGCTGGCAGTGCTGTAATGCTGGTTGGTTGTTCATTTTGTGGAAGGGACAATCCACCAATTTTTCAAAACGTCAGCATAATTGCGACATTAAGTTATAAACAAAGTCTTTTCAAGTGGTTTGATGTCAAATGCATTTTTCACAGTGGTGGTGAACGGAACCAGACATCTTAGAGTTTAATACCTCACATAAACGGTTTTATGGTACTTTCGAGAGGGTTTTGGCCCGATTCATGTATTTGTAGGTAAAAATAAAATAATCCTCCTTTACAGTAAATTAAACTGATCATTCTAACACAGTTTTAGCAATACATGGTCTTAAACGCTGGAGTTGAAGTAGCCAATAACTGCTAATTCACCAGTTTTTAACCCTGAAGGGTGGTGTGCAGACTGGTGATCACTATAGCAATGCAGACAACAGTTTTTCCTAGCTAGTAGTTAATGAAAAGGCAGAGAGAGATATTTAAGATGAACATTGATAATTTGGAGACGAATGAACTTACACTTATCACTTCAGATCATTTCCTGACACGTTTAATCAGCAACAAGAAACCGACGAACACTAAAAAGTCACGGAGCTGAGGTTCTCGCGAAGCTTCTTGTCCGAATTTTTCCGTTCCTCCTTAAATTGTGCAGCAGTTACATTCTGGCGCCTCAGGCACCATTTAAGGTCGAACAGAAAATCAAAGCTGGCGACTTAAAAAATTGAACGTTGAGAGACATTTTACAAGAAACTGTTCTACGTTTGCGGAAAAGTTTCCTGCTGGAGATGCGAGAAAAGCGGCTATAGCTGAGCTAAAGCTTAAAGCAGGTCAGAGTAAGTCTGCATTTTAGTGCATGTTTTTTTAGCCTGTATCAGTACATCAGCACATACTGAGCCATATTCACAGCCAGCATGGTAAAATGGACTTCAAATGTTGTGGCCCTCAAGGTGTTTTGATTTTATTGAAAGGACAAAATGGCCCTTTGGTTTGCTGACCACTGGTATAGGTTCATTGATACTTGTAAATGTGTTATAGACGTCACCACCCCTGGTTCCTTTCACCACCACGTTAAAGATATCCAAGTAAGTAAGTTTCTCTAGAATGAACCGTTTTGCATCAAAACTTCACGAATGACTCGGTTTGTCTTAATGTGAGAATTATGCAGCGATTTTGAAAAATCTGTGGACTTCCCCTTTAATGCTTGTTTGAGTTTGACTCTTCTTTTGTGGAGTTTTTAGAGGGTAGCCCCCTTTTTTTGCTTGAACTGTGTGTACGTGTGATCCTTTCTCCATCTTAGTGACCTGTAAACGCATGGAGGGTGTGCGTGTGCGTGAAAGTAGATCCTTTCCTCTCCTCTCCATAGACTTTTGGGTTGTTTCACGTGAGACGTTTAGCACTTAGGAGTGATCGGCCTTGTTTTTTTTGTTTCCTTTCAAGCTCACTGAATACTTTTTTTTTCCAGAATGCTCTCTGCATGGTGTATTCCAGAGGCTGTGCTGTAGTTGTGTGTCTGTGTGGAGCACTGGGAGAGGGTGAGGAATGTAGTCGTGCCTTTAGTTCAGCGGCTGAGTCTGAATTCTTTTTATTTTGTCTGTTCTTTTAAGAGAAGGTGAAGATGTTGTCATAAGTGCATGATGCCTGGAGAAATCTCTCTAGCTCCCCCTACTGTCCGTGGCTGCTTGTGTTGGCTGTAGCTGGCATGGGTCTCAGACACTCTCTCCTTTTTTTTACCCGTCCTCCTTACTGGAGCGTCTCCACGGCTCGTGGCGGGGGAGGCAGTGCTCATGTTAGAGCTGTGTGTGTTTTTTGTTTTTTTTTCTTTTATTTTATGCATGACTTTATCTTTCCTTTTTTCCTTTTAGCTCCAGTAGAAACCATTAGGGCACAATTGAATTTCCTGTTCAATAAATTCCAGACCATGTCCAGTCTAGTCCAGTCCAGTCCGTAAAACAGCAGATCAGCTTTTGTGTTAGACTGCAGGTTCTTATTGATTCATTTCAGTACAGCTGCATTTCCTCTGTTTGCTTTATTATTGAACACAGTGATGCATTTTGTGCTGTTTTCATGGTTTTTCATCTGTTTTATTTACTGTGTGGAGAGTTAGAGAGAAATAGATGATTAGATGGCCACACTCTTCTCATCTGCCCTCTCCTTCTCTCTGTCTGACCTTTCTCACTGACCACTTCTTTCTCTTTCTTTTTCTCTTTCTTCCTCACTTGATCGCTTTATCTTTCTTTCATTTATTTATTACTTGCCCTCTTTTTTCTGTTCCTTTTATTCCTAGCTTTCTTTTTTGTTCTTGTTCATTTTCTTTTTTCTTTTTCATATTTTTTTCTTTCATATTGTTTTTTTTTCTTACTTTTTCTTTTCGTTTTCTTTTCTTTTTCATATTGTTTTTTTCATGTTGTTTCTTTTTCTTTTTCATATTGTTTTTTCTTTATTACTATTTGCTTGCTTTATTTTCTTTTTTCCTTCTTTGTTTTTTCTTTCCGTTGTTCTTTTTTCTCAGTGTCTCGTTTGCTTTGTTTCTTGCTTCGGTTCTTTTTTTTTTCCTTCCTTTTGCTTTTTTGCTCACCTGCTTGCACATTCTTTTTCTTTCTTTCTGTTTCTTTCTTTTTTCTTCTGCTTGCTTTTTCTATATTTTTTGCTTGCTTTTATTTCTTTTTGCCTGTCTTTGTTTTTTCTTTCATTTGTTTTTTTAAATATCTCAATTGCTTTGTTTCTTGCTCCTCAGTTCTCTCTCCTTCTTTCTGTTTTTGTTTTTTTCTTACTTGCATGCACTTTTTCTTTTTCTTTCTTTATCACTTTTGCATTCCTTCATGCTTGCCTCTCTTTTTGTGTTGTTTTTCTGTCTGTTTTGTTTTTTCTTACTTTTTCTTTCATTTTTATTTTCTCTCTCTCTCTCTCTCTCTCTCTCTCTCTCTCTCTCTCTCTCTCTCTCCCCCTCCCCCCATGTATGTCCAGCCCTTTTCCTGTCTCTTGCATCACTTCCTGCTCTGTCTCTATTTTTTTAGCCTCTCATCTCACCGTCTGTGCCCCTCCCTCCACTGATGTCATCTCTTGGCACATTGAGGAATGACTTGCTGCACATGAATGTCCATTATGTACGTCGTTTCCGTTTTTTTGTGTGCAGTATCTCCATCAGTGGATTCATCAATAAGATCCATCAGTAGCTGCACTGCGTCTCTGAGTAGAGGCTGCAGTGCATTTACAATCCGCACTGATATCAGAGCTCTGAATAATTGAGAGCGCAGAGGGTCGTAAAAGGGCTGATCCAGCCATACTTACAGTCCACCATCCCTCTCTCACAGCACTAACACACTGCTTGTTTGTTCTTCAGCCTCCCTGCTGTAAAACACTGGATGGTGACCTAAATCTCAGTTAGCGTGAGACTTCAGGACCCATTATTTTTGATCCTTCAGTTAATGCTTGCACCCCTCCCCACCTTGCCATTCTCACATGATTTTTTCCTTTCCACCACAGTTTCCTTCCTACCTACATTTTTCTTTCCATTCTTCTCTTTCTCTCTGAGGCCTGGTTGTTTTCTTTCATTATTTGTTATTACTAGGCTTTATTTTATTATTTTTTTTATTTTTGGCCATTAGCCTATTCTGTTCATTTTTATCCTATAATTTATTTTCTTTCTGTTTCCCTGACGACTTCTGTGTGTTGTTGTTATTGTTGTTATCGTTGTCAGTCTCCACGGTAACCGCTCGCGTGTCGTCATGCCGTTTCCTGGCACATGGTAAGTGTGTGTATGTACGGCTTCATTCCTGAACCAACCCACAAACTCCAAACTCAACCTCCCCCCGCCACCCCACCCCACCCCACCCCCACACCCGCCGCCTGCTAAATCACACCCAGCTCTCTCTGGATCAGCGACATTCAGCTGACCACTGTGGTCTTTCGCCTGTTTTTGTTTAGCTATAGCTTATGCTGCCAGGCCAGTAAATGGTTTCATCAGAAATTTTATTTCGTTAATGTTTATTATTATTTTATTCCCCCCACCCCTCCTTACCCCAGATGTAATCAGTCAGACAAGACATGTTCAGTTTCTGAAGTTTGCTGCTTCGGTTTTGCGCTGAAGCTATGAGGCTAAGTGCCCCTTTTAGTGGGCTCGCCTAGAGAACAGTGCATCCCCTACACTTATACAGCATGCAGCAACATGGGTCCTGTGAAATCAACAGAGTGTGTATCATCCCCATTCAAAAAAAAACTTTCGGGTAGATTTTAAAGTTATTCTTATTTAGTTTTTACAGGCCTAAATGACTTAAAGCACCTGCATACTTAACAGAATAGCTACCTGTTTGTGTTCAGACGTGTTCTTCTGTAAACTGCAGAAAATCTGGAGAAGCCTCTTTCTATTATTATTATTATTATTATTATTATTATTATAAGCTATATCTGTTTATTATCTATTGTTGTTTTGTTGTTGTTGTTGTGATTATTATTATTATTATTATCATTATTATTATTATCACCATTATTATTATTATTATTATTATTATTATTATTATTATACACTGTGGAGATTGTTACCATCATAAGACCATAATTAGGCTGTCCAGTTTGGTACATAAATACATACAAGAAGTATTTTAAAACTTCTTTTTAGTTTAGCTTTTATTTAAGATAATTTTTTTTGTCTTTTATTCGTCTTTTCACTTTACTTTCTATGTTATTTCACTTGATTATATGTAGTAGTAGTAGTAGTAGTAGTAATAATAATAATAATAATAATAATAAGTAATTATTTTAAAATTATCTTATTTACTAGAGAGAATTATTATTATTAGTTTATATTGTTATAATTATTATTACTATTATTATACTTGCAATCAGCATTAAATTAATTAATTTAAAAATAAATAAATTATAACAATATAACATTTTTAAGTGAAATAACCATAGAAAGTAAAGTGAATTTTGTTTACATTATTAAATAGCCTTATGTAATTAGCATTGTGCAGACTGCACCCCTGAATCTTCACATACTTGTTAAGTAGTCTCAAATAGACTCTGTATCAATGAGGGTCTCTAAGCTAGCTGAGTGTGTGACCAAAGACGTGAACTAATGAGGTAAAAAAGTGATGATTTAGTTGGGCAGTTTGAAAGATGTGACTGTAAGCTTCCACTGCATAGCGACATTAGCCTCATAGCTCCAGTGCTAAAACTAAAGAAGCAGACTTCAGACATCAAACACGTCTTGGCTGATCGACAACATCTGCAGTAATGGAGGCAAACTGTAAATCTGATTTTCGGCCAAACGATCGCTCGAACTCAGTGGGGCATCCCACAGTCTTGTGTTGTGGATCCGCACCTCAGCTGTTAGCAGCCTCGCACATTAGGCTGCTCCCGCAGGCCCACTGTGATGTTTTATTCAATAGAGCAGAGGATCTCGAGGAAAAAGGAAAAAAAAAAGAATCTTTATTAAATTACAATCATGAGTCTCATGTCTAGAACACCCGCCAAGGACCACAGGCTACTGACAGAAATGATCTGTTCTCCTCCATCTCCTTCTGTTCTTCTCTTTCTCTCTCTCTCTCTCTCTCTCTCTCTCTCTCTCTCTCTCTCTCTCTCTCTCTCTCTCTCTCGCTCTCTCTCTCTCAGCCCCCCCTTCTCTTTCTCATCACCATTAACACATAATCACTTCTCCCCCGCATTGACACGGCTGATAAGATTTTTCCACTAAATCTTTCCATTCCACCTCCCTCCCTCCATCCATCCATCTATCCATCCCTCCTGTCGTCCTAATGAGCCCTGCCCAACAACTCGAGCCTATTCATTCCCCCCAAAGACACATTTTTGGATCATTTTAAGCATTGCACCATCTATCTGCCTGCCTCTGCGAACCAAGAAGCCTTTGTAGATGTTGATTGTTGTGTAGGATGTAGGCCTGTCATGATCATTAGATGCCATGTAAATAATTGCGATTAACAATTTCATTGTCTTTTTTTTTTTGTTTTGTTTTTTTTGTTTGAAACTGTTACAGCACAAGCCTAAAATGGCTAAACTGGCTAATCAACCATCTTGCTTGTTAGCTTCCGGTACTGGAAGTTCCCAACTGATGATAGAAACAGCTCAAAAAAACAAATAATACTCAACGCTGCCCTCTAAAGGTGCTAACAACCATCAAATTAACAAACATTACTCACTGCTGCCCTCTAAAGGTGTTATTTACAAGCATCAAATAAACAAACATTACTCACTGCTGCCCTCTAAAGGTGTTACTTACAAGCATCAAATAAACAAACATTACTCACTGCTGCCCTCTAAAGGCGTTATTTACAAACATCAAGTAAACAAACATTACTCACTGCTGCCCTCTAAAGGCGTTATTTACAAACATCAAGTAAACAAACATTACTCACTGCTGCCCTCTAAAGGCGTTATTTACAAACATCAAGTAAACAAACATTACTCACCGCTGCCCTCTAAAGGTGCTGTAGCACCTGCCAGAAGTTATAATAGACTATTGTCGATTAAGACTCGTGAAATGTCTTCAAAGCATTTTATTCTTTCTTTCATTCACATGAATTTGCCCTAAACTAACGGACCCAGTTCACATTGTTTTTTGTGACGTACTGAAAATGAACAACTATGGAAAATAATTGCAGTCAGCTTAAATAATTGCGATCTGGCCATTATGCAATAATTATGACAGGCCTACTAGAATGCAACTTAATTTATGCCCCCCCCAACACAGACACGCAAACACAGACACACAGATATACACACACACACACACACACACACACACACACACACACACACACACACAGACTGAAATTGTTTCTCAGGCGATATTGTTCCCCTTATATTCATGTGGGGATATTTGTTTATTTTTTTCTTTCTTTTTGGCTAAACCCGAAGCTTGTTTTTGATCTTTATGTGCGTGTGTGTGTGTGTGTATGTGTGAGTGTGTGCGTTTGCGTGTGTGATAATGGTGTTTGCATATTGGTCTTTAAGTGTGTGACGGATCAGTGTCAATGCCTGCCAGTGTTTGGCCTTCATGATTTGATTTGTTGTGTCATGTGGCATATGCATCTCTCTCTCTCTCTCTCTCTCTCTCTCTCTCTCTCTCTCTCTCTCTCTGTCTCTGTCTGTCTGTCTGTCTGTCTGTCTGCTTTCTCTTTTTCCTCCTCACCTTTTCTTAGTATTCTTTCTTTTTCTTTTTTTTCTTTCTTTCGTTTCCTTCCATCTTGTGCTCTCTCCCTTTTTTCTTTTTCTTTTTTTTGTCATTCCTTTTTTTTTTTCTTCCTTCCATCTCTTGCCACTCAGGGTCTGTCAGCAAGAAGTCACAGGCTTCCTTTGGTTTGATGTACTATTGGGGGGATGTAGTCTTTAGTGTTGCTAAATGGATGGATTTTTCTTTTCTTTCTTGCTCTCATTGTTCATGGCTTTCTTGTTTCTTCTTCCCCTTTTTTCCACTCTTAATGTCCCTTTTCGTTGGATGTTATTTTTTTTCTTGCATCCCTTTCTCTCCACACACCCCCCTCTCTCTCTCTCTCTCTCTCTCTCTCTCTCTCTCTCTCTCTCTCTCTCTCTTTCTTTGTATGAAGCGTTATGAAAGGGTTGAGGTCTGGGCTGCACAGTGTTTTTGATTGGTCCATATGCTGCATCCGATGCTTGCTGATTGGCTGGTGTATGCTCATTCCTGGTCATGTGACGAACCGTAATTGGCTGAATGTAATCTTTTGCTGAATGGTGTGCACACTCTCTCTTACGAATCTCATCATGTCTGAACTCTTGTTCTCTCTTCTCTCCCATTTTTAGAGATGGAATGCACTGTTTTTTACCTTTTTGCTTTGACACAGATTTATTTCTGGGTCTTTGTGTGTTTTACTTTCTTTATTCGTTTGTTTATTGATCTGTGTTTGATGATCATTGGGGATGCTGTGCATGATGGGAAGATTTTTTTAAAGCAATATAAGGGAATATCATTGAGCTCACAATTTCTGCCTTACTACTCCTCAACTGACGACAGTTGTCTCATACCTGCCCCGAGGAAATGTCCAGAGTTTCACTTACTCCCCTTTAATTGATCTTTATGTATAATGTGTACAATCTAGCAGTAACTGTCTTTATTTTACAAATGGAAAAAAAACCCTTTCATTACTGAAGCTTTTGAACTGTGGGCAGAATTCCCATCATAACTACAAGTGCATGGTGCCAATGGAATAATTTATAAAGTCATGAAAAATGTATTTAAGCTAAATAAATCTGTTTAATGCTATTATACATCTCTGAAGTCAGATCAAAGCGGTCACACTGAGCCGTTTTCACTTTCTCTCTCTCCTGGGCAGGTCAACAACGCTACAGCTCGAGTGATGACCAATAAGAAGCTGGTTAGCCCATATGCTAACGGAGAGGGACTTAATGCTCTCCCTTATGGTAAAATAAGCACTCATGGACAACATGAAAAATTTTCTCATACATAAATAAGTACTTGGTGTCAGAGTTTACCATATTACTGTTTAGAATATCATTATTTTCTGTTAGTACTACATTCTGCTGCAGGACAGGTTCTAAGAACTATTCCACCTAGCTTGGCCGAGCATTTTACAGCAATGTCAGATTCATAACAAAATGTCATATTGCCTGGGCATATTCAGTATTTTGCATGCTGGATTGGCATGTTAAGATACCTGCGATAAGCATAATTGTTTGTCACTATAAACACGACTTTAAGACTTGCTTATCTACCTGAGCAGTCTTGCTTTGTACTTAATAAAATCCTTTGGTGCCACAATACTTAGAAAAGGCGGAGCGGAATATAGACGTGCTCTCATGCTGAACTAAATTGAAAACAGTATTACGTAGGTTTGTGTGCATACCTATTCACCCATAGATAGAAAGAAACTTAATACTAAAACACTATTCGGGTGTGATTTAGTTTTACATGTGGTGGTGGGGGTAATGTAATATCTACCAATGTTTCTCAGCGATTCTAGTCCTGTCTGAACGCGCCATATCAGTTATTTTTATGGACTGTGTGCTTCCACAGATTACAGCACCTTTTACGTTCTATGAAACCAACCATAGAAATAACCGCAGGTTATATTACTCTTGTGTGAATCAGCTTCTCAGTAGAAATGCTGTCATGTTCTGTAGAAAAGGAGTTCTTTAAGTATGGAAGCCCTCAAATAAGTGTTTGCTTATGTTGTCTGTAGCTAAAATCAAGCCGATATGTACTGTCCTACCTCATGTACAACTTACACCATTAAATCCTAAAAATTATAAACATAAATAGTGTTATTTTCTGTTGGAGTAGACAGTTAGCTGTGAATTCCCCCAGCTATTAACAATGCTAAAGACACATGACGGACAGCAAAATAGATGGTTTGGCTAAAGGAAAGATTTTCTCAGCTGTATCTGATTGACGTAGCTACAACTAATCTGTGCTGACTAAATGTTGCAGACCTGATGTGTACATGTACCTACAAATAGTGAAAATTTACTCAGATTTCAAAGCAAGTCTTTTTTCTCCTCTGTTGCCCCCCCCCCTTCTCCCCAGTAGCTGGGTGGAAGCTGAGCCCAATGGTGGGAGCGATGTACGGCCCAGAGCTCTACGCAGGTGAGACACTGGGTATGTGATTTCCTACTAGCTACACATATTTTAGCATTGCTGGAACATGTAAATATGGACGTATTTACATACTACTGCAAAAATTCTTGGCAAGTGAATGAATTTTAACCAAACAAAATACACTCACTAAGCTCTTTATTAGAGACACCTGATAGGGCCACTGTTTACTCTCACAACAGCCTCAGTTCTTCATGGCATGGAACCCACAACATGTTATAAACATTCTTTTGAGATTCTGGTCTGCATTGACATGATTGCACCATGCAGTTCATCATGTTGCGAAGCTCCCATTCTATTGGATTCAGATCTGGTGACTGAAAAAGCCGCTGAAGAACGTTGAGGTCATTGTCATATTCAGTTTGAGACGACTTTTGCTTTGTGACATGCTGCATCATCATGCTGGTAGTAGCCATTAGAACATGATACATTGTGGTAATGAAGGGATGGACATCAGCAACAGTTCCCAAATAGGCTGTGGCATTCAAGCAATGACTGGTGTTAACAGGTCCAAAATGTTCCCTCACCATTACACCACCTCCGTCAGCCTGGACTGTTGACACAAGGCAGGTTGGGTTTTTGGATTTATGCTGTTGGCGCCAAGTTCTGACCCTACCATCTGTGTACCTTATCAGAAGTCGAGATTCAATAGACCAGGCTTAAACTGTCCAGTTTTGGTGAGCCTGTGTCCACTGAAGCCACAGCTTTCTGTTGTTGGCTGACAGAAGTGGAAGCCTTCCTGTCAGCTTGAACCAGTCTGGCCGTTCTCCGTTAACCTCTCTCATCAACAAGGAGTTTCCTTTTGCAAAACTACTGCTTACTGTATGTTTTTTTATTATTATTATTATTATAATTATTGCACTGTTCAGAGTAACTCTAGTGACTGTTGTACGTGAAAATCCCAGAACATCAGCAGTTATAAAATTCTCAAACCAGCACCAGCAATCATGGTACAGTCAAAATCACTGAGAACACATTTTTTCCCTCTTCTGATGGTTGATGTGAACAGTACCTAAAGCTGCTGCCTGTATCTGCATGATTTTATTCACTACTGCCACATGATTGGCTGGTAAGATAATGAATGAGTAGCTGTACAGGTGCTCCTAATAAAGTGCTCAGTGAGTGTATGTGTATAGGAAATATTAAATATATTGCATATATATAGGCAATATAACTTAAGTATATGTGTAATTTTATGTTTGTGTATATATTTTTAATTTTAGATAGTTGATCTTGCCAAGACAATCATTTTTTTGCAGTTCAGAACTCACTATCTGTATATTTGACTGTGTTTGGCTATGAATAAATCAATTTTCTTTCTCTCTCAGTTCCAGGGTTTCCATACCCTACTGCAGCGGCGGCGGCAGCTGCCACTACAGCCGCCACCTTCAGGGGTGCTCACCTGCGGGGTCGCGGGCGGCCTGTTTATGGTGCTGTACGTGCAGCTGTCCCGCAGCCGGCCATTCCAGCATACCCAGGGTAAGATACATACATACAAACGTGCATAAAAACATATTTTTTTATATATACACACACATTCACATCTTGTAGGATTTATATTTCCATATTTAGTTGTGAAAGGCCACTGTGCTGTACGGTTTCTCTGTTATAACACAGCTCATTTAATTTCTGAGTTAGCTGCATTATGTTTGGTAAAGCTAGGAAAATACTGTTAAATACAAAAATGTATATTATTTTTAGCATTATTATGAAATATTTCTATTACTGTTACATATTGTTATTACATCTTAAATTTAAGATTTAGCTTTAGACTCGCTGAGACAATTTATTTAAAAACGCTATTGCAGCATTTAAATAGCACACAGCAGTTTTAGTTTATTCCCTGAATCAAACTCATGATAATTGCAAGTTTGTACAAGTGAAATGTATTTTAAGAAATACGTAATTAGTGGTTCACACATATTTGCACCATCGTCATATTTCTGCATGTTGCATGTGTCATTTTCGGTGTGCTGTGCTTTTAAAGATTCAAACCAAATTGGTGAATGTACGTGTGATTTGACCTAGTCACGTAAGAAATACC